>NC_044333.1:41853996-42199838 GCF_007399415.2 Gopherus evgoodei
AATGATTTTAATACAAGTGAAAATACTTTTTAAGCAATATCTGTGCAATTCTCATGGGCTATTCTTAAAGAAAAAGGTACTTTTCAAATAAAACATTAGATCTTCATGTGAATAAGTAACATCTGCAATGACATTAGCTAGATAACTCAAGCCATGAGTCTTCAAAGCCCAAGGTCATAAAATGATCACAATCCAGGATCAGGAAGAAATCTTCCACCTCTGAGTATACCGAACTGCTGCTGCTTTAGGAGTTTTACAGCTGCCTCCGAGCATTCACTATTGGATACTGCTGCAAACAAGATGCAGAGTAGGAGACTGATGGGATCGGGTTCTTTTGCAAGCAGATACCTAGCATTTTTCCATGAAAATGTATTCACCTTAGCTTCATGAATTTATAAATGGGAAGAAGAGTTTCATGTGCCAGGATGGTGCAAGAAAACATTTGGCAGTTTTTCTGCTAGCTAGCTTAATAGGTGGTAAACAGAATAGGACACCCAAACTCACCTGCAAAACTGTTGGAGACATCTAATATTTTCTTCTGCCAAGAGCCCAGCAACACTCCAACAACTCGCTTCTGATTCCCAACTTTTCCTATTCTAAATGGAAAAGGCTGTCACAGTTTGTATTAAGAAATGCGACATATTTGATACTGGAAATAAAACATTAATAGTACAAATGAATCAGTTGTGTCATCTGACTTTAAGATAGAAAGGAGAGGGATAGTTCAGTGGTTTGAGCATTGGCCTGCTAAACCCAGGATTGTGAGTTCAATCCTTGAGGGGGCCACTTAGGGATATGGGGCAAAATTAGTACTTGGTTTTGCTAGTGAAGGCAGGGGGCTGGACTCGATGACTCTTCAGGGTCCCTTCCAGTTCTGTGAGACAGGTATAGCTCCATATATTATTTATTATAAGATAAACAGCATGTGGTTCTTGGGAATGTAGGTGGGAGACGAACAGGGTAATATGTTCCTTGCCATTACTTAGTTAATTTATACCTAAATAAGTTGTTTCAGTGCACTCTAAATCCAGGCACTACACTTGTAATTTATCCTCTGATGTGAAAAATGCACTAGATGTTTCCATGCAGCTAATGGATGCCACTATAACAGAGATTACTGTGTCATAAAATAGAAGGCTACTACCGCATTTGTTCTGTAAAAAGTACAGTAAACTTTCAACTTTGTTCACTGTCATCCCTAATTTACTTTTACAATAGTAGGTTTCTCTCTGCTATTGTATGCTGCCTTGAAGGAAAAGATTTTTTTTTTACTTTAAGAGTGCTTGTCAGTTAGTACAATTAAGTTAATTTTAGGCACAGTGAGCACAAATTGCACAAGATGTTTAGAGGAATATAATTTATTCTCTCGAGTGAATTGTAGCTTTAAGGATAAAATCTGTTTAAACCAGACAAATGAAAAATGCCATGTTTCAATATGCAGAGAATATATACACTACATTTAAAACCAAAGTCAGTTATGCCTAAAAAATGGTATTTATAACTTGTTAAAGTAATATTTGAATACAGTGAAATTGGTTAACTCTGGTTCAATTGTTCTTGCTTAAGGGAAAAACAAATAAACCCATTTGGGAATATCATGTCCTTTAATGCAAGCATAAACTATCATCTTTGTGATTTAGTAAAGCACAAATGATACCCCATGACAAATCATAATTCTCAATACATCATATTGGTACTGTTCAAACTCCTTATATCACAAAATTAGAAGTCATCACTCCTAAACGGTTGCTTTTGCAGTCCATTCATACAGCTTTAGGACACTGTAGTTGCATTTTATTGATGCAAGATAATTCCACTTGCTTTTTTTTTTTTTTTAAATGGTATACAGAACCACACACATGCATGGTCTCTGTCCTGAAGAGCCTATGTTTTAAGACAAACATTAGCTCCAAGATTTTCAGAATTGTACACATAAAAATGCATATTCATATGATTGCATAATTTGGAAGCATATATTAGCATAACTGCATGAACATTGTGGAAATTGTGCAGTCAGATGATTTAGTTAATTTTCCATTTATGCTCACAATTGCAGCTACAGGCCATACCCCCAAATCTGAATAGCTGGTCCTGACTTTCACATTTATGAAGTTATCTAGGGTATGTGCACACAGCGCAGTTGTCGCCAAAACTTTTGTCTTTCGCGGGTACTTAAAAAAGCCCCCCCCCCACGAAAGACAAAAGTTTTGCTGACAGAAGCGGCAGCGTGAATGCAGCTTCGTGGGCAGGACAAAGCTTATGCCACTTGTGGGGCTGGAAGTATTTTGTTGCTGACAAAATACCACAAAAGAGCATTCACGCTTGCTGAGTTGTAGTGACGAGGCTGTGTCGACATAGTCTTGTTGCTAAAAAGCTCTGTGGTGTAGACAAGCCCCTTCTACCTTTCTGCCACACACAGCCAGAATATCAAACTACTGAAGCAAAATCTTCCAAGTTTTCTGAGATACTTGCTCTGGGTTTTACTGATCAATGAGATATGTAGCAGACAACTCAAAGCCTAAAGCTTCACGGCGCTGAGTAACTGCTTATACAAAGGCTACATACAGTCAGTAACACTTAGTGTAAAAAGCAGTCTGGGGTCTTTACGGACGTGAGGCCATGAGGTGAAGTGTAACAGCAGCCCTAGAGACTGCGGTAACTCTCTGGCCGGAGATGTCGGTTCACAGCCACAGACAAGGAGCCCAGTCCGGCTCGACTTCCGGCTCTCCAGGCCCCAAGTTTTACACAGTCACCCGTCCCCTGGGCCCGCCTACTGTACAGGCTGTCGGGGGAGCAGGAGAACGGGGCTTCTGGGTGCCGAAACCCCACACGCGAGTCCCTGCCAGCGCCGGGCCCCGACACTCCAGAGCCAGGCCCCAGGCTGGGCCCGAGCCGGCCTCGCAGCCATGCGGCGCGGGTGAGGGGTTCCAACGCCCCGGCAGGGCCATGGCTCAGCGCCCCCGCTCCCCACAGGGCCCCGGCCGGGCCCGTGACTCAGCGGCCGGACGCGCCAGGCTCCGCCGGGCCTCACCTGTTGAAGTGATCCACCACGCTGAGCAGCACCAGCGGGTGAACCACCACCCGGTCCACGGCCAGCTCCGGCATCGCGCCTTCGGCCCCGACTCGCTGCGACCCCGGCCCCGGCCCCGCACAGCAGCACCAGGCCCGGCGCCTCAGCCAGCAGTCCCCAGTGCCGCCGCCCCCAGCATGCACCGCTCGGGGGCGGAGCCTCCGGGACACCATCTTGGAAAGGGCGGCAAAAGGGAGCGGGAAGACGCCACCTTGGAAAGGTCACGGAAGGGACTGGCTGCCCCGCGCGCTAAAACAGGGCCGCCATCTTGGGAAGGTCCGGTCTATGGCGCCCGCCTCCCCCCGAGGTAGAACAGCACCGCCATTTTGGGAGGGTCAGTTAGGCTCGAAACGCCCTGTCAAGGCCGGCCCCAAGCGGAAACACCTCAGCCCAGCCCTGGGTGCGAGAGGCTCGGACATGCCCCACCAGGAGGGGAGGCGGGGGTGCCGGGCCTAGCAGCCAGTGAGCTGGGCTTTCCTCCCCCATCACCGCCCTCACCCCAGTGGCAGGGCCTGGCGCCTGCCCGAGGAGCTCCCAGTCTGAGCCCGCGAGAGACAGACCGAGCGCTGTGGTACGGGTGGGGAGCTCAGTTCAGGTGTCGTCTGCACCCACAGAGCCAACCCGGGGCAGGAGGTGCCAGCCAGCCCCACCATTGCAGGGCCTTTTCCTTGGGTGGGGGGCAGGGAGGAGACAGCAAGGTTGTCCTGCCTAACAAGTTAAAATGGGCTCCTTCTGCACAGCCCTCCTGTTAAAACCCCCTCCAAAAACAACACTGCATCTTAAACAAATAAAATACCCACCTCATTTGATCTTGAGCCTCCGATTGGCCAACTGCTGTTGTTAATGTCTGTAATGTATTTGCTAATCTAGGTTCTGCTCCTACTGAAACCAATGACAACACTGTACTTCCAAAGGATTAGACCCAGAGACGTATACATCCTGTTCTGGTGATGGGCTTGGCTTCACTTCCCCTCTCTTGAGGCTGCAAGATGCCAGCTTGCCCCCTGCATTTGTTGAAGCGTTCCTGAAGACTGTACTAATTTGTGTCCCTTCTGTGGGCTCTTGCACTATCAGAAAATAGCTGGAGTGTACCTATGCACTCTCCCACTGCCAGCCTACCTTCAGCCCAATGCCTGTACTGTGGACTTTTGCGCTTGTAGATCCAGCTATACTGTCACTATACCTACTAGAGAGGCACCCAGTACTGGGGGTTTTCCTTGGGGTGGCTTTACCAGAGCTTTGCAGCCATTTTATGTTGATATACCTGAAATAAATTGACTGCAACTCAGCCATGAATTCCCCTCTTAGATTGGAAATTTCTCAGAGCAGAAACTGTCATACATCTTCTTTTATATTTATACAGTTCTGAGCAGTTGACAGCTACAGTATTAATGAGCAATAATAATCATACTTATATCCTATGAACCATTTCACATCCTCAAAGTGTTGTACAAAAGTAAACTAACTACTCTTTGCAGAAGGTAAAATGATATGCCCACCTCCCATTACTCAAAGTAAACAAATAAGATGAATGCTACTGTAAATCTTTACTCTCACCTCTGGTTACTCATTTAAATTTCAGTGATTACTCTTTTCAGCTTAGGTGACAGGGAAACTGCCTGTATTTACTCAAGATACTCTATCATCATTGTCCTTAATATACTTTTTGCTATGGCGAATTGAATTCTGTGGCTGTGGAATCATGGAACAAACCAGGACCCTTAAGGGCTTTTATATGTGTCAAAAAATAAGAAAGACAAAGGTGGATTACTTTAAGACTCCACATGAGGGCACCTTTAGGGAAGGCCAGCAATTGTACAACACGTCTTCTCTCCAAAATATATCAGTAAAGCCTTGTCCACTCCCCTGAGATCTGTAAGTGGATGCAAGGTTATGCACTTGGGACTAACAACATGATTTTCCCCCCAGAATCTGGGGACGTATCAGTTGGAAGTGACAAGGAGGAGGAACACGTGAGTGTATTGGTTGATCACAGGATGACTACAAGCTGCCAGTGTGATGCAGCAGTGAAAAGGCTAATGCAATCTTAATATGCATCATGCAAGGTATTTCCGGTAGAGATAGGGAAGGGTTATTAACATTATACAAAGTATTGGTGAGACCTCATCTGGAATAGCATGTGCAGTTCTGATCTCCCATGTTTAAGAAAGACGGATTCAAACTGGAACAGGTGAAGAGAGCGCTACCAGGATGATGAGAGGAATGGAGAAGGTACCTTTTGGGAGGAAACGTAAGGAGCTTGACTTACTAATAAAACAAAGGCTGAGGGGAGATATGATTGCTCTCTATAAATACACCAGAGGGATAAACACCAGGGAGGGAGAGGAGTTATTTAAGTAAAGGGCCAATGCTGGCACAAGAACAAATGGACATAAACTGGCCATCAACAAGTTTATGCTTGAAATTACATGAGGGTTCCCAGCCATCAGAGGAGTAAAGTTCTAGAACAGCCATGTAAAGGGAATAGTGGAGGCAAAAATATTAACTTGTTTTAAGACTGAGCTGGAGAGGATGGTATTCCTGGAGAGGATGGTATAATGAGATTGCCTACAATGGCATGTGGCTCATCCACCACAGCTCTTAGCAAATATTTCCAATGGCTGGAGATGGGACACGGGCTGGGGTGGAGGAGGAGAAGGGTTCTAGTTACTACAGAGAATTCTTTCCCAGGCTGGTGGGTCTTGTCCACATGCTCATGTCTAACTAATTACCATCCCCCCCCCCAATATTTTGGCAGAGACCCTCGGTTTTTGGTTGTCCTCTGCAGTGTGCGACATAGTTCAGTTGCTGGTTTGAAATACAGTAAGTGGTGGATTCAGTGGTAACTTGAAGTCTTTAAATCAAGATTTGAGGACTGCAGTAACTCAGCCAGAGGTTATGGGCCTACTACAGGAGTGGGTAGGTGAGGTTCTGTGGCTTGCAATCTGCAGGAGGTCAGATTAGGTGATCATGATGGTCCCCTCTGGCCGTAAAGTCTGTGAGTCTCTGAATCAACAATATCTTTAGATCAACAATATTAAAGGGAACTACAGATCCATCTCTAGGAGTAGATCTTCAGCCAAAACAACTAAACAGTCAATAGTCAGATTGACAAGCATCAAGGAAATCCAAGGTCTCGTGAGAACTGTCTCACAACCTTTTCAATAATCTTGTCCCCAAAGAGAGGATTAGACAAAGGTTGATAGTTGGGCAGATTGTCTATGTTAAGTGATAGTTTTCTGCACATATGCCACACCAGTACTCCTCTAAGGGAAGTCAGTAGCTCTCTTTCCTTAAAAGAGACATTGGCAATCTTCCTTAGCAGTGGACCCAGGCCCTCTTAACTGTGTCCTTCAGTTACCCCATTTGGAAAATGGACCTGTGTGGCAATAGGTCAGAGAGGCATACAGGTCTATCACATCTTATGTTCGGGTTACCTTCCGCAGTCAGTGTGTAAAGCGAAAATTGCATATAGTCAAAATTACATTGAGTGTAATGGTGAGCGGAATCGCCTGCACTACAGGTACAGTATTAAAATTGTTATTTTTCTCTTTTTTTTTGGTTTTGGTTTTTGCTGACTGCGTAAAGCTGAAATTGCGCATGTTAAAAGTGCATAAGATGCGACAGACCTGTATTGGCAGGGGATGCCGTAGAAGGAGTACATTACCAGATCCTGGAAATGTTTTTCACTTTTGAAAATTTGCTATGTCTGTTTCAGATGCTGACAACAGAGAATCACTTCTAGTTTTCAAATAATGTCAGTTTCTTAAAAATATATTATTCTTGCCCTTGAAAACTAGTTATTTCAGGAGCTGATGTCAAAACCTTTTTATGTCCGAAGTGCTGTGGTGCAGTCTAATCTGCAGTCTCTCAGTAGGGGCATCAGGAGTTGCTCAGAGCCCTTTCAGATACATCTCTGCCACCAGGGGTATGAGGTGAGATTGATCAAGCTGTCTGCATGTCACAAACAAGATAGCTGGGCCAGAGATGAAGAAAGACAAAGCCCTCTTCTGAGCCAGTTTTTTAGCTTCCTGGAATTTCCGATGCTACTCCATAGCTTCCTTGTTGCAGTCAGGGAAAAGCATGATATTTTAGAGTGGTTTCTACCACGCAGTTTCTCCAGCTCACTCACAGAGCTTCGTGAGCAGAAGCACTTCGGTAATGAACAAGAAGAATTTGAATAGGAGACGAAGAATAGATTTGTGCTTAAGCTACTGAACTGGAATTTAGGTGATTTGGGTTCAGTTTCTGGCTCTGCCAAACACTGTGTGACCTCAGGCAAGTTGTAGGATCTCTCTTTGCCTCAGTTCCCCATCAGTGAAATGAGGGAAATAATGCTTTCTGTCTCTCACACTTTGTCTATCTTTTCTGTCTAGAGTGTAAGTTCTTCAGGACAGGAATGGTTTATTACTATGTATGTATGTACAACACCTAGCACAATGCTTTTGATAGGGAGCTATGGGAGTTACTGGAGTTAATGTGAGGTGTCTGGATCTCTTTCCATCCGCACCGTTGGTACTAGCGACCTGTATGCCCGTTTGATCTCCAGTTGTATGTCTTTCTTCAGCTTTAGGAG
Source organism: Gopherus evgoodei (assembly GCF_007399415.2). Taxonomy (NCBI): domain Eukaryota; kingdom Metazoa; phylum Chordata; order Testudines; family Testudinidae; genus Gopherus; species Gopherus evgoodei. The sequence continues at coordinate 41,861,643 of NC_044333.1, forward strand.
TTGTGGCAACATGCCCTATAGGAATTCAGTTAGCTCGTCTGTCTCCATATCTTTACGGAGCCTTATGACCTTCAGACACTGCAGTGAAGAAGTCCATCTAAATATGAAGAAAGCTAGATTACATTGCCAGATTTGTGCACTTTCTTCTTGAGGGTTTTTATTATTTTGCTTCAGTTTCTTGTGCAGCCTGGGAGAAAATAGCAACCTTTGGCCTAAACTATACCTTTCAGTACATATGTTCATTGAGAAAGGTTCTTTTGCTGTCCAAAATACTATGTTCCTTGGCAAAAGAGAAGGATGAAGATGAACCTAAACCCCACATCCTGAACCAACTTCAGCACTCAACCTATCTGCATAATAAGATTTTGTACTCTCAAGGTGAGGAATGTGTAGATGTGGAGGTTTTGATCCTGGCTATCTCTAGTGGGAGAGATAAATCACTCTAACTTGGCGGGACCTGATCCTTTCACTCCAGAATCTACTACCCAAAACAGCTGCTTGGTGAGAGATTCTGATGGCAGTTCTTAAGTTTCCCAGGGTGGTTTATAGCCAGCATCCTTTATTTTCAGCCATTGTCCTGCAGAAGAATATAGTTTTTCATGTCAAACCCTGACCAACCGACAAAGTTGTTGATGCTGTCTAAAGAAAAACATACTTGTGTTGCCTTCTTAAATAAGGCTCTGCTTAAATCTGTCATAACTTACAAACTGTACAAAGAGTTAGAGAGCTCTTGTGGAGTTTTTAGAGGTTACATCTTTTTATTTTGTATTTTTTAATATTTTTCTTTCTGGTAGGATTTTTGGTTTTTTCCAGCAGAGGGAGGCATTTGACCATGAAACTGAATGGTTAGCAGCAGTATTCTGTAGCCTGTTTTATCAATATACATATAAAACTCAATGTTCAAATTAACTAGTTCAATAAGTAATTTAGCTCATTGATTTTTGGGCATATCCTAAGTGCCATTACAAGCTACGGATATTTTAAATGCCATTACCTAATAGAAGGAATGTTTTAAGCACCTTTTATTGATTTTATTACTGCTTTATTTTGCTGTCTTGGTTTAAAATCATTTTAACCACTCTGTAATCAAGAAGAAATATATCGTTGGTGAAATACAGTCAATTTCCTAAAAACCTTTGACATCGTTAAATAAGGAATTACAGTTGTTAAATCATGTCAGGCAATAACCGAGGGACAGAAAAGATATAAAATTTGGAGCAGTGGGCCAGCATACCAGTAAGCTATTTTGACCTTTGGCATTCAGACTCTGAATGTGACAATCACACTTCAATTCTCTTCTTGGTTCTTACATCAGTAAGAAGAGATTTAAAATCTCAGCATGCCAGGAAGGTTGCTGAAGGATAACAGAGTATGATTTAGAGACAATTAAAGGGCATTTTAATGACCTGCTGTGACTTTTTGTTAAAATTACTTTCTAACTTAGCAAATTTGAAGTTTCATTTGCCAGATTGTATTGCAAGTAGTGTAGTATATTGATGTTCTACACAAAAGGAGTAAATTGAATCTGCTCACAGGGATTTTCAGCTACTTCCTTGCCTAGCTCTTTTGACTTGAGAAGATTATCAGTATTATTGAGCTAATCAGTTGGTAGAAGTAGACTGGGAGTACAGCCTCTATGTTGCCTAATCAAAGAATTGCAAAAGTATGTAGTGGGAGCTCAATAAAAAAACAGCTAATGAGTTGATTGCATTGATATTTGATGTAATTTAACTGTAGAGTGGCAAACATCAATACCTCTATGATTTGGCAAATGATTGTTGAGCTAAGATTCAAAGTTTAAAGAGATTCTACAGTAAGAGAGCACCTGGCAACTAAACAAGACTGGGGAGTTGAATTTTGCCCGTTAAACAGAATAGACCTATAAAGTCAAGTGTTTCAATCATTACTATTTTTTAAATAAAAAATTAATGTATAGAGGAAATTTAGAGTTACACATATGGCTCTTTTCAGAGACAGACTCTCTGGTTCTGAAAAATTAGAAGACAAAAGGAAAAATAAATTGGATTTATAAAATACAGAAAGGTTATACATCTAATTAATAAAATATTTTGTATGGTTATAAATACTGTAAATACAATATATAACTGTTACACCTACTCTCTAGTTATAATTTAATGATGATATCAAAACCTGGAAGGAGGGAAGCCAACACCAAGAAACATTAGCCTATGTCCTTGGAGTTTAAAATCTGCTGTGTTTGATGTTCTAAATATCCCAGGCATGAAGCACCAGTTGCAGCTAGTTCGTGATATATAAACATCTCAAATCAATTTTATTATGTAAAAATAGCACATTAATTGTCCTTGATAATGTTAGCTGTAACTTCATTCTTATTTTCCATTCTTCCCTTGTTCTATTCCTGCTTGATTTGTTTCTTAGGCGTTGTCGCTTTTGTGCTCATAGGTGCAATTAATGTTGGTAATAGGTAGTGACATCTGTGTAGGCTTTCCTGAATCAGAGCTCTGCCAGTTTCAAACATTGTGTCAGCAGCAGACAGCAGGCTATTGGAACCCAGTTGCTGAGCAATTCTTTTGTTTGATATATCAAAGTCTGTGCTCTTTCCTTCATACTGGGAATTAGACTGATACACTGATACTACAGGAGTGCGAGACCTTCAGTCATCAATTAGTATGTGTCTTCAAACTCCAAAGCATTTAGATGGCTTAGCAGTTTGTTTTTATTTCTCTTTATAGCATCTGACAATACCCTGGGTCCTCATTATGGCTTGAACCATACTAATCCCAACTGTATGCAGAATAGTTATCAAGTACAGTTCTGTGAAAACTATGCTTGCCAGTTGATTTCTATTATAGTTGGTGCTAAAACAATTTTCCTGTCCAGTGTGACAAGGGACATTTTTTTCCAACCATGCCAGGTAAAATCATGCTATAGACTCTGGGTGTTGGGACAGGGATATAAATTTAGGGCTATGCATGTCCCTTGATCCACCGTGGGTCTCCCACTGATGTCAGTGGAACACTTGTACAAGACTGAGTGTAACATATGGTCTTAATGTCATAACTGAAGTTTAAATTATTTTCATTATCTATTATTTTTGGTACCGTATTGTTGCATTCATTATAACAGAAAGGGAAAATATATTCCCCTATAAGACCACTATTATTTCTGCCCTTTCTTTCTCTTTCTTCCCCATCCTCATTTCTCTTTTTTCTTCCTCTTCTCTGCCTTTGGGTGTGTCCTCCTTTCTCCCCTCTGCATTTCCTTATCTGGAGTAGCTCCCAATTCCCAATCCTATAGGCTTCACTCCTACTCATGTCTCCTTTCCATCTGCTAATATCATCAATAAAATAGTTAACACTGACATTTAAAGTGCTTTCACTAGGTTCTAGAGTTAACAGGTTAGCGTTTCTGGCTGTTTGCAGACTCAGAAGACACCATTGCATAGGTTATACTCAGTTCATATTTTCAAAGTTTTCTTTGCAACTATTTGAGTTGGAAACTTATTTATTTTAAAATGAAAGAGTAGTTTATACAGAATCTCATATGCCATGTGGGCAGCAAAATTATATCAAACAGACAGGATCTGGACATGGGCTGGGTGTTTGAAAACTCTGCTAAAGGTTGAACCTCTTAGCACGTCAACTGGCAGGTTTCTGTGTACTGTTGTAAAACAGAGCCAGATCCACATGCAAAGGGAGCCTCCGTGTGAAGATCTCTCACCTTTTGTGTGGAAGGAGGGTTCAGCCACATCCATGGCATTGCTCTTCCCAGATCTAGAGGAGCCTTCTATGTACAGTTCAGGGTCCAGACTGTAGGAAGGAGAAGAGACTGAGTGAGCAAGGGGGCTGAGTGGATGGGCTGGATATAGGTCCAAGTGGAATGCAAATCATCCCTCCTCCAGCCCCATGGACCCTATGTGGAAAAAGTAATAAAGCCCCAAGTGGATTTACCTTTTCTGTGTAGCCTGCTCTGGGGGCCACTGTGACCAGGTGGTGTTCCTGGTATCATGGCTTCAGTATGCTATGCAGTCATGAAACCTGTAGGGGCTGAAAGGTGTTGGACCCTAATACAAAAAGGACCTTATTCTATCTTGTCCTTTCCCACTATTTCTGTGAAGAATAGAAGTGGGTCTCTTTAAACCCAAACCAATAGTAACAGAGATTTTAAAGAGACAATGTGTCCACTAACATTCCTTTCCACCGAAATTAATACTGAAATTTATTGAAAATCCACTGGAGAAAATCTGAGCCTTCTTTAGATCTGTTACCAGACTGTCACATTATATCTTGGTGCTACCAGTTTGTGGATGAAATATATTTACTTCCTTATAAATAACTTTAGCTTTGTTCAAATAACTATAATTTCCTATTAGTTTTTTTTGGCCAGGCCATATGATGAACTGTTTTGGAAGGAATAGTATTGCTTGGAATTGGGCTAGGATAATACAAACCATGGAAGGAAAACAGACAGCCACCACCATATTAGTTCTAATTTGTCTCAGTTAAATTGTAATTCAGTGTAATTCTATTGCTAATGTTGTATATTGAATTTATAATGCTCTGAAGAGCACACTTAATAGTAACTGTACAAACCCAAACTTTAAATTTATGTATCATCTTGCTTCTGGAGCCTTGTAAATTTATCAACAATAACCATTTATCTCCAACTGGATTATTTTTAAGTCTATTGTTTATTTAATAAAAAATGCTTACTCTAAAGTAAAGTTTTGTCTGTCAGTAACTATATATTGGCCTGTTTGCTCCTGTGCCATCTGATCTGCAGATATTCTTTCAGTTGTAATAACTTATTTATACATGTTGCCTGGAGGATTGTTACCTTACCAAAAGGTGGAGGTGTAAGATAAACTTAAAATACTGATAATCGTATGGCCTTTTTATGCATTGCAATATTTTCTATCAGCTGATTTCAGAATTTCCTTGTCCATACCTGCAGTTGAGCCAGCAACCAAAATAATCCTGTCTGTCCTCTCATAGTATCAGAGTGGAATTTAGCTTGATAATTTTCAGATTCAGAACCAGCATTTGCTTTGGCTAGAAGAGATATAGCATACATATGGTCCAATGCCTAACAATAATCTGTAATAAACCTACTTCTTTGTATTGCATGCCTGGGGTGTACTTTTCCAAACCATAAGGCTTAGAAACACCAGAGAGATTTTTAATGACTATCAGTAACTCTATTGCAATATAAAAGGCATTTTAAAATAATTATTTCCTTATTCTTGTGTTTTTACCATAAAATGATTTTTGAGAATAGAAGAGGAAACACACAGTTAAAACCAGGTTCCACTTGCACTCTTTTTTCCTCACCTTGAGGACTAGCAAATTCTTTAATATGAGACTTTATTTGTAAAAAGCAAAACTTCAGAACCACTCAAAAGCTTTCTTATTAACTGCTGTCAGTCCTTTGATTTACAAGGGCAATAAAGATCTAGAGGGGGCACATTTATCATGGAGTTCAGCACACCAGGAGCCATTTTCTGAAGCGGTAAAGCCAAGTGATAAAATGAGTTCTTTTGTTCTATAACCAAGACACATTCCCTATTCTTAGGCACTTATGTGTGTTGGAGTTCTTGGCTTGTAGTTTGGCTGTGTTCCTCTAATGCTCCATCTACAAGTAATGATGAATTGCTAAAATGCAGATACTGATGATGCAACGGGAACAGCAGATTGAATGATGCAAATTTACCTTCAGTTTTTTATTAGTTGCCAACATTATTTATTTCTCCAATGTTAATTTTTATTTTATTTGCCTAGCACTTTTAAAATCGGATGGAAGAAGTTATCATATTCTCCTTTCTTAGCAATGCTGAGAGAATTTTGATTTAGTAGTAAATAAAATCATTTTGTTTATGCCAGAGAGCCATTCTCCTGAGATGCGATGCTGAGAAGCAAAACCCAGTTGTTTTATCTACCTTCCAAAATTAATCTGTGTAGCTGATTTTGAGTTTTGTTGTTCACTTTTTGCAGGCATGAAAACTTATTTTTAAGTAGGTCTGTAACAAAACATTGATTACTAATGTAAACATATCATTAAGGGCCAGATTGTGTCAATGGGTCTACTCATATGAGTGACTGTTCATGAATGTGAGGCAGGCCCTCACAATCTGGCTTTAAATAAATTAGCTGAGTTTTAAGTTAAAGAAATTAATGCTGTTTAGGTTCATATTAGCATGCTGCCACCTCTCCTTCCCTAGTGAACTGAAGCACCTCTTCCTGTCAGTCACTTAATGAAAGTTCTGGCAAGCCCATTTGCGCTACCAGAAAAACTGCTCATCATCATTGCTTGGACACCCTTGAAAATGTATGAGTAGGAAAATGGATTTCAAAGCACACAGCTTCTAGTGTAACTCAGAATATTTTCTTCTTAATTCTTAACCTAAAATCTTGTGAGAACTTGCTTTCCAATATTTCCATTTGAGTTGGGCCATTATTGTAAAGTGGGATTGGGTGAGGTTTTGAAAAAACCTTGACCCTGTATATATATATAAAAAACACTTGACTATCTCTCTCTCTCTCTCTCTCTCTCGTGCATGTAGCCATGGTATGGTACTGACAACTGTAACCATTTATTCCCAAGTGGATGCAAAATACTATGATGGTTGTGCTTGTCAGCCATTTTTGACCAAGCTGTAGCTAGAGTAGTATGGTCCTATGTAGGCAGAGTTTTTAAAATCCATTATACTAGCTGAAACAGTGCTTGATAGACTGTATCTCTAGTCAGATTATAGCATGGTTTCTTAACGTGGTTGTATATCATAGTTCTGAATGTTTTTATCTTGGAAAAAATGTTATAACAGCATTTAAAAATCTGCACAAATACAGACAGATATCATCTATGCTCCAAAACGTCTGTTAGTCTATAAGGTGCCACAGGACTTTTTGCTGTTTAAACATGTTTACAAGACCTAATGAGAACATGTTTATTTGGGATAAATCATACATTGAGCTCTATTGCTGCCCTAGCTGATATGCCCATGAAAGTATAATACTAAGAAATCCAAGATAATGTTTCATAATGACTGACTGTAGTGAGGCGGCCTGGTTCCCAGCCGCCCCAGAGAGGGACAAGCCCTTACGGACGCCAAAGTGGGCGGAGTCACTGGTGCCTGCACCCGCCCCTCACAGGTCATGGCGCAGGGCAGGAAGTATAAAAGCCCAGCCCAGGGCTCAGAAGCTGCCTGGCCGCTGGAGAGGCCAGACACTGATGCCCTAGCTCCCGCTGGGGAGATGCCTGCTGCCTGTGACCGACCCGAGGACTGGCCATACCCGTGGAGACTGGATGCCGACCAGACGCTGGAAGAGTCCCTAAGCCGACCGGTACAAAGGGACCCTGAGGAGCTGCCCAGTTTACCTCTCACTCAGTATCCCGAGGAGCCCATGGGGTGGGATGCTGTGGAAGACACTGCTGAGACAAAGGTACCGGTAGAGGGGGAGGTTGGAAGTAGCCTGGGGGCAGCCGATCCTAGTCTGGCTGCAGCACACCCAGAGCCAATGTCAGTGTGTTTTGGCCAGGATCCCCACTGACACAGTGGGCTGTCTGCTGCTGTTAGGGCCCCGGGCTGGGACGTAGAGGAGTGGGTGGGTCTGCATCCCCCCTGCTACCCCACTCATGAGTGGCAGTCTCCCCCTCGCCCCGACGCTTAGGCCCAGGGCCTGGGCTTACTCAACTGTTTGCTCAGCCCCTGCCTGAGGGTCTGAGCCCTGAACTATTGTTTGTTGCCCCACCCCAACCTAGGGCCTGGGTCTCCAAGATGAGACTATTGGCTCAGCCCCTGCCTGAGGGCCTGAGCTCCTGGCCTTTTCCTGACCCACCAGGCTAATTCACCACTGCATGGGACTCAGGTAGTGAGGCGGCCTGGCTCCCAGGCGCCCCAGAGAGGGGTGAACCCCAAAAGTGGATGTTTACACTGACCCATAGTAGTTACTTATCCGAACGGAAGCAGCTGTTGTGACAACCAGGAGAAACTATTATAACCAGCTTACTGACATATGGAAAATTAAAGCTTTGGCTGACCTATCATGACTATCAACCATGGCAGAGGGACTTTTTGAGTCTGTTGCTGTAATTTTATGTGGGTTATTAAAATTTTGAGAAGGAAACATTTTGTCCAGGAATCCCACCTTTTTATATAGCTGTAGAGGGAGTTGTGTTATTTCTGATAGTTATTATACTATAAAATCTTTTAGTCTCTGATATTTTAAGTTGGAAATATAAGTTGCGTTTTTTGACCCTGGGGCCTCTTTTTTTATACTGTAGCCTCTTGAAAGATCCTAAAGATTTAGAAAAAAACCCACTTTATTTTATAAAGCAGTTTTGGGGTCAGATTTTCTAAAATGTATGCTTTCATGTTGGATGTTTAAAGACCATCTGTTAACTGAAACCAACCATTTATGTTTCCTATTAGTCTTGTATCTCTCCTATTAGTCATGTATGAAAGAATACAGAGACATCCGACAGAATTCAAAACAAAAACTGAAAAAGCAGATGTTGAAACCATGTTGGCTTGTTGGTTTTCTTTTACAGGAGCAAGTAATTATTAATGGATCACAAAATACTGCAAGGCTAGTTTTGCAAATGATTATCTAGCATCACAGCTAAGATGTATTTCTGATTATTTATTGTATATTGCAATTGAAAATTGGAGTATTTTACTTGGAGATGCAGAAGAGGATTCAAAAAAATATATGATGAAGGTTATGACTGGAAGCATACAATGAAAGATAAAATACAAATTTTTAAATAGTTATGCACTTCTTAGTCTCTCAGGACTCATTTCTTATGTTGTCATGGTGAGCAGCGAATAAAAAAAATAAAAAGGCTGTTCCTTGGGTTGATGTAACGTATTGGTAGTTATATTTACAAGAGCTCCATGCTGTCTTAAGTAAAGATCTCTGAGAAAAAAACCCAAACTTTATTTTTCAAATAAATTCAGCTAAGAGCCCACAGACTTCCATACCACCACACTGAATTATTATTAATGTGCGTTGCTGTGAGAATAACACTCACTGCTGTTTAACAATAATGTCTTTCTGTGGAATTTTAGAAAGTCAGTAGGAAAATGGAAGGCAGATATAAGTGCTGCAGCAGAATTAAACTAGTCCATTTAATAGCAAGGACATTTTTATCATTGCTTTTGCAAGAAAGGAAAAAAATTAACACTTACTGTGTATGCGGGTTCATTTGCTGGCTGAAGGATTTTGAATGGCTTGTGTATTATGCAAGAACAGGCCTCCTAGTCCAGAATAATATTCATTTGAATCCATTCCCTTTCCTTCATGGTCTTTTTCTATTTTTAACCAGGGATGGGTCATATGTCAGAAACGTGCACAATTTTGGCTATAGAACTTTATCTTTTAGTGGGTAGTGTGTGGATTGCTTATCTTTGTTCTCTTTGCTTACTTATCTCTTTATGGGAGGTACTGTAGTCTACTTGCTAGACATTGGGAGTAAAGTAGGAGTTATAGGTTCTACTCCTAGTTCTGCAACTGACTCACCATGTGATCTATGGCAAATTACTTCACCTTTCTGTGACTGTTTCTCCATTGAGAAAATGGAAACCTATTATTTACCTCTTAGGGATGTTGTAAGGTTTAATTAATAATCATAAAATGCTTGAAATTTTTGTATGGAAGGTGCTGTAGAAGTGTTAATGTTAATACATTTATTTATCAATTTTCTTAATATTTGGGCACTATTGAATTAATTAGACCTATGGGGAGCTCTAATCTCATAGAGTGTTTTCCTGCTGTGAGAGGTACTGGGCTTTTTCAGAAACTTATAGATGTTAGAGACAGAAAAGCCGTTATATCTGTTTGCCAATGCAAGTTCTTCCCTTTTATACACTTACAATTGTTTGTCCAATCTAATTTTTAATATCCCAAGAAATGGGACTTCTACCACTTCATTTGTGAGACTGTACTGGTGCGGGTGCCACATCCTAACTTGGCGGTCACCAAGCATTTAAATCAGATGGTAAATAAATATTTCAGTCACATCTTCGTTCACGATAGTCCACATGATTACCAGAAAAACCCTGGATGGCCTTTCTTTTGTTTGGTCTTATTGTGTGTATGTGTCTGTCAGAGAAAGAGAGAATATTTTTAATTCAATTACTTTGTTTCAAAAATATTTAATAAATAGAATTTAGGATTTATCTTGAAGTTGTTTCATGTTAATTCAGTAAGGATTGTAATGTGGGGTAATAAACATCTCAGCCTTCCCCTTTCGAGGTTATTTAGTCTAGCATATGGTTGTGACTAAAGCGGGTTGGGAATTTTTCCACAAAATTATTTTGTGAGAAAGTGCTGATGAGAGAGAAACTCTACCCCAGAATAGCCATTCGTGAGGGCATTCCCCTGAGGTTCAGGTGGCTGCTCTGCTTGACTTGAAGCAGGTACTTGAACCTAGTTCTCTCACAACCTAGGTGAGTGACCTACTCACCAGACTATAATGTCAACCAGTCTTCCCTGTTGGAGCTGTTCTACTTGGTATAAATAGTTAAATATTAATTGGGCCAGAAGTCTCTACACTGAATCAGCAAAACCAAGGGATTTGAGCCCACATCTCAGATAGGGGCCCTAACCATCAGGCTACTGGCTGTTCTGGAGAGGGTGTGTGTGTGTCTCTTCCCCACCCTGCTTTTTCTTGACAGTTTTTGAAAGGTTTTGTCCTGATGTGTAATGGGCTTTTTTTGATATCGCAAAATTTTCACAGGACAGGAAAACCCTTTCCAGTCCAGCTGGCCCAGCTCTAGTTATGACCTTATAAGCAGGAAGCACTCTCAAATTTCCATCTAAATAGTAAAATAGAAGAGGATGGAAAACATGCACAAATATGTAATGGAATTCACTCAGACCAGCATAATGATTAGTTTTTAGTTTTTACATTCATTTTATTGTTTGTATTGCAGTAGTGCCTAGTGATCCCGATCAGGGATTGGAGCCCCATTGTGCTAGGCACTGTAAACACATTTAAGAAAAGAGAGTCCCTGCCCAAAGAGCATACAATCAAAGTATAAAATGAGAGACAACAGGTGGTTACAATGAACAGATGGAGGGCACAGTGATTATGATCATATGCAATAATAATGATGATCCTTGCTTGATTATTGAATTCCTTGGTAGTGTAATCAAAATATACTGATTTACAGACATCTCTTTTCATTTGCATGAAATCCAGTGAATACTTTTTTCCATATTTAAATGAATTTGAGAGCTCAGCCTCAACAGGCAATCCCTTCTGTAGGCATCTGTGATGGGATGCATGAACCCCACACCAGTGACAAAGGGATTAAAGAGCTGCTATCAGCAGCACCCTGCCTCTCCAGCCCTATCAGTTGCATCAGGGGTGGAGGGTTTAAAATCAGGAATTCCAGACAGTTGGCGGGCAGTTCTAGGAGAGAGCAGATAGCAGCTCTACAGTTCCCAAAAGGGTCTTCTGGAAAGCTTCAGGGAAATTGCCCTCAGGAAGGTCACACACTGATTCTGCAAGGAGACAGCAGACTCTGGCATACTGGTTGGGCAGGATAGGTTTGCCAAGCCCCAAGGTGAACTGTTAAGTGGTCAGTACTGCTATCCTCAACCCTTCCCAGGACTACAGAATATGAGACTGACAGAAAGGGCTTGTGGAGTGGGACCCGGGAGACCCATACTTTCAAACTCAGTCAGACTATTCTACTCAACTTAGTATCTCTGAAACTCATGTTTATGCAGACCAAGGCACCCTATGGGTTTTGCAGTGGCCAGACAGCAGGAAGTGCCCATCAACCCAAGAATTGTGACAGTATCTTTGTATAGAGGTATTCAGTCCTGTATAATTCAGATAGCTTGGTTTATTTGTCATGTTTCATAGAGTTTAAGGCAAGAAGGATCTAGTCTGACCTCTTGTATATCACAGGTCTTTAAGTTTCACCAGATATCTCTATATTGAGCCCAATGTCTCTGGTTAAACTAACGCATTTTAGTCAACTGTTGTGTGCCACAGGCTGAGGACAGGAGAGACCAAGGTTCCCCCAATGTCCAAGGCCCCTGAAATGGCAGGGGATTAATTAGATGTGATATTCCCAGATGATCTGAACAGGTGATCCATTTCCCATGCTACAGGGAAAGGTGAAAGACCCACAAGGTCCCTGTCAGTCTGACTCAATGGAAAATGCCTTTTTGACCCCAAGTCTAATGACTTGGTGCAAATTCCAACTTCAGGAAACATACCCAGACCAGAGCTGATAGAGCCAACCTGCCAAAAATAGAATGCCAGCCACTGCTATATTTATTTGTATATCTGTAGATCTCCCCAAAGTCAGGCAGTTCTTTAATGTAGGTAAAACTCAGCTTTATTTTTCATTTGAATCTTATATATACTTTTAACCCTTTCCAGATTTTCATAAAGATTTTATCAAAGGCATCAAAATTACTCTCTTCCAGGTTTAATTTTTAATGTTAAAATAAATAAATACTGGTTGAAGCTACCTGAAACATTAAGTTGCTATTGATTTTAGAATACAGCTATTATTAGTACTTAGTTCAAAGCTGGAAACTATAACCTGGATTAAGATATAGGATAGAAAAAGTGGAGCATCATCTTTGGGTGGAAAGTTCCTGGTCAATTAAACTTGGCAAAATAAAAGGATGGTACAGGGTAGGATGTAATTATTGAAGGGAAAACCCTTAAGTTTAATCGGTAATTGATGAGTTGAAGGTTTTCAATTTACAAAAGCACATTTTATTGGTGCTACATAATGGAGATCATCTCAAGAATGCTTTTTTCATATTTTAAAAAATAAAAGTATATATGTCTTTGTTGATATAAAATGCATATGGTTTCTACAGAAGATTACTTTCTCAGTTTATGGGAAAATGTCATCTCATCTCATCCGTTTTCAGACTCCAATGATAGCCCTTTTAATTTCCCCTTTCTGTTGTTGGATTTTGGAAAAGGTTAATTAGTTATCCACTGAGCTTGGTGGAAGATTTTAAAAAATATAATATTAAGAAATGTCCTATTGGGGTATGAAGGTAACACCACAAGGGGGTACTATAATTTTATCAAATTTGTCCTGATAAGTAGGTTTATTAAGGTGAAATGATTACAGGCTGCAGAGTTAATTTTAATATGCTAATACATCCAGCAAGTTAGGAACTTAAATAAAAGGATATAATTAATTAAAATATATAAGAGGTAGGGAAGTTTAGTAAGGTCATCTGTAGATTATATTAACACTGAATATAGGCCTTAAAGGTTAAAATTAAGTTTTCTTATAAGTGAGCTTTAGTTGGCTGCTGTATGCGCATTATTGACCTTTGAATGAGGAAGTGAATGTTGCATTCTGTGATTCTTGGTGATTTTTTTTTTTAAAGAAAAAATAATATAATGATTCACTCTTCAAGTAAAGCAAGCTAACACTGGATATTTCTCTCTTTTAATGGAATCATCAAGTTAACAGTTTCAGTAAAGAGTGGTGCTGTATATTAAAGGGACTTCAAGGGGAAACTTTTCTGGTTTTCATTGGAAAATTATATCCTCTAGAATTTTTCCATTAGAAAATTCATTACTCTTTTCCGTGGTTAAACCTTCTGATAAGATACTAATAGGGATTTTCTGTTATATCCATGGATGCAGATGTGTACACTAGACGTATTCAGTTTTTTAAAAGGGGAAAGTGTAAAATATCTCTGCTTTTGAGTTTTTATACTATCACTAAAAGCAGCAAAGAGTCCTGTGGCACCTTATAGACTAACAGATGTATTGGAGCATGAGCTTTCATGGGTGAATACCCACTTCGTCGGATGCACCCACGAAAGCTCATGCTCCAATACGTCTGTTAGTCTATAAGGTGCCACAGGATTCTTTGCTGCTTTTACAGATCCAGACTAACACAGCTACCCCTCTGATACTATACTATCACTCTTTTCAGAGTATGGCTCAGCTGTAGAAGAGTAGAGCAGAAAATGAATGTAACTGAAAATGGATCTCTGAAGTCTTTGATACTGTGTTTGGCCAACAGATAAAAAGGAGAAAAGGATAAAGAGCTATAAAGAATGGGGAGACCAAAGAACAAAGTGATGAGAGTGGGGCCCCTGAACGATCGAGATACAAAAGGAGCGCTTAAAGACGATAAAGTCTGGAGAAACTAAATGGATTCTTTGCTTCAGTCTTCACGGCTGAGGATGTCAGGGAGATTCCCAAACCTGAGCCGGCTTATGTAGGTGACAAATCAGATGAATTGTCACAGATTGAGGTGTCACTAGAGGCGATTTGGAATTAATGATAAACTTACAGTAACAAGTCACCGGGATCAGATGGCATTCACCCAAGAGTTCTGAAAGAACTCAAATGTGAAGTTGCGGAACTGTTAACTAAGGTTTGTAACCTGTCCTTTAAATCGGCATCTGTACCCAATGACTAGAAGATAGCTAATGTAATGCCAATATTTAAAAAGGGCTCTAGAGGTGATCCTAGCCATTACAGACCAGTAAGTCTAACGTCAGTACAGGCAAATTAGTTGAAACAATAGTAAAGAATAAAATTAGATTGTTGGGCAAAAGTCAACATGGTTTCTGTAAAGGGAAATCGTGTTTTACTAATCTGTTAGAGTTCTTTGAAGCGGTCAACAAACATGTGGACAAGGGGGATCCAGTGGACATAGTGTACTTAGATTTCAGAAAGCCTTTGACAAGGTCCTCACCAAGGCTCTTACGTAAATTAAGTTGTCGTGGGATAAGAGGGAAGATCCTTTCATGGATTGAGAACTGGTTAAAAGACAAGGAACAAAGGGTAGGAATTAATGGTAAATTCTCAGAATGGAGAGGGGTAACAAGTGGTTTCCCCCACGGGTCAGTCCTAGTACCAGTCCTATTGAACTTATTCATAAATGATCTGGAGAAAGGGTTAAACAGTGAGGTGGCAAAGTTTGCAGATGATACTAAACTGCTCAAGATAGTTAAGACCAAAGCAGACGGTGAAGAACTTCAAAAAGATCTCACAAAACTAAGTGACTGGGCAACAAAATGGCAAATGAAACTTAATGTGGATAAATATAAAGTAATGCACACTGGAAGAAATAACCCCAACTATACATACGATATGACGGGGGCTAACTTAGCTACGACAAATCAGGAAAAAGATCTTGGCGTTATCGTGGCTAGTTCTCTAAAGACGTCCACGCAGTGTGCAGCGGTGGTCAAAAAAGCAAACAGGATGTTAGGAATCATTAAAAGGGGGATAGAAAATAAGACAGAGTATCTTATTGCCCTTATTTAAATCCATGGTACACCCACATCTTGAATACTGCGTACAAGTGTGGTCTCCTCATCTCAAAAAAGATATACTGGCATTAGAAAAGGTTCAGAAAAGGGCAACTAAAATGATTAGGGGTTTGGAACAGGTCCCATTTGAGGAGAGATTAAAGAGGCTAGGACTTTTCAGCTTGGAAAAAAGGAGACTAAGGAGGGATATGATAGAGGTATATAAAATCATGAGTGATGTGGAGAAAGTAAATAAGGAAAAGTTATTTACTTGTCCCCATAATATAAGAAGAACTAGAGGCCAACTGAAATTAATGGGCAGCAGGTTTAAAACAAAAAAAAGGAAGTTCTTCTTCACACAGCGCACAGTCAACTTGTGGAACTCCTTGCCTGAGGAGGTTGTGAAGGCTAGGACTATAACAGAGTTTAAAAGAGAACTGGATAAATTCATGGAGGTTAAGTCCGTTAATGGATATTAGCCAGGATGGGTAAGGAAGGATGTCCCTAGCCTCTGTTTGTCAGAGAGTGGAGGTGGATGGCAGGAGAGAGATCACTTGATCATTGCCTATTGGGTTCATGCCGTCTGGGGCACCTGGCATTGGCCGCTGTCGATAGACAGGATACTGGATTAGATAGACCTTTGGTCTGACCCAATATAGCCATTCTTATGTCATTGCAGAAAAGTAGAAAAGAAGTAAGGTGGCTGAAAAGAGTCCTTTTAACATTTTGCTTGTATGTTTATCTATTACTGGTTGTCTATCTCTTTGGGGTAGAGACTGTGTCATAGTGTTTATATAGTACCTACTACAAATCCCTGACTGGGGCCTCCAGATGCTACCATATTACAAATATATAATAATAATTAGCAGAGGATTGAGAGACGTACAATGCTAGGAAGGGATAGTATACAGGTGAAGAAGAGAGCACATAGGGCCTGCTGCAAAATGCATTGAAGTGAATTGGAGTCTTTTCATTCACTTCAGTGACATTTTGCTCAGGCCCATAGAGAGCTGAGTTAGAAGACAGAACGAAGAAAATAGTTTACTAAGACAACTAACACCGTAAGAGAAGCATATTGTTAAAATTCATTACAGAGACACTTCTTGTGGCTAAATAGTTAGGGTAGTTAATTTTTGCACTTAAAGTAGGGATTTAACCTCAGTTATATATGAAGAATACAGTGTGTCCTCCTGAAATATACAGTACTTGCTCTGAGTACAGAAGGAATTTCTCAAGAATGTACACGTAAATCTATTAGTTTCTTAGGTCAAATTATTATTTTTTTAAAAAATGCATCCTGTAGTGCTGTGTTGGATTTTCTTTGTTCCAAGTAATTTCAAAAATGGAAAAACACATACATTCTCTTCAAACTTCCCATATAGTTGAAACTCACTGAAATTTTGTTAATTGAAATTGTGGTCTTTATTTGAAGAAATTAGGTTGTAATTAAGAGGGTTGTATAGTAGAACCTCAGAGTTATGAACACCAGAGTTATAAACTGACCAGTCAACCACACGCCTCATTTGGAACCAGAAGTAAGCAATCAAGCTGCATAGGCGGAAAAAAAAAACACCTCTACCTCGATATAACGCAGTCCTCGGGAGCTAAAAAATCTTACTGCATTATAGATGAAACCACGTTATATCGAACTTGCTTTGATCCACCAGAGTGTGCAGCCGCACCCCCCGGAGTGCTGCTTTACCTCATTATATCCAAATTTGTGTTATATCGTTATATTGAGGTAGAGGTGTATATACAGTATAGTATTGTATTAAATGTAAACTACTTAAAAAAAGGGAAAGATTTGACAAGATTAAAAAAAAAATTGACAATATAAGGAAACTTTCTGAGCTTGTTTCATTTAAATTAAGATGGTTAAAAGAAGCATTTTTCTTCTGTAAAGTTTCAAAGCTGTATTAAGTCAATGTTCAGTTGTAAACTTTTGAAAGAACAACCATAACATTTTGTTCCAAGTTATGAATGTTTCAGAGTTATGAACAACCAACATTCCCGAAGTGTTCGTAACTCTGAGGTTCTACTGTGCATAGTATACATATGCTCTTTTGTGATCTGGAGAATGTTTGTTGTTGTTGTTTCTGTCTCTGTATGCCTGAAAATGTTTTTGATTGTTGGCCATTTCACTATTGGCTTTGCCTGTCCTTCTCTAATCCCAGATCCAACCAACTGATCACAGAGTAGAATTTACCATGTTGTGGGTGGCTAAGACCCTGAGTCACGTGACTATATCAATTTTGAAAATAGGACTTAACTGTCTAAGGTCATGTCTGTGCTACAAAATGTTGTCGACTCAAGTTATGTTGGCATACAGCTGTAAAAGTTTTTATATCGCTAGGGAGCATGCACACTGGGCTGCTTGCTTCAGTGCTGCATGTTCTCACCAGGAGTCTTACACAGTGCATCCCATGCCCCCTACCAACTGTCTAGCACAATGCCTTTTGGGACAATTTTCTGAGTGCTTTATGGGATAGTAATGAGTTTCCCAGGGATTTCTGGGAGTTAGCCGTCAACCATGCCACTTTCTAAATCCCATAATACTTTTCAAACCCCTTAATTATCATGCTTATTTTTTAAAATTCCCACAGTCCCACATGTTACTTTTTGGTGTCTGCTTTCTCTCTGACAGAAGCATGGAGTTTGTAGAGTTGAGCATAATTCTCTTGTGCATTGCTGATACACGGTGCACTGTTCTCTGGTATATGCAAGGCTTGAGGGAGTACTGCTACCACAGAGATTGGGAGGAAGAGGATATGAAGGTGTTTGAGCACAACAACTGGATGCTGATGGACACAGTGAAAAACAGTGTCAGATTGCTGCTGGCATTCATGGAACACTTCCACATAGTGGAGTACTGTTTCTGGACTGAGAAGTGAGCACTGATTGGTGGGATTACATTGTAATGCTGGTTTGGGATGATGAACAATGGCTGCAGAACTTTCAGATGTGAAAGGCCACATTCCTGGAGCTGTGTGCTGAGTTCTACCCATCTCTCCAGTGGAGGGGCACCAAAATGAAAGCAGCATTGACAGCAGAGAAGCATGTGGCTATCATGCTCTGGCAACTTGCGACACTGGATTGCTATCGGTTAATTGGCAATCATTTTGGGGTTGGAAAATCCATAGTGGGAGCTATTGTGATCCAAGTGTGTAGGGCCATTAAACGTCTCCTGCTGCATAGGACTCTGACTCTTGGTAATGCACAGGAAGTAGTGGATAGATCTCCAGTAGTGGGTTTCCTGAACTGTGGTGGGGCAATAGATGGTACTCATATCCCTGTTTTGGCACCAGGCCACCTTGCCACAGAGTGCATCAACAGAAAGGGTTACTTTTCTGTGATTATGGAAGCACTGGAGGATCACTGAGGATGTTTCACTAATATCAATGTGGCCTAGTCAGGGAAGGTGCATGATGTTTGCATCTTTGTGGAATACTTCGTGAGGACTTTAAAAACTCTGCAAGCAGGACATTTCCCAATCAGCAGATTATCATTGGTGCTGTTGAAATGCCAGTAGCGATTCTGGGTTGCCTAGCCTAGCCTTTGCTTCCCCGGCTTATGAAGCTGTACACCGGCCACCTCGACAGCACCGAAGAAAGATTCAGCTATTGTCTCAGCTACTGTTGATAGATTGAAGGGAGTGCAAGCATTGTTTTCTCCTAGATTGGATTCAGCAAGAAAAACATCCCAGTGGTTATAGTTGCATGTTGTGTATTGCATATATGTGTAAGACAAAGTGAGAGAAGCTGCTGCCAAGGTGGATGAGTAAGTCTGACCAGCTGTCTGCTGAATTTGAACAGCCAGACACAAAGAGTAAACGTAGAGATATGTGGCTGAGGGAGGCTTTAAAGGAATATTTTTACAGCCCTCAATAGAAGAGTTGTCTGCTTGATTTCATGAAATATTGTCTGTCGTATTGTCAACACTGTTAAGAGTGTGAACCACTGTTACAATGCAATATGAAAACAGAAATAAACAGTAAACATTTATGTCCATGTATGTAAATGGTAGCTTAGAGCAGTGTTGTGGCTACATACACACCCACTGCTCTATGTTTTTTAAAGGTCAGTATATGTGTAGCTATGGTTCCCGTTGTCCCCGCCTCCCCTTCCCGAGTAGTCATGATAAGAATGTACACGGTGGTTCCACGTGGAATGTTGGGGAATGTAGGGAGCAGCAACTATGGAGTTCTCCAAGGACTGCAAAGGCTGCTGAGTCTGGGAACTTTGTAGCAGTAGATCAGCCATGGTGTGCAACATTTGAATTTACTACCTGAGCAAACCTATAATGTCCTGGTGCATTTCACACTGTGCCTGCTAGTCCTTTTCCTGCTGCACCTCCTGGTCCTTTTTCCTGTCATGAGCAGCTATTGCTGTCTCCATTCTCTGTCTTTCTTCATGGTCACTTTCTGAAGAGCCCTCCAAGCCATTTGATCATGGTACAAGGAAACTGTGGCCTATAGAATTGTAGGACTGGAGGGGACCTCGAGAGGTCTTCTAGTCCAGTCCCCTTCACTCAAGACTTGAAGGATTTTACAGAACATATCCACCTTAGTCCTCTTCCTTCTCCTCCTGATCAGGGTCAGATGTAAGAATGGTCATACTGGATCAGATCAATAGTTTATCTAGCCCAGCATCCTGTCTTCCAACAGTGGCCAGTTCCAAGTGGTTCACAGGCAATCATCAAGTGATCTATCCCTCATTGTCCAGTTCCAGCATCTGGCAGTCAGAGGCCCAGGACACTCAGAGCATGGGGCTGCACCCCTGACCATCTTGTCTAATAGCCATTGATGGACCTATCCTCCATGAACTTACCTAATTTTTTTGAAACCCATTATAGTTTTGTCCTTCACAACATTCCCTGGCAATGAGTTCCACAGGTTGACTGCGTTTTGTGTGAAGAAGTACTTCCTTCTGTTTGTTTTCAACGTGCTGCTTATTATTTTCATTGGGTGACATTCAGTGGGCATGGAGGAAGAGCCTGGAGGGGAGACCCCTAAAGGCCACTATACTAGAAGCTGCAGATATAAACAGTCAGATGCAGCATTAGATTTACAGTCACAATGGAAAAGTCTCAAAACTCCTTTCTATTATTCCAACAAATGCCCTGCATAAGAAAGGATTATTGACGCTTCAGCTTTGGAGCACCTCGCTACAGCACCAGCCTTTAGCTCAAACCATGGTGAGTATGGCATGGCTGGGAGGAGGGAGGGTACACCACTGCACATAGCTGTACATTGTGGTCCCTCTCCCTGGGTACGGGTATTGGGAAATGACAGTAAATACAATAGTACTGTTTTCACAGGCAGTGATTTTGGCTGATCCCTCTTTCCTGATGGTCGCAAAGGCACAGAGAACCCAGCTGCTACTGGAGTCTTGAAGCTGCCCAGGCCCATATGCCACTCAGCTAGCCTGTTTGTTGGAGTTTTTCCCACAGAAGTCATCGGAGAGGGCATGAGAAAGTGTCCTATCACAGTGGAAGAAACAGTTTTCAGAAGAGGATTGCAGAGTATATCCAGGAAAGTTTAACTGAGATCTCACAAGAGCATAAAGAGACATTCCTATTCTGATAAACAGAGTACTCGCATGGTCCCCCTGCCTAGTCCAACAAGTCAAAGAAATTAACAACATACGCCGTTTCAACCTCCGTTTTTAATACTTCTACCTGAGCACAGGATGGTCAATCCCGTCTGAGCACAGGACACTGATTTGATGTGGATTGATTAACTGGACTTCAATATAACCTCTTTTAGAATATATTCCCTAACTTTATTCTAATATATTCTAATATATTCCCTAATGTTATTCTAACATTATACCAATAAAGTAATGAACAGTCGATACTTGTCTTAATTTGCAAAAGGGCTGGATGCCATTTTTACATGGGGAATAAAGGTGGTCCTGGGGGGTAGAGAGAGGGAGATGTGGTTTGAAGGAAAGGAAAAAAAAGATGTAAGGAATAATGCATGTACAGATTTAACCAAGCTCATTTTTCCTTTGTCAGCAGGTTCTTATGTGCTCACCTGCTGGGATTGACTACACTCATGTGGAATTTCAAACAGTTTCTGGCTTGCAACATGGTTGGAATCGCCCTGTGGGTCTCCCTCATCATCCTTTTAGCTATTCATGAGAGGAGTCACCATCTTGGACTTCTCCAAGGTATCCATAGTAGTCTATGGGATGCTGGTGGGGTCCCTGCCCAGTTTGGTATGCGGTTAGTTGTAAAAGTGGCAAGTCTGTGGGGCAGCACCAGATCTCTTGTTTCCCTTCCTTGCTTTGTGGTATCCCTCAAGTAGGTCCTTCACTTTCATGTGGCACTCTTGCTGATCTAAGCCATGATCTTTTGCCAGCATCCTCTATGGAATCTGCTCGTAGATGTTGATGTTTCCATGACTGGTCTGTAGCACTTTTTGAACAGCCTCTTCTCCCCCGCATTTCAAGGTGAGCCAACATTTCTTGCCTTCAGGGGCGTACACAAGGGGGGGGACAATCAGGGCACAGGCCTCTCCATTCAGCGAGAGCACAGAACTCCTCTTGTGCCAGGGCGGGGAGTTTGAGCTCCTCTGACCCCGGCTGGGGCAGGAGATGATAGCTCCTCTGGTGCCGGGGCTGTGGAGGATGAGCCAGCTCTTCCAGCTGCCAGCGAAGAGCAAGCTCCGCCAGTCCTGGGGCTGTGTTGGGGAGGTGAAAAAGCCAGCTTCTCCAGCCGCGGCAGGAGAGAGCCAGCTTCACTGGCCATGGGGCTGCAGGTGGGGCAGCGGGGAGAGCCAGCTCCTCTGGCCACAGGGGCACAAAAAGTGCCCTTCCAAAAGCGGCCAACAGAGGTGCCAACTCCATGGGTGCTCCAGCTCTGGAGCACCCACGGAAATAAATTAGCAGGTGCTTAGCACTCACTGGCAGCCAGCTTCTCGCCTCCCTCCCAGCACCTTGTGCCCGCTGCAATCAGGCTCCTGGGGTGGGGTGGGGGTGGGAAGAGGCAGAATGGGGGTAGAGGTTTGGAGATGGGAGTGGACCTGAGGTGGAGTTGGGACTTGAGCAACCCCTGGGCCCAGAAGAAGCCGGTGCCTATGGTGGCCAAATTTTTATTCCTGTGCATGCCCCTGCTTGTCTTCTCCATGAAGGAACGTGTCTAGTAGCTCTCTATGTGAGTGAAACCAGCACGGTCAGTTTGACAGTTGCACACAACAAAGGTGAGATGCTGGTTGTGCTTGCCGAGGTGGGCAATATTGAAAAAGATGTGAAAAACTAATGGGGGTTCTAAAGAGAGGGGCTGGCTTCCAATCTCTGATCCCTGGACAGTGGAGTTTAATATTGCGAATGGAGTGATCACCGTCATGGGGATAAGAGCATTGTGGGACAGGTGCTGGAGTAATAAAGGTTATTACTGGTAATAAACTGTTAAGGTTGACACAAGTGATGTGATGTCTACATTTGTGCTGTGTCAAACCTAAATAGGTTGACTGTGGCTCTGTGCTAGTCAGGGACGTGCTATTACTGCATTACAGTAAATGGCCACTTATTTCAACGGGAGACAGATTTGAGTGTAAACGTGCATAACTAGGCTGACACATTTGGACTTACATCAGCCTAGCTTTGTGCATAGACCAGGTCTTGTAATGTTGAACAGACCAACATCTAAATACTGTAAGTTCTGGACCCTTGTTTCCTTATGATATCTTGGCATGGTTCCAGGATCATTTTGGGTTCTTCCTAAAACTCTGCATTTACCCCACCGACACATCATAGTTTTCTGCTGGGTTCTTAGGGCCAGATCAGTAGGGGAAATTCTGACATTTGCGAGCAAGTGGTCACAGCAGTAGCTGTCATAGCTTCATATTCTAAGTGCTTTTTGAAAATCCCTGTGACTGAATATACAGATGGAACCTGGGCACTCAAACAGCTGTGCATGCAGAGAGGCAACTGAATTTCCAAGTGTTTGGTAACACCCATGTTCATCTTTGAAAATCCTTCAATTTCCAGAGGAGCCTTTAAAGAGGGAATAGCTCAATTGCTGTATTCATGAGAAGTGCTAAGGAACTGTCACTTCCATTAACCTTACTGGGAGGTGAGGTACTTAGCACCTCATAAGATTATATCCTAAGGAGGTCATGGTGTGAGAACAAGACAGGGACTCATGATCTCCTGTGTCACTTAACCCCACTATCTCTGTTCCCCTTTCTGTTAAATGAAGATAAACAGCCGTGTTGTGAGGTCTAGGTCATATGTATGTTGCCTGTGCCCTTCGAACAGGCCTAATGGACACTCATTCACTTCTTGGGTGTATTACTCATGTTATTAAAATGGTATTCCTAGTAATGGTAATATTAATCATACTCATGGGGTATTTAAAATTATGTGTTGCCTTAGCCTCTTCCTGAAAGTCCTATTTGTAAATTCAGTGGCTTATCCCTTTTTATGACTTACCTTCTCTCTCTCCTCATAGCATGATCAGTGGACCAAGGTATCAGGCTAGCTGGAGCCAGGGCCTCCAGCCTGAATGCCCTGTCATTCAGTGTGCGAGAAGCAGGGGCGCCTGGGCCCTTCTTTAAAGAGAGTGGGGGAGTGTTGGGATATGTATGGGTTAAGTAGAGACCTGGGAAGCTGGTGACACCTCTGCCCGGGACACTGAACAAAGGACATAAAGGCTGGGGGAGAAGCTGGGGTGAGGCTGAGTGAGAGGCTGGGGGGAGTTTTCAGTTTTGGAGCTGGCTGGGAAATGGAGAGAGGTGCCCTCACAGGGCTTGGGCTTCCCAACGGGGGTGTGGCCTCCCTGGGGGCCCCAGATGGATCTAACTAAAGGGGGTCCTGTTGTCTGTACCAGCGAGACCTATTTTGGATTGTGTTCCTGTCATCTAAATAGACCTCTGTTTTACTGGCTGGCTAAGAGTCACGTCTGACTGTGAAGTGGTGCGGGGGGGGGGCAAGACCCTCTGGCTTCCCCAGGACCCTGCCTGGGCGGTCTCCATGTGGGAAGCACATGGAGGGGCATATGCTGAATGCTCCAAGGAGAGACCCAGGAGGTGAAGCCGTGTGAGCTTTTTGCCCTGAAGACAGTCTGCTTCAAGTGAGAGGAGGCTCCCCAAATCCTGACTGGCTTTGTGGGGAGCAGTTCCAGAGCATCACTCGGGGACTCCGTGACAGCCTGTGTAATATGTATAATGTTGTGCACAATAAATAGGGTGGGTTTACTAACAAAGTGGGTGTTTTTATTACTTAATAAGGGTTTTTGGCGTGTTGTAACAAATATAGGCATTTACATACTAAGGATATGTCTACACTACGAGATTACTCCAATTTTACATAAACCGGTTTTGTAAAACAGATTGTATAATCAAGTGCACGCGGCCACACTAAGCACATTAATTTGGTGGTGTGCGTCCATGTACCGAGGCTAGTATTGATTTCTGGAGCATTGCACTGTGGGTAGCTATCCCATAGCTATCCCATAGTTCCCGCAGTCTCCTCCGCCCATTGGAATTCTGGGTTGAGATCCCAATCCAAAAACAGTATCGCAGGTGATTCTGGGTAAATGTCATCACTCAATCCTTCCTCCGTGAAAGCAACGGCAGATAATCATTTCACGCCCTTTTTCCCTGGATTGCCCTGGCAGACACCATAGCATGGCAACCGTGAAGCCTGTTTTGCCTTTTGTCACTGTCACCGTATGTGTACTGGATGCTGCTGACAGAGGCGGTACTGCAACGCTACACAGCAGCATTCATTTGCCTTTGCAAGGTAGCAGAGACAGTTACCATCCCTATTGCACCATCTGCCATTGCAAATTGGTGATGAGATGACGGTTATCAGTCGTTTTGTACCATCTGCTGCTGTCATGGGTGCTCCTGGCTGGCCTCGCTGAGGTCGGCCGGGAGCGCATAGACAAAAATGGGAATGACTCCCCGGGTCATTCCCTTCTTTGTTTTGTCTAAAAATAGAGTCAGTCCTGCCTAGAATATGGGACAAGTGTACTAGAGAACCAGAGAGCACAGCCGCTCCGTGTCAGAGCCTCAGAGATCCCACAGAAATGATGAGCTGCATGCCATTCTAGGGGGTGCCCCTGCAAGAACCCCACCCGTTGCTTCCCTACTCCCCCAACCCTCCTGGGCTACCGTGGCAGTGTCCTCCCATTTGTGTGATGAGGTAATAAAGAACGCAGGAATAAGAAACCCTGACTTTTTAGTGAGATAAAATGAGAGGGAGGAAGCCTCCAGCTGCTATGATAGTCCAGGCAGTACAGAATCTTTTCTTTAGACATGAAAGCTGTTGGGGGGGCTGATAGAGCTCAGCCTCCAGTTGCTATGATTAGGACAGTTACCAGCCATTCTGTACCATCTGCCGGAAATGACCGGGAGTCATTGCCATTTTTACCCAGGCGCCCCCGGCCGAGCTCACCGAGGCCAGCCAGGAGCACTCATGGGCTGATGATGATGATGGATAGCAGTCAAATTGTACCGTCTGCCACCGGGAAGGTGATGCTGGTGTTCAGCGCTGCAGCACCCCGTCTACCAGCAGCATGCAGTAGAAATAGAGTGACACTGAAAAAAGGCGAGAAACATTTTTTTGCCCTTTTCTTTCGGGAGGGGAGAAGGGTGTAAATTGATGACACATACCCTGAAACACCCGGGAAAAAGTTTTTGACCCTTCAGGCACTGGGAGCTCAGCTAAGAATGCAAATGCTTTTTGGGGACTGTGGGATAGCTGGAGTGCTCAGTCCCCCCTCCCTCCCTCCATGAGTGTCCATTTGATTCTTTGGCTTTCCATTACGCTTGTCACACAGCGGTGTGCTGTGGATTCTGTATCATAGCCTGGAGATTTTTTCAAATGCTTTGGCATTACGTCTTCTGTAATGGAGCTTTGATAGAACAGATTTGTCTCCCCATACAGCAATCAGATCCAGTATTTCCTGTACGGTCCATGCTGGAGCTCTTTTTGGATTTGGGACTGCATCACCACCCATGTTGATCAGAGCGCCATGCTGGGCAAACAGGAAATGAAATTCAAAAGTTTGTGGGGCTTTTCCTGTCTACCTGGCCAGTGCATCCAAATTCAGATTGCTTTCCAGAGCGGTCACAATGGTGCACTGTGGGATACCGCCCGGAGGCCAATACCATCGATTTGCGGCCACACTAACCCTAATCCGACACGGCAATACCGATTTCAGCGCTACTCCTCTCATCGGGAAGGAGTACGGAAATCGGTTTAAAGAGCCCTTTATATTGATATAAAGGGCTTCGTTGTGTGGACGGGTGCAGGGTTAAATCGGTTTAACGCTGCTAAATTCGGTTTAAACGCGTACTGTAGACCAGGCCTAACAAACAAAAAGAATATGCTGTAACTAATTCAGTGCTTACTGGACAGTTGAGTCCAGGGGAACAAGTACTGAAATAAAGAAGCCTGTACTCAGATTCGCCTCTGGGTCAACCTGCTCTTTCTTCTAACAATATAAAGGTGTTTTTTCTTCAATTACTGTACAAGTGCTTAGTATTATTATTTATTATTAACAACAGTAGCAAGCCAGTGCAGATATAACATTTTAACACCAGCAAAACCTCTGCGCTTCTTAATTGTTGAAAGTAAACTAACATAGTGATAGTTGAGATGGGTAAAAGGCTACATTTTGAACAGTTTTGAATTACATGCCATACAGGAACATTGCAGACAAAATATGTACAAATTTAAGACTTTTAATAACAACAATATTTATTCAGGGAAGCATATGAGAGCCTAACTTTTGTCCTAAGAAAAAAAAATAAATGAAGGCATTCTAGGCTTGTATAATAAACAATATATCATTATTAAATTACCAAATTACATGCACAATTAACTTTTTTATTAAACAAGATATAATGCTAACAATGTTACAATAATCTTATAAAGTATAACAAGTTTTCAACTTTAACAGCAACATGCACAGTGCCTTGATACTCAGGAGACTAATTTTAAAAGTGAGGGCATTCAGTAATTGAAAAGCAAATTATACAATTAGTCACTTGAGTAATTTAATCATGCACATAAGTATCCCAACTGTGTTGATACTGGCTTTTAGTCGAATTTACTAGGGCTGCTTTTACTTTCTCTCTCTAATTATGTTTGTTTTGTATCAGAAATCCAAAATTATCTGATACAGAGTTTTTGTGTGCAGTATTGTCAGCATGCATTAATTTAAATCAAAGTGATTTAAATCACTGATTTTAATCATGATTTAAATCAACAGTCAGGAAACCCTGATTTAAATCATAGGTTCTCAACCCAAGGGTCACCCCACTCTGAGGACACGTCAAACGTTCTAGAGGCCTCGGCTATGTGTGCTGGAGATGAGGGGCTCAAAGAGTCATTTCCTCTCCCCTTGCTAAACAGGGGGGACATTCCTCCCACTTTTGAGAACCTGAACTTAATGAATGGTGTTATGCAGGGAGTCATAACACCACGGAAATGTAATGGGAGGCAATGTTTTTATAGTACCATTATTTGCATGTTGATATAAGTAATTTGCCTGGTATCTCCTGAATGAATGTATTAGCAACACTGGGTGGCAGTATCCTTCTTGGTGTTGTAAGAGGTAGGGGGAGGGGCTCCAAGTAAAAACCCTCCAAAACAACTAAGGGTGGGGCATGATACAAGAAAGGTTGAGACCCTGTGATTTAAACAATCGATTTTGATGCATTTCTAGTTTTCAGTTATTTTTGTAAAGAAAGATTGATTGTTGTTGGTTGGTAGCCATTAAAACATGTTGATGTGCAACATATTATATATATATAAAAATTCACGCTATATTTGGTGTTTCTTTTTGCTAAGCAAGAGCATGCAATTATCTGTACACATTTATTTAAGCAATTTATAGCTTAACTTAGATTTGTGAAGGAGGATGAAAGTCTTGTGGAAGGAGAACATAAAGCTGGAATGGAGGGAAACAATCCTATAGTTGATACTCTCCTTCCAGATGATGTCATGGTATCCTCTCGCATAGAAGATACTCCTGGGGAGGGAACCCCAGTTATTAGGAGAGACAGGTAATAGTAATGGGGGATTCGATTATTAGAAATATAGATAGTTGGGTTTGTGATGACTGGGAGAACGCAGAGTGAGCTGCCTGTCAGGTAAAAAGGTTGTGGACCTTTTGGGATAGCTAGATAGACTTGCGTGCAGTGCTGGGGAGGAGTTGATGGTCATGGTATATGTAGGTATGAAGGATATAGGAAAAGGTAGGGTAGAGGTCCTGGAGATTATATTTAGGCTCTAGATAAGAAATTTAAGCCCAGAACCTCCATAGTAGCATTCTCTGATGTCAGGTAATATCACCATAGTGGTTTATATTACAAACAGGGAGGAGAGAGATCCTGTCCCCACTGTCTGGAAGACGACAGACTTTGGAACTGCATCATGATACAGGCCATGTACTTTCTCGGTATTCACAACTCCCTGGCTGACAACTAGAACAAGCTTCTCAGCAGAGCATGTGGAAGGTTCACAACACAGTCCTAAGTGAGATATTTACACAGTGGGGTACTCAGCTATGGGAACTTTTTGCATCACAAATTAACAGAAAGCTCCGCCTGTATTGTGTCAGAGGAACCATGGGTCATGACTCCCATGGCTGTCCTGGACAAACAGCCTCAGATATGCCTTTCCTCCCATTCCCCCACTTCCACAGGTCATAGAAGGATATGATGTGACAGAGCCAACATCATTCTCCTAACATCCTACTGGCCCAAAAAGTTCTGGTTCATGGCACTTCTCATGATGCCTGTCCAACCACCTATCAGGGTCCACCCATTCCCGGATCTCCAGCCCAGGCTGGGGAAGAAATGAAGCTCCCCAATCCAGGCTCACTCCACCTCACAGCCTGGTATTGGAAGGGCATCAGAATAGAAAACTCACGTTCGGGTCCCTGTTCAGGCACATCCTTAACCAAAGTAGTAAGAATTTTACTAGAACCTGCTATCTGTCCAAATGGAGATGCTTTTTGGCTTGGGTACAACTCCGCCAACAGTCTCCAGATAACATAATCATCCTGGTCATCCTAAACTATCTCCTGTCTGTGATGCTCTCGCTATTAGTTTGCTGTGAGTACATCTAGCAGCGATTAGTGCCTTCCTTCCTCTGGTAGAAGGACATTCCATCTTTACTGTACGATTTATGAAAGGCCTGATCAGGACTTTCCCACCATTCCACCTTTCGAACCCATCGCAACATGTGGTGTAACCCACCTGTCTATGAAGGTGGCATTCTTATCACCTCACCCAGGAGGGTCAGCAAGCTTGGAGCCTTCATGGAAGATGTTTCTTATACTGTGTTTCACAAAGAAAAGGTTTCTCTTTGACTATATCCCAGGTTTCTTCCCAAGATTATTTCTGAGTTCCATGTCAATCAAATGATACACTTAACTGCATTTTTCATGAAACCCCATGCTTTCTCTGAAGACAAGTGACTTCACTACCTTGATAGCTGGCATTCTACTTTCAGAGAACCAAACCCACTAGGCAATCACAGAGACTCTTGATCACCATAGCAGAGAGATCACATGAGCAGGGCCAGCTCCAGCTTTTTTGCCGCCCCAAGCGGCGAAAAAAGGAAAAGAAAAACCCGATTGAGCGCCGCTGGATTGCCGCCGAAAACTGAAGCGGAGCGATTGAGCTGCCTCTGAAGTGCCGCCAAAGAGGAAGTGAGGGAGTGAAGGACCCTCTGCCGAATTTCTGCCACAGACCCAGATGTGCTGCCCCAACAACGGACGGACTGCCACCGCTTTCTATTGGCTGCCCCAGGCACCTGCTTCCTTCGCTGGTGCCTGGAGCTGGCCCTGCACATGAGCAAGCGATATCCTCCCAGAGTAGATATGTGGGTTTCAGGATGCATCTGAGGGCTTGTCTCCACTTACTGGGGGAACGAAGTGCAGTGATTGATGCATCGGTGGTCGATTTAGCGGGTCTAGTGAAGACCTGCTAAATTGACCATTTATTGCTCTCCCTTCAACTCCTGTACTCCAGCTGAACGAGAAGTACAATGGGAGTTGACAGGAGAGCATTTCCCGTTGACATAGTGTAGTGTGGACTCTGGAGTAAATAGATCTAAGTACATCGACTTCAGCTACGTTATTCGTGTAGCTGAAGTTGTGTAACTTAGATCCATCTCCCCTGTAGCGTAGACAAGGCCTCAAGAGTGCTAAAAAAGAGCA
Source organism: Gopherus evgoodei (assembly GCF_007399415.2). Lineage (NCBI taxonomy): Eukaryota > Metazoa > Chordata > Testudines > Testudinidae > Gopherus > Gopherus evgoodei. Next base: position 41,892,074 of record NC_044333.1, read on the forward strand.
AAAATCCCCCCCCTTGGGGATGTCACAGCGTATTCCATGTGAGTACAAGCTGCCTCCATGGCATCCCTATCTGACATACCAATGCAGGACATCTGCAGGGCAGCCAGCTGGAATTCTGTCCACATGTTTATGAAATACTACACTCTAGTTCATGCCTTGGTGGCAGATAGAGTTGCGGGACCAGCAGTATTGCAAGCGCCTTTGCTACCAAGTTCCTCTCACTCACCTCCAGTTTGAACACTGTTTGCCAATCACCCATGTGTGGAATACCCAGAGCAACCATCACTCGAAGAAGAAGTGAAAGTTACTGTAACTAGAGGTTCTTCGAGATGTGTGGTTCCTATCTGTATTTCACTATCCGTCCTCCATCCCCTCTGCTTCAGATCCGATTGGATTTGTGATAAGAAGGAACTGGAGAGGCATCGACCCACACTGCTTCTTATACTCTTGGTCAGCAGCACGAGGAGATCTACTGCACATGTGAGGGATAATGGAAGCTGCTTTGAAGAATTTCCAGATTCATGTGCATGGCGCACATGCATATCCACATGTAGAATACTGATAGGACCAGATCTTGAAGAACCTCCAGTTACAATAAGTAACCTGCACTTCCAAGGCCAGAAGGGAGAATCAGGAATATTGTATCACTGTTTCTTGGGACAAGAGAGGGATTTGAAGATGCTTAAGTTTTTTATTTTTGAAGAGCTATTTCAAGTCCAACATATAAATATTCTAGAATAAGTCCCTGCAGCACAAAGGCCTGGTTCTGCAAGCCTTCCATTTGTGGGAATCCCATTTCATTTGAATGGAAGTTACACTCAAAGTGGACTTTCAGGATTGCGTCTGTATTGTGCTACAGACTGAATTAGCTGTTTGGATCCAGAGGAAGGGGCAGAGCTAAAAGATGTTACACAGGAAGAAGTGCAAATATTTAGATATTACTTGATGTGAGGATTTAGAGAAAGGGCCAAGTCAAAGGTAATGCCTAGGTTACAGGCCACCATGACTGAGAGGGGAGGATGGGGCTTGAAGTGGAAGATTTAAAAGCCCTGTTTGGGCCATGTTGAGTTTAAGTGATGACTGGACATCCACAAGGAGTTGTCAGAAAGACAGGCTGTGATTTTAGTTTGGACAGAGGAGACAGGTCAGGAGTGGAGAAGTAGGTCTGTGAGACATCAGCACAGAGATGGTAGTGTCATGTTTGTGAATGAAATTGCCAAGAGAAAAGTGTAAGGCAGGGGTTCTCAACATTTTTTTTTTTTGGCTGGGATTCCTTTTGAAAATATTTCACGCTTTGATGACTCCTCCCCAGATGTGATGGCACCCCTCCCCCATACCATGCTGCCCTTACTTTTGTGCTACTGCTGGTGGCAGTGCTGCCTTCAGAGCTGGGTGCCAGGAAAGCAGCTTCTGCTCTCCAGCCAGTGAGCTCTTGAAGGAAGCACAGAAGTAAGGGTGGCATACTGTGACCCCCCCCACACACACTAGTCTTGCAACCCTTTTGGGTTCAGGGCTCCCAGTTTGAGAAACACTGGTAAAGGGAGAAGAGGAACAGGGCTAAGAAAAGGAACTCTGCAATAATCCCACCGAAAGTTTGAGCAGTTAAAATAACCATGCACTTCTCCTGTTAGCAGCCTAGACTGGCACATGCCTGTGTTCTTATAACAGGTTAGGCAAACAGTTATTTTGCCGTGTGGATGAGTTCCCCTTTCTGCGGTACTGTAACCAGTAATACTTGTCCTCCATCCTCCTAAAACTCTGTAGTGAGCTGTCTCAGAGTGCACTTTTCCATGTGACGAGATTGCCATTCCATGTGCCTGCTATCTGGGAACTCTATCCCCAGTACATAAGCTACCCCAGAGGGTTCTCTTGACTATGCAGCCATGAGAATATGGTCCTGGTTTAAAATGCCCAGCACTCTACAGTAAGAATAAAGGTGTACTCCAGAGAAAGATGAATAACGAGCATTTAAATGAGAGTATTAAAGTGTCTCCATACAAACATCAGGAGTATGAGAAATAAGTAATATGAGTTGGAAGTGATACTAAATAATGGAAAGGATGACCTGGTGAGCAGGACTGAAACTTGATGGGATGATTTTCAGTTCAGATGGGTAAAATCTATATAAGAAGGCATCACAAAGTTGTTCTCAATCACCCACTATTATTTTTATTATTATAACACACAGGCTGATTCTCTGCTGTGGCCAGGAGCAACTCAACTAATTGGGGCAGGGAGGAGATCATAAAGCCAGTTACAGCTCCCTGAGTCTCTGCTTAGCTCCAGGCAAGCATAGTTTAGAACAGTCTGGGGGCTGTCCAATCTGTGTCAGCTGTAGATAGCCAGATCACAACAGGTTTTGTCTCTATCTTTGCCTGATGTGCCCCTTGTGATGGGGATGAATGGGGTATGGGTGGCATAGGAGTTGGCTTTCCTGGCCGTGCACCCCCTGAAGGAGCCTGCATGCTGGGGAAAAAGTGTGTAATTTCAGCTCCCTTTGTGTTGCCTGAGTGGCAAAAAGGGAATGGATTGGGGCAGTGAATCCACCCTGTAGCCTGTATATCTTTTATTCAATCACATGTCCTATCTGTCTCAAAACAAAGCACTACCTGGACTCTGTGACTGATAACTCCCTCTGTCTCTCCTGCTTCATTATTTTTATATTGTGATTTTGTCAGTAATGTCTCCCTTGATTTGTGGTTACTATCAAAAGAGACAACCTTGATATCTGATAAACAGTTTTTCTTTCATAAGTAATATCTACAAGTAAATAGTTAAGCCATATGACTGGAAAAGCAATGAAAATAAACAGATGCCCCAGTTCCCATGCTGGACTGTTTTTAGCCTAGTACTAACTTTAAAAGAATGCGTATTTGATACAGAACACGAAGATAAGAAATAGAGAGCTAACCTCCATATACATGAAGCCTTTGAGCCTCTCCCTATGAGGTTTGCTGGGCCAGCAGCTGTGGAGACCATTTCTCATTTAACCGAGCCTTAAAGAAGAGAGATTTAGTCTTTATTGCCAGTGTTTGAATGTCTTTATTAATACAATTATTTATTATTATTAGTGTCTAGTAGGCATAAGGGATGGATGATTTCTAATCAGAGCTCTTTTTTATATGTTAGAGATTAAAATATGTTTGATAAATAGACAGATGCTTTTTCGTATTTTTAGTGTAACATTTTGCATCTCCCCCCCCGAACTGTTTATGGTGACCACATTTTCAACACATGGGTGGAAACAGAAGTGATCTTTGCAGCTATAGATGCTTCTTAATGTTAGTTCAAGATAAAGATGCTCACAGAGGTTGCTGCTGTATAAAAAGTGAGAAAACAAATAAGAACAAGTGTTAATTTATGTATGCAGATTCCACGTCTGCGCAGCAGGTGAAAATGCTGCATTAATGCTGGAAATGTCCATCCTGCTGTGTAGTCTTCCTCCCTTTTTATTACTTGGATATTTGGTCTCAAAGGAATGTAGCATACTTATCTGCATGTTATCACAATGGATCCCTCTTATTTTCCAGTTATTCATGCAAATATATATTTGCTCCAAATTGGTCTCCATAAAGTATTCAAATTAAAATAACTGTGGTAGCAAATACAGTTGACTTTGGTGTATTGTTTATATACATAATTATTAGTTCTCAGTCTAGGGGTTATTAATTAATTACACATAAAAAATACATTAAAATAACATTATTAAGGTTGCAAAGTCACACATTTAAAAGTTAGGAAATGCCAGAATCAGGGTTGCCTCGTTAACTTCTTGTGCATATGCATGGTACAATCTTTAATTATATAGTCACATACTATTTTTTACACAGAGCTGCTGCCTCATTCAGTGCTCAGTTACTGAGCACCTATTCAATATTTTGTTTTGTCTTCAGTGTTCAGTGTCCAGGCTTTATTTACTGCACAGTATTCAGATGCTACTATTAAAAACTATCAATTTACTCATTGGCTTTTCTATGGTGCCCCTCACTGGAGTGTCCAAGAGTTTCACAAACATCAATGAATGAGTCTGCACAAAAGTCCTGTAAGATGAGGAGATGGTATTCTCCCCATTTTACGGAAGGGGCAAACCCCCTATAAGGTGAGGAGATGGTATTATCTTCATTTCACAAATGTGAATCTGAAGTGCAGAGAGATTAAGGTAAAAAATATTCACTGATTTTGGATGCACAGTTTGAAATGACTAGGAACTGATTTTTCAGAATACTTAGCATTATAAAACAATGTATATATTCAAACATAGCTCCTGTCAGGGCCGTCCCTAGCTATTCTGGGGCCCTACTCAGCCCCCCCGCGAGGTATGTGTGTGGGGCCCCAGGCTTCCATGGTATAGGGGCCTGGCTGGGGGGGTTGGGGCTGGCTTGGCGGACACGGGGGGAACCACCCCCCAGCACTCACTGGTGGCGCAGCGGGGGCTGGGCCACTGCACTTTCCACTGCCGGTGAATGCAAGCCCGGCCCTGCTGCAGTCCTCAGGGGAGGGAAGAGGCGGGGCTGGGGTGAAGGCTTTGGGGAGGGAATGGAGTGGGGGTGGGACTGGGGTGGAGCAGGGGCAGGGGCCAAGGGAAGAGGTGGGGCAGGGGCTGGAGCAGCATGCCGCTTTGCAGGGCACCAGGAAATTTGATGCCCCAAATTTCCTGGTGCCCTGCACAGCTGCATACTTTGCATATGTGTAAGGACGGCCCTGGCTCCTGTTGACCTCCGTTGAAATTGTGACTATTCAGCACTTCTGCACATCAGGCCCCCTCAAATTGGACATCCAGAAAATGCGGAACATATAATTAGTTATCGCCTGTGAAAAATTTTGTTTAAGTGTCTTACTTAGGATCACACAGAAACTGTTATCTGCAGTGATGGAATCCAGTTCTCCAAGGCAGCATTCAGAGGTCTTATCCACGAGATGCTCCCTTCTCTTCCTGCAATCCACTGCCTCATTCACTACCCACTTCCCAGCTTCTGCAACAAAAGAGACAGGGGTGCTACAGACAACAGTTTGCTTTATTATACAACCCTGATTAATCCTTGATCATGTAAGTAAAACTGTGTCATAATGCATTTGGTAAAAGGGGATCAAATTAAGGTTGCATAGGCAATCATAATTCTGGCATTTCCTAGCTTTTGAGTGCTTGACTTTGGAATCTTAATAATATTCTTTTACTTGTTTTTTTTTGTGTGTGTAATTTCCTAGATTTTTTTTTAAAAGCAAACTGAACCTCCCCCCGCTCCCAGCGATTCCATCATGTGGCATCATATAGACACCCACATGGTTCATCTGTTCTGGTGCCTAGCCTGCATCTCCCCAACCCACATTAGCCATCACAGGGAAAATCCTTCTGAGTCCCTCTAGCCTTGGAGTGGAGCATGCTGCTGTCACTCTGTGGGGCTGGCACACATGCACAGCCCAGTCATATGTAGCAACTGTGAGGGATGGAGCATGTTCATTTACTCTGTGGAGATGGTGCATCTGCAGTCTGGTAGTACTATGAGCTGTGAAATGCTGAAGCATGCTCATTGAGGATGGAAACTGGAGATTTTTAATTGTTAAACTCGATCAGGTTTCTAGTGAGCATGTGCAAACAGCAATTTTTCAAAGGCTTTAGCCAAATTTGGGTGGATTTTCACAAGGATGGCAAAAGGCACACCTCTAACTCAAAAGCCACCTCCCTCTGCCAAATTTTAAGTCCCTGACCCAAAGCATGGAGGTGCTATCTAGCTTTTCAAAGATAGAGTCTTAAGAATTTTTTTAACATGGACAAAACAATATATTTCTCCTTAACGTCATTCTTAGAAATGGCTGAAAAATTTTGACTGAAAATTACTGAAAAGCTTCAGTCTGAGGCAGGAACCAGGCATGGAAAATTTCAGCTCAAACAGTTAAAGTCTGGCAACATTATAAGTAACTGAAAACAGGGTCTTATGAAAGAGTGTCAGGCAACCTTAATAATAGCTTACAGTTAAAAATTGCTGCCTAATTTATAATTTTAATGTGTCTGGCTTCATCTTCAAGCCATTGGTTCTTGTTATGCCTTTCTTTGCTAGAATAAGGAACCCTTTATTACCCATATATGTTTTCTCCCCATATGATGTTTGTGAGACACAGTCCATGTGATCTTGCCCTTGTGCTGTTTCTTCAGTTGAAGGGCATCACAATATTTTTGTCCCCAGTATTAAATTTGGGTTGGGTGTATCAACCTTTTTATACAGCAACATCCTATCCTAGTCTGTTGCTATCTTATCCTAGTCTGTTTTCTCATGTGGCATTTAGTTGCAGAAATATCACTATATAATGACACATACTATATACAGGATAGACCCATCAGAACCTTAGTTGTGAACCTGAGTAGAAAACTTTGCTGTAATGTCCCTTTTTTCTTTGGACAATTGTGTTATAACCAGTACAAGATAAAAAGGTACATGTATCTCACCAGTGATTTTTTTCATGACCCAATCCTGTCTGTGTCACCATCAGTCTTTGTAGACCTTTGAAGATGTCTGTTTTAAGTGTTTCCCCCAGTGTTCAAGGGTCAATGGATCATAGTGCTTTATTTAAAAAGGGAGGTTAAGGCACTGGTCTGGAACTCCGAAGACTTGGGTACAATTTCTGGCTCTGGCACAGACATGCTATGTGACCTGGTGCAAGTCACTTAATCTCTGTGTGCCGCAGGTCCCAAACTTCTGCTTGTATGTTGTATCCCTCTCTCACCCTTAGTCTGACTGGTCTATTTAATTTGTAATTCATTCACAACTGTTTGTACAGTGCCTAGCACAGCATGGTAGAAGCCTCTAGGTGTTACTATAATATACAAATAATAATATATCTTTTTATATGCTAAATCCTCTTAATAGGACATGGAAATCTATATGATTGCAAATAGGGCATGTTTTCAATTATTTGTAGAGCATGGTATAAATTGTTATAACAGTTTCTATACAGCAGGGGTCTGCAACCTTTCAGAAATGGTGTGCCGAGTCTTCATTTATTCACTCTAATTTAAGGTTTTGCATGCCTATCGTTTTTAGAAGGTCACTCTCTATAAGTCTATAATATATAACTAAACTATTGTTGTATGTAAAGCAAATAAAGTTTTAAAAATGTTTAAGAAGCTTCATTTAAAATTAAATTAAAATGCAGAGCCTCTCGGACCTGTGGCCAGGACCCAGGCAGTGTGAGTGCCACTGAAAATCAGCCCGCTTGCTGCCTTCGGCATGCGTGTCATAGGTTGCCTACCCCTGCTATACAGCTTAATTCTAAGATGATGTTAACTTTGTTGTGTTCCTGGTGGTTGGCCACAACGTCTTAGTTTTCCTTTGGTAATGTCTCCTCTTACCTTCCTCCTCTTCCGGAGGAATATTGTGTGGGGATAGTCCATTTTCCACTGTGAGTGCTACAAGAAAACACAGAAGTCCAAATAACTTGGTTCTTTGCTCCTGCTGCCTAAAGATTCCTACCCACTGCTTGCCTTTCACAAACAACTAAGCATGATACTCATCATGTTCCAATCCACACAGCTTCAGTTAAACATGAAAAATAATTCAATTTTGGTCATTATGCAGAATTGACAGAATGTTCATCTACCTATTTTGTTAATGTTCCATAGTCCTTTGGAAGGGTCAAATGAAGGCAGGATATGAACGAGAATGTTTAAAGAAAACATAGCAAAGAGTACAACAGATGGAAGCAGGCAACAAATGTATAGAGAAAGATGAACACTACAACAGTGTTTTTTTAAGTTTCTCTTTCAGACTATTTTGTATAACTCACATTTTTTGTAGTGTATTTTTCTTATGATGCTTGATATATTTTACATTACACATTTGGGTGACTGGGTTTGCGCTTGTATATACCTAAATCACAAAATGGGATTTTTATTTAAGATAGGAATTTTTTACACTGTTTAATGAAGCACAGTGATGAAATGGTGAACTGGCACTTTAAACCAGCAAATCATAGCTATAGTAATAACAGTGACTTGTAAAAATTGCATCATGAAATCCCAGATTTATTCTTCTAGTGATTCCAGATCAAAATTGCTCAGGTTGCAAGCTAAAATCTGATTTTTCTAACTGCACATTCCATTTGTCATCTGAAAATATAGCTGTTTCTTTTTGTCTCTTACATTATCGTCTGTGTTAGAACTTAGTGAATTCTTCTCTTTATGGTGTGTGTGAGGCAGAATAGACTCCAGTTTGCTCTCCTGTATCTGAATTGGGACTGCAAGAATAAAAGCAGTAAAACTTGTTTTAAACAGCACAGTAAGCTAGATATGACTCAAAGATGCATCAGGGATAAGCTATTTTTGTATTGTCACTTTTCTAATCACAACAACATATAAAAGGGCACCTACAGGGGATAATTCATCTCTAGAGATACTATGTAATATAGCTAAATAAATATATATAAGTAGTTTGGCAAAACCTTTTCCAAGAAACAATCCATATGCTTTAGTCATATTGCAAAGATTTGTATTTGTCTAAGTAGAAATCAGTCTAAAATTGATTAATTGGATCTTGGTCCCTGCTGTGGCTTATTTGCACTGGTTTCTGAATGCAATGCAGCCACAAAGTCAGCCTGACCTAGTACCCAAGGGTATGTCTACAATGCACTGGGAGCGAGCTGCCCGCCCAAGTAGACAGACTCGTGCTAACGGGGCTTGAGCTAGTGCATTGAAAATAGCAGTGTGTATGTTGCAGCTCAGGCTCTCAAGCCCACCTGACTTCCTCGTCTTGAGTGTCCCAGCCCAAGCCCTGATATTCACACTTGTATTTTTAGAGCATTAGCTTAAGTCCTGTTAGCGCAAATCTGTCTCTCCTCTTTGGGAGGCTTGCTCAAAGCTGCAGTGTAGAAAAACCCTGAGGATTCTCCCAGCCTATACCACCTTGCTCAGTCTTCCAACATGGAGGGGTGTGGCTGAAAAAAGAGGGAGTGTCCAGAGAAGGTGACGTAGCTGGAGCACCACTCTGCTGTAGTGATCTCCAGCTGGCATATCACCCTTGCATGCCTTATCTAGTTACCTAGTTTAAAGAGGGCCAGAGCTACTCTATGACTACAGCTGAGAATCTAGGCCAATATTTTTAGAAATTGTCCTAGATCTTTTAACTTTCCCTGTTCACTCATCGTCTTTGAAAGAGCCTGCACCATAGTGATCTTCCCTCCTGGCTGAGGAGGGCTGGAGGCTGTTCCTACAGAGCTAGTCTTTGCCATCTGTGCATCATTCAAGAGAGTCACTAGAGCAATGTGAAGTTCTCCTATCAGTTTAGGGGATGAGCATGCTGCCTTTGAATGCCCAATCCCTGCCTGCCTTGGGAGCTTGGAACAGACTTCAGGACACAGCTGTTGGTCTCCTGCATAGGAGCATTTGTACCATTATTGAAACATCACATTGACCCAGAATTTATCTTTGAGCACTCACAGTGCTTTATGGAGTAATGAGTTTAATAAAAGTAATATGAGGGCAGTGGAGGCAAATGAAGCTGCCTTACTGTGCTCAGTTCTAGCTTGAATGTAAAGTAGCATTGCATGTTCAAAGAGTTTTGCAGATGTGGCCATAAGTTTTATATGAGAGGCCCTTTCACTGTATGATTTTTTAATACGTCTCTTTTGTTTAATATGGAAATGGATTACCGGTAATGACTTATGTATTCTCTTAGTATACTGAGCATTTGATCTTCAATTTCTTATGGCCATCAGCCAGAAGATGGAAATCTGGATTTTCCATCTTGATAGGGCCTCAGTAATATTTATAATGAGATATTTGTTATGAGGATGTGACATACTAATTTTTACTTAAAGTAAATGCAACTTGCCATCAGGGGCATTGTTAAGATGATATTTTGGAGATAAAGTTCTGAATGCTGAAAAAAGTTCACAAATCTTTTTCTGGCAAACTCTTTCCCTGTCATGTGACAGACAAATTTGAGAGGGAACTAAATTTAACTCAGAGGCTAATTAATTTCTTCTAAGGAACTCAGCATTTAACTATGAGCATTGTCCTATCTGCCGGAAAGCAATTAATCTGTATTACACAATTAAAAGCAAGCCTATTTTTTTAAATGAACCGAAAGGCTGGACAGTCAGTGCCTAGTGTGCTGATCTACCAGCTGATGGTTCTAAATTGTTTTGGAAATGTAGAATGTGAATTGACCCTAACCTAGCTTTATTATTTATCTAGAGATAGATGTACTGAAGAGTATCAGAGGGGTAGCCGTGTTAGTCTGGATCTGTAAAAGCAGCAAAGAATCCTGTGGCACCTTATAAACTAACAGATGTTTTGGAGCATGAGCTTTCGTGGGTGAATACCCACTTCGTCGGATCTGTGCATACATATTACCCACCGACGAATGGGTCTTCACCCACGAAAGCTCACGCTCCAAAACGTCTGTTAGTCTATAAGGTGCTACAGGATTCTTCGCTGCATGTACTGAAGAGCTGCTTGATAGATGCTGGAGAGAAATATGCTGGTTTCTGAACTGGTGGGGACACTATTTATTCTCTATCACCATATAATGTTTTATTTGTTTAATATAGTTCCAGCAGTTGTTTAGAAAAATCCAAATGGGTCTCTTTCAGTTCTTCAATACCCAAGAGAATATTTGGCTATGAGAATAGGATCTGATTATGATGAGTTAAAGGAGTTCTGATTTCCTTTCAGAAAAATTGAAGTAGTTTGGATCCACAGGAGTAAAATCAGTGTCTCCAGACATATTGTCAGTATGGATTTGAGATATTGCCAATAGTGTGATTCTTCCATAACAAAAATAACGAGGAGTCTGGTGGCACCTTTAAAGACTAATAGATTTATCTGGACATAAACTTTCGTGGGTAAAAAAACCCACTTCTTCAGATGCATAAATCTGTTAGTCTTTAAGTTACCACGGACTCCTCGTTGATTTTGTGTGTACAGACTAACATGGCTATCCCTCTGATACTTCAATAGCTAAAGTAACTTTTGGAGACCAAGATTGAAATCCTATTTATTTAGAAGTAACTATAACATTGAGTCTCATCCAGGTTGTTGTTAGACCTTTTTCTATATCACAAGACCATCATACAAAAATTTTAGTACAGTTATGCTGTGTAGAACTGGTACAAGATTGGCCTGGCTGGGTCTGCTGCCACTTCCAATATTAATGCAAAGCTCTGTAGGGATCAAGGCCTGAAATAGCTCGGGAGTTGAAGGGAAGGCGAGGGTGCATTAGGTAAAACAGCTTTCTGAATATGTAACGTTTCTTCTAATATCTTAAAAACATCTAAATTGATTTTTTAAATGTTCTGTTATTAGGCCAGACTTTCTCTCTTAATTGACCTTGCAATGTCATATTATGTGCATTATGTTTGATGTCTTTGGGACTGTATCATTAGCTTCCAAAAAGCATTCCCTTAGAACTTGTCTTGATATATTTAATTTCTATTCTTGGGGGGAAAAAGTGTTGATATAATTTTAATTATTTTATTTGTTCCTGCATATTTTGTGCTTCCTTTTGTGACATAGGAATTTAATTTACGGGTTCATTTTGAGACCTGATGCAAAGTTAAGTCTGTTTATTTTGGTTGGTTAGTTGTAGATCAGCCGAGAGGATTGGCAATACAAATGAAAAACTGTATCCTGTATGCATGCCGTATGTATGTGCTTATCTAAATACTACTGGAAGCAGGGGTGTCTGTTTTTTCATTTAGGAGGTTCCAGTATACTCATGACAGAATCAAATGTTATGGAGAAGAGTAGTACTGCCTCACTTAGTTTAATTTTATTTATTTATTTTCTCCAGTTTTATAATTGTGCCCATTAGATATGCTATGTACACGGATTTAAATGTGCCACTCCTTTTATGCTTAATGGGAGCATAAAAGGATAAAAGCTGAGAATATCGTTTGCAGGGACTTTTGCCTAGTAGCAGTTTTTAAAAATTATATTTGAAAGTATTTTTGATTTTTTCTTCTCCAAATGCTGTACTTATTTTAGAACTGTACAAGTATGTGGTATATTTACAAACATTAATTTAGGAAGTATGGCAGTAACCAACAATTCCTCTAGACCTGTATGGACTATACTCTCTGAGAGTTTTTCCTTTTTCAATATAATACCATCAAAAAGGGAATTAAAATAGAAAATAACACATTCTGAAACATTGTAGGTCTGACTTAAACCCTCAAAAGTACACTGAGAGGTGAGGAGATGCATATTTTTTAAAGGTGAAAGGCAAACTTCTGTAGTGCTTTTAATGCTAGGATCAAAACATTTGCAAACTTCTAGTAACCTCTCAGTAGCCATGTGGGATGTGTAAGGGTACATTTGGATTTCTGCTTCCATATTTGGTGTGGAAGGCAGCAGCTGTTTAAAAACAGACAGCAACTCTACATAAAGAACCTACAGCAAAGCATTTTTCTGCTTGCTTCCGTTTTTTAGGTGTTTAGAATGTCATGAATTTCTGAGGAAACATAGAACTTTGAATTTGGGTTGGCAGATAAGCTAGGGAGGAATTTATTTTAATATGCTTTGTTTTGTTTATTAATATTTAAGTATTTGTAATGGCTGAGTCTATATATACAATATGTTCCTTTACCTATTTGGGATCTTAAATAGTCTTTTGTTTGATACATTTTCTAGTGTACACCTTTAATTTGTTTCATTCTGCCTAGAGAGTGCAGAAAAGTGAGAACAGTGAGTGGTCTTCCATAACATGTGGTTATAATCAAGTAGATAGTATGCATACCCTACCTGTTAATTTTGAAGAACTTTTATAAATTATTTTAGTGCTCCAGATTCAGCAATGTACTTAAATCATGTGCTTAACTTTTAAGTAGCCTCACTGAAGGCAGTGCCACTACTTACATGCTTAAAGTTAAGCACATGCATAATAGCTTTGCTGAATCAGGGCCTAAGTGCTTATAATGCATTAACATATATTTGGTCTTTAAGGTGGTTTCCAAAGAACAATAATGTCATAATTCCCGTAACAAGATTTATTATTTTGCAGCATTCTTATCCTCTTCAGCTAAACAAAGAATTGGTGTGATCTCTGTATTTCATTTATATTCTCTTATCAATAAGATGTTTGTCAATCAATAAGCATCCATCCCATGTTCTGAGAGCTCTTATGCTATTTTACATTTTACATATTTACTAATTATTGCTCACAAATAATAAAGCTGCTCATCCTGTATTCTATTGATCCCTTCCTTAAGTGCGTGGAAGGAAAAAATGAACTCTGTAGTGTTTCAAGATCCAGGCTCTGGTGGATTAGCAGATGGGACGCAAATTCCAGAGTGGAGGATCTTTCATGGAGAACATATTGACATCAATCTCTTCCCTTTTTGTAGTGAGAAACTCTGACTCAGCTCAAATAAGGGAGAGGGAAGAAGGAGTGCCAAAATATATACACTGGGTGGGGACTCTAGGTAGGTGGAAATTAATATAAATAAATACATAAAATAAAACAACAGCATTGAATTAGCTTATTTCAGCTAGCCTGCATACACCCGTCAGTCTACTGCAGATAGTGGTTAGCCATTCCACTGCATTGCAAGGGTAACGCAAGATACATAGTATTGACTTTTTCTGTGTTGTTTAATTACACGTCTTTTGATGTGTCTACCGTATAAAAAGTGTGGGTAGTCAGTCATATGAGACATCCAAAAATATGATAGGTATTTAAACTTACTAGTCCAAAGTTCGATTGTTCATGTAAACAGTTGCTTATATACTGCAATGCAAATGGCCTGTAAAAAATTCAAGCATTTTAATAAATGCATATTCTTACACTGTACTATGATATAAGTGTGGTACATAAGCAAAGTATTAGGTTCACTAAAAAGAAGATAGCATATGTCACAGACTAACCATATTTATATAATTAAACCTTTAGTATTGTCCTGTTATTGTCATTCAGTATTTTTCCCCACCAGAGGGCAGAAAAGTCTGGGCTGTAAATGTAATTCAAAAAATGCCTTTATTGAAGAAAGCTTTAATTTGCCCTTGATACTTCTTTTAAACATGTTAAATAAATTAAAAAAAAGGACTTTATTTATAGAAAAGTTTTCAGACAGAAGGAATGTTTTTAATGGTTCGCTGGCTTTTTTGGATGGTCACCATACACCATTGGTCATCATTTTTTCCCTTCTCTAGGCCCTAATAATAGATTCTAATTGCTGGATTTAATAGTGCTGTGCTACTGTAAGTTCTGTGCCTCGGGCAGCTCACTTCCACTGACTCATAGTTTTTAGCTCTTAAAGTGTACACGGGGGAAACAAAAAAGACCAACATTTCACCAGTGGCTTTTGCCAACATGAAAATGTCTGTGTAAAAGGAAAACAAAATTCATATACCAGGTTTGAGGCTAACCATGATTATATTTTCTTAGTTTCACTGCTTCATTGCTTTTTTCTTCCTTCTACCCCCATTCCTTTAAGGATGTAAATTACAGGCTATGATAAAAACCATCTAGTTCTGTGATCTCAAGTAGTGATTCTCCCTTCCAGAGATTGCTGTAAGGTTGCACAACATGTTAGCTCCAACTGTGCTATGATGACAACTAGATGTGGATAAGAGGAAATCATTCGACAATTTCATCTTCTTTGTATTGTTACTGTCATGGAATTATTTGTGTGTTTCAGATTTTGAGGTTGAATGTTCCTTATATATGTTCAATGCAAGCCAAGTGGTAGCTCCAATTGCAGAATTTTTAAAAGAAGTAAATACACTGTTGGGAAGATAAAATATATAAAAACAATAAAACATTAAAGACTCAATTTTTGTTTAAGGCTGATAGTGATTCCCCCCTGTAGGGCATGAAATTAAAATATGTGCACAGAACCAAATGATTGCTACAGTACCATGCTTTTAGTAGCAGTTGTCTCGTTGAAGTAGTTAGTAATACTAAAATGAAGTGAAGTGGAACAGTGCAGGTGGTAAAAGCTTGATACGAAGAGGATGTTTATGTGGAAAAATTGACTGCTACAGACATAATCAGTGGCATAGACCTGGTGGTATAGGCATAGTAAAAAAGATATCGTAGCAGTAACACAGGGACTTTCTGTAGTCATAAAATGTGAGTTGCATTACTGTGCACTAATATACCTCTCCATAGAAGACCTATGCACAACACTGGCATTTAAACATATTAGGCCACCCACATCTATTGCTCATGAAGTATCTCCGCCCAGAAACAAACAAGTCATTCAAAATGTTTTCTTTTAAGCACCATAACAATTTGCAGCTTCAGGAAAGATTTACTTTAAAACCCTATTGTTTTACTCATAATTGCAGATACAGATGGCCTTGGTGGTATGAAAGAAATTTAAACCGTCGACATTGTAGAGCACCCAGAGTTTAGTTCTAATCCTATGCATTTCTCATGCTAAAATGTTTCTTTTTTTTCAATGTTTTTCCCCCGAAGTGAGTAATTGTGCAAACAGTTACCTGTTGGAAGACTAAATATTTCTTTATATAGTACATTAATGAGTTTAATGCATAAACTCCATATATTTACTTTGTTACTCATTCTTTCCCGGTGCTTAATATGCTTAATCTTGGTTCAGTGAGTAATATCACAGTAAACCTGGCAGCCTCCCAGCAACCAGCCCTTTGCAGATGGAAGAATGACAAACCTGGCTTATAGTGCCAAAGCCTAGCATGGAGAGGAATGCACCAAACAGATTTCCCCCAAAGGAAATGTGAGGAAAACATCTTGTTATAAGAGAGATATTTAATATGTTTTTCATATTTGGAAAGCAGTTAATGTCTGGGAATGTCCTTTCACTCCCTGGCCAGCACGATTGATATTACTGTTGATCTTTTTTTATTCAGATTAGAAATGATTTATTTGTGATGAAACTAGCAGCAATTACTCTGTATTAATATTCATCATTGTACACTTTTTTGAACGCTGTTTTTGGGAGGATAAATGTTTTGAAAGTAAACATGTTTCAAATTATTGTTTGTTTAGAATGAGAATAGGATTATAACATATGACTGATAAAACGGGAACTCAGTGACTCAGAAAAAGACATATTTATAAAAAGGCCAAGTAAGAATATACGTTATACTAATTCACTGAACAATTGGGATGCTTCCAGCATCCCAGTCTGTCTGGGAAACTACTTGTATTCTGGCCTGACTGGGCACAGTTTTTGTGCCTAACTAGTCCAAAACACAGGTAATTTACCCTACAGATAGAATCATAGGACAGGAAGGGATCTTGACAAGTCATCTAGTTCAGACCCCTGCACTCATGGCAGGACTAAGTATTATTTAGACCATCCCTGCTCTTAAAACTCTTCAGTGATGGAGATTCCACAATCTCCCTAGACAATTTATTCCACTGCTTAACCACCTTGAGAGTTAGGAAGTTTTTCCTAATGTCCAACCTAAACTTAAATAGGTAGGGTAGTGGGAAGACTCTGTGCTAAGGAGGAAATTGATTGATGGTCTGGAATAGGGATTTTTGCTGTTCCTGTTCTTGAAGCAGCGTGTGTGTGTGTGTGTGTGTGTGTGTAGGTATAAAACATGGATTATGTAAAGGTGTGGTATTATATAATGTCTTATCAACATGAGTTTGGGATAGGCTCTCTTGAGGGAGTTATGTTGCTCATTCCAAACAAGTGCCAATAAAAATGTCATACTGCAGCATATCATGATGTGTTCTGCAAGTGCCACATGTTACAGAAAAAAACTATTTTTCAAATATTTTAGAAAGTTTTGGAGCTATTTTTTGTATCCTCCTCCCCATAAAGCCAGATGCTTTATTTACCATGAAGCCAACTGTCCAGAGCTCAGAGGAACCATAAAAACCTCTAAATATACCCTAACATAGCTTTTCAGTATTTAAAAGTCATGCTTTTTAACTCGTTATCTTGGGCCCTTCCAGGGTTTGAAGCAGGTGCCTGCGTCCTTTCTGAAAGCTGATCATCTCTGATTTCTGTTCCCGTGGGGGTCGCGCCATGGTACTTTTATTTACAGAAGAACTGTCACTGCTCAGTGTGAAATCTTGGCCATCCTGCATCTTGGCTTGGGTTGATTCTCGGTAGAAATTCTGCATTAAAAAAAAAAGAAGAAAATATTTCTTTAGATAGCTGATTATTTCACTTATTTTAAATGAGCTATTTAAAGCTGAGGGCAGGTTAGGTAATCAAAGGTTCTTGATAAGTTAATTTATCACATGACTCCATAACAGATAACTAGGATATTACCTCCACAAGTGCTTTCAGATCCCCAGTTAGTGTAAATTGGCATAGTTCCATTAAAGTCAGTAGAGAGGGATGCTTATTTACACCAGCTGAAGTTTTGGCCCTAGCTGGTGGGACAAATTCTGCTTTCACATTTGTGTTGAACAATTTTAAATAAGAGCAGAATTTGGCTCAATCTTCATATGCACGTAATTTTATGTGTAGAGGCACAAAATTCTCTACGTGCACTTGTAGAATAGTGTGCTGAGAAAAATGTGACTTTTCTTTAAAGATTAAAGTATGGCCCTGTACTACTCACTTTTTTATTCTGGGGGTGAATTTTCAACAAATTAATTTCCCAGAGTGTGCTAAAGTGTAATTGCTTGTTCAGATAATGGGTATTTTTTGTAATAACAATTTAAATGCTAGCAGAAATTTCCTGTGGCAAACATGTACATTTTGTTTGCACAATTGCACAGCTAGCTGATTGGGCCTAGTAAGGTAAAATGTCAGATTTCCAAAAGCTTACAGAGATGCTTTGTGGGTATTTGTATTACACACATTCATGAGTTAACTATAGTGATATCTGCTTTCTAGATAACAATCATCATGTTGCCTTTTGGTTTTGTGTTTATTTATACAATATATGTAAATGGTGTTTGATTTGATTCAATTTATATTGGCATATGCAACTGAAATTAAAATCAGTAACAGGCGAATATCTAATTTCGAAGCAGAAATGTTATTTATATGAAAATATTATTTTACCCAGTACATCAAACTCATCTCTAAAACACTTGTTCCACTGGAAAAGTTAGCAAAACTAGCCTTTGGCCTTTATGTCCTATTGGTTAGGAACCTATTCTTTCAAATCTTTCTATATATTGTAAAAATTATTCCAGATTTATTTAAAAAAAAAAATCAAATCTGCCCCTCAATTATGTGATTTGTAGGAAATGTAGATTAGTGCCACAAGTACTGTGCTTTAGAATAAATCATAAATACATAGTCAAACGTGAAAACTAAATTAAGATATAAAATTGTGTAATTATGCTGAAAATTCAGTCGCATTCTTAAATAGATGACCGTTCTACTGTGGCTGGCAACATGCTTCTGCTTAGTCATATAGATACATTGTAGTTCCTTTGCTTTTTTGTGCCACTTCTTGAAAATGAATGCCTGTGTAAGTGCAATTATATGGCCATTAGAAACACACTTGCATTTTTTATACATGCAGGCAAACCACTTTGAAAATGTATTTCTCCTAGTTTTTTAATTATCATTTGCTCAAACTGGTAAGTTGTTCTGTGGAAACTATGGCTGCCATTCTTATTTACTTTGACTATTTCTAATGCATCTATTGCCATAGTATCACTTGTTTTGGTTTTTTTTCCCAATCAAAGTGATATTTGAATTTGTCTTAAATTAAGTGGTAGTGAAGTTCTAACTTCTTTTATGTTTCACATCTAAGAATAGAAGGCAATTTTGTTTACGTCTCAAGGCAACTGAAAGTTTCAGGAAATTGTGTAATCTCTACCAAGTTTGGAACTTTGAAGAAAACCTTTCTTGACTCCAAGTCTGTTGGAGTTTAGTGGATTAAGTAATGTTCTAGCCAAGAAAAAAGGAGTCTCTGGCAAACTTCCATCACAATGGTGTGTGTTTCTTGGACAAAGAGATCAGAGATCTCAGCATCAGAAATTTGTAACACAAATTAGTTATCCTCATGGGAAAGGAGAGAAGAATCTCATGTGCTCAGGGTTTTACAATCCCACAGTGCACTCTGGGGTATAAATTGTCCCAGAGCCTTGGAGTCTTATAAATTTTACAGTGGGTCCCAAGTGGAGGGGTTACTGTGTGTGATTGGAGAAGATTTCAGACCATTTGGTCAGCTGTCTGAAAAGGAGACATTCTAAAGAGCGAGTGGAAGGCCTGGTTAGATGCCTGAAGAGGATACATGTTATCAGTGTAGGTAGAGACCCCTCAGCTTCTGCCCTTCATCCCGGTGGACCTGCTGATGCAGGTAAGTGCTTCTTAGTACTGGTTTGCTTTCAGGGATGGGAAGAGTTTGTATCATGAGCATGTCTAATTTTATCTTAATTGAGTTTATTCATCTCTGCGTATTATACTAGAACTTCCTTAGTTAACTTTACGATCTAAACACAACAGGCCTTCTTCTTAATTTAAGTTTTAATTTTGCGCTGTACAGCAGAGATTTCTGTATAATTTATTTTTAATTAATACAAGCACCAGTCTCAATGGGGTCTTAACGATATTAAAAAAGTAACATATATAAATTGTTGACTAATCTAAACAGTGGAGAACTCACATTCAACATTACATTATCTGTCATCCCCATAATGCATGGTATGACTTCCATGAGGTCATCTGTAAGGCCCCAGTCCTGTTCACACTGAAGTTTCTCTAAAGGACCCACTTCTGGAAGTCACAAAGGTCTAGATAACTGTGGAAAAAAAAACTACTTTCAAGAGAAATAATTGCAGTCATTTTCCTGGGCATTGATGAAAAATGTCCTAACATGGATGCCACATAAGAATCCAGAAGTATTTAGGATTCAAAGGAGACTCTATATTACGGATCTCTTGCATAAAAGTACCTTCAGTAATTGGGGTAGACAAGATCCTTGCCTTATCTTTTAGATTCAGTACCTCCATCTTATCAGGACTAAGCTTCAGCCAAATCACCCTGTAATGGGGTTCACTTACCACTCTGGCGCCTCCTCAGCCTGTCTTGGGAATTAACTCTGTAGTTGAGTGTGCCCCCTTTGGGTGGTGCATTGCCACCATGATTCCTGTTCTTTGACCCATGTCTCTCCAAGGACTGCAGCATCCTCTTCAGTGACACAGCCCTCTGGCTGCCACATACTGTGCTCCCCTCTTCCGGGCACCTACAGTGCGCTGTTCAGCCACTTCCCTTCTGTGGCAAACCGAAGTCCACGGTCTAGCCACTTCCCACGTGGCCCCAGCACCTTCTTTACCCTTGTATCAGGGATTCAGTCTGCAACCCCTCAGCAGCCAGCCAGGAGCTGTGTCTGGCTCCCTCGGCCCCTGTTTTCAGCACTGCTCTGTCCAGGGTGCTGGCAGTTCTCTTGGCCCTTCAGGGACACAGTCCTTCCTCCCTGGGCTCCCAGGAGAGAACTGCCTCCCTCTGCCATGCAGCTCCCTTTTTATATGGGCCTACCTAGCCCCGATTGGCTGCTCCCTTTAACCCTCCTCTGATTGGCTGCCTCCCTAGGGCTGCTTTTAACCCCTTTTCTGCCAGTGAGAGGTAGCCACCTCATCACACACCCTCATCCCGATGTCAAAGATGCCCTGGAAAAGTCAAGACCTTGCATAATTGAGGTGTATTACACTGCTCGTCTCTCATTATCACCCACATAGCAATGGTAACACAGGCTAAATTATCTCAATGTCTGCTCCCCTTAGTTCCATATATACACTAAACGTATAGGGTGACAGACTAGATCCCTGGAAAACTTTGACATGGTCTTTGAAGCTGATGAAGAGTTGGCCAGTACTACTCTCTGAGATTTAAGAAAGAATGGAACCATTCAAGAGCAGTTCTATTTACCCATTCATAGTGTACAAACAAACAAATTGCAGTCAACATTATCAAAGAATCTGCATGGACACTTGACTTCCGGTTGTCATTAGAAGCAGATAATCATCCAGTGAGACTGGGTACAGATAATCAACCAGAGAAGATTTAGCATTTGTCCCTTTCCACGCATATATCTGTCACCACGGAGGCAGCCAGTCCAATACAAATTTGACTTACCTTCTCTGGGTACAAATAAAAAACTCTTTGCAGCAAGAAACACCAACTCTGCTTCTGAGTGGAGGCTGTTTAGATTCACCAAGCTGTCTACCGCCTGGAACAGTTCTGTTGGTCAGGAATGTGCAAATACAGCTGTAGTGAAGGAAAAGAGAGCTTCCTGTCTCTGCCACAGCATCAGAGTGAAAAAAATTCTCCCTGTCACAATAGAGCAGACTTGGAGTGTGGTTTGCACCCTCAGCATTCTGGTATATAGATGATCTCTAAGAAGGGTGTAAAAGGAGGGACCATTTAGGTTCTATCATATTGACAGCTGGAGAACAAAAGATGGTTGTAATATCCTATAAACCTACCAAGAGAACGGTTCAGGCAGCGGTACAATATTCTCCTATGGAAAGCCCTGAAACTGAGCTGGGTCTATTAATCTCAGAGGGTCGAGAAAGGAATGGATCTGCTACCTCAGGGAGGAATCCTGACATTACAAAGAACAAATCATGCAAAATCAACTCAATTTCCTTCTTTGACAGGGTTATTATCCTAGTGGATGCAGGGGAGCCATACACATGATATATCTTGATTTTAGGAAGGCTTTTGACATAGTCCTGCTTGACATTCTCATAAGAAAACTAAGGAAATGTGGTCTAGATAAAATTACTATTGGGTGGGTGCAAAACTGCTTGAAAGACTGTACTCAAAGAGTAGTTATCAATGGTTTGCTGTCAAATTGAGGGGACATGTCTAGTGGAATCCTGCAGGGATCAGCCTTGGTTCCAGTAATAGTCAGTATTTTCATTGATCCTCGTCATCAGCTGTCCCCTGATACACGGATGATGTCTACTGGGGGAAAAGACATTGATGAGACTTAAGATGGCTGTGGAGTCCAATTCATGCTTTACAGGTAGCAGAGGGGATCATGAAAAGGACTGCTTAATCGTGGCAGCAGCTGCCAAAATTGGGCTTCTGTTTCACAAGTCCAAGCGCAAGATAACCCAACACATGGCTGCCACCTGCATGCAGATTTGTGACTACGGATTCCCAGAGATTACTGCTCGTGTCACCACCACTCATCTATCGCTGCAGGACTTTGTTAATGGGGAGATATTAATAACCTTGGTAAAGGCCAGTACACAGGCAGCAACTTCACAAAACTTGGCAGGAAGAAGCCCTGGTCCTGGTGGCAGTGGAGTCCGAGTCAACTGGAGTCTGTGTCGTGCTGCAGCCCTCATCTGCCTTCACAGCTGCAGAGAACTGACAAGTCCTTGAATACGCCTTTTCCGCTGTTGGGGTCTTGAGGAGTTTGGATTGCACTTCATCTGGAACGTCACCTCAGAACTGTTCACCGGGGTGACCCTACCAGGAGTACAGGACTCCGGATGACATAGTTCTCAGGGTCATCAGGACACACAAACCTTTCCACAACACGGTAACAGTCCAAAGAGAGTTCATTAATGATAATAGAGTGGAGAGTATGCTTATAAAATTTGCTGGTAACACCAGGCTCGGGGGGGGGGGGTGTTGCTAGCACTGTGGAGGACAGCATTAGAATTCAGAATGATCTTGACAAATTGGAGAATTGATCTGAAATCAAGAGAGGAAATTCAGTGAAGATAGGTACAAAGTACTGCACTTAGGAAGGAAAAATCAATTGCACAACTGTAAAGGTAATTGTCTTGCTTTACTTGGCATCGGTGAGGCCTCAGTTGGAGTATTGTGTCCAGTTCTGGGCGCCACTTTTAAGGAAGATGTGGATGAGTTGGAGGGAATCCAGAGAAGAGCAACAAAAATGATAGAAGGTTTAGAAAACTTGACCTAACAGGAAAAGTTAAAATACTGTACTGGGCATGTTTAGTCTTGAGAAGAGAAGACTGAGGGGGACCTGATAATAGTCTTCAAATCTGTTAAAGCAGTGGTTCTCAAACTTTTGTACTGGTGACCCCTTTCCCATAGCAAGCCTCTGAATGCGACCTCCCCCCTTATAAATTAAAAACACTTTAAAATATATTTAACACCATTATAAATGCTGGAGGCAAAGCAGGGTTTGGGGTGGAGGCTGACAGCTTGTGACCTACCATGTAATAACCTTGTGACCCCCTGAAAGGTCCCCCCCCAGTTTGCGAGCCCCTGTGTTAAAGGCTGTTATAAAGAGGAGAATGATCAATTGTTCTCCATGTCCACTGAAGGGAGGACAAGATGTAATGGGCTTAATCTGCAGCAAGGGAGACTGAAGTTAGATAGTAGGAAAAACTTTAAACTATAATGATAGTTAAACACTGGAATAGGCTTTAAGGGTAGGTTGTGGAATTCCCATCACTGGAGGTTTTAAAGAAAGGTTAAACAAACACCTGTCAGGGATGGTTTAGAGATGTGTGTATTTGGTCCTGCCTCAGTGCAGGGGGCTGGACTAGATGATCTCTCAAGGTCTCTTCCAGCCCCACATTTCTATGATTCTATGATTATGCTGAAGGAAATATAGTCCCACCATTCCCAGTCCAAAAATGAGATCCAGATTAAAAATAAAAAAAGAGAAAAATAAAGCAGCACCCAAACACTTCTCCCCCTTCTCTGTTTAAAACAAACAAACAAACAACATGAATAAAGCATACAGAAAGAACCAAAAGCTCAAGTAGAATAAAAAAGGATTCTGGGTGGATTAAAAATGGCAAAGACCAATCTTGGTCATGAATGGAATCAGACTACTCTAGTCCATTGGAATTTGGATCTTTACTTTGTCCTTGTAATAATTTTCTGCCTCTGACCATGATGACTTGTCTAATGAATAATACTGTCATATTAAGCAACAGGATTAATCTATGGGTTCATTATGCATGAATAAGCTAAAAGACTAACCCTAAATCCCTCCATTCTAATTTCTAGAAATGTAACTGAATATTTCATCTAGAGTTAAGGCTTATCCTCCTGGTGGGATGACAAGTTACATACCATGTGTATGATCTTTTCAAAGAGAACACACTTTATTCTTCTAATTTGCTTAAAGGGGAATTTGGAATGAGTAGCAGTTTTCCTATTACTTACCAATACATTCAGTTATAATGCTGACTGTTTCTAGTGAGAATCAGACCAATGTTATATCTTTCTTTTACAGTATCTTTCATAAGAGCCCAAAGCCATAAATGTTAATAGCAGCTGAGACAGACATGTAGGAGAAACTTTGAAGAAGGGCTAAGTTAATGTATTTAGCCCTTAGTAGACTGATCAGGTCCCAGGTGTATGTCATCTGGGGATTGTCTAATTTTCATAAGGTTATAAGTAACAGTCGGCATGGATGTGTCAAGAACAAATTGTGTCAAACCAACCTAATAGTGTTCTTTGACAGGGTAAGAGGCCTTGTGGATAGGGGGAAGTGGTAGATATAGTATATCTTGATTTCAGTAAGGCATGACCTATGAGGGAAGGCTGAAAAAATTGGGTTTGTTTAGTCTGGAGAAGAGAGAGTCTGAGGGGGGACATAACAGTTTTCAAGTACATAAAAGTTTGTTACAAGGAGAAGGGAGAAAAATTGTTCTCTTTCACCTCTGAGGACAAGAAGCAGTGGGCTTAAATTGCAGCCAGGCCATTTAGATTGGACATTAGGAAAAACTTCCTAACTGTCAGGGTGGTTAAGCACTGGAATAATTTGCCAAGGGAGATTGTGGAATCTCCATCATTGGAGATTTTTAAGAGCAGGTTAGACAAACACCTGTTAGGGATGGTCTAGATAATACTTAGTCCTGCTATGAGGCCAGGGACTGGACTAGATGACCTCTTGAGGTCCTTTCCAGTGCTACGATTCTATGTTTCTATAGTTTGAGTGAGGCTACTAGGGGTCTGTCTACACTGCAGTTAAACCTGTGGCTGGCCCATGTCAGCTGACTTGGGCTTGCGAGACTCCAGCTACGGGGCTGTTTAATTCCAGTGTCAATGCTTGGGCTCAGGTTGGAGCTTGGGCTCTGAGATCCTGCTGGAGTGAGGGTCCCAGCCCAAGCCCAAATGTCTGCCATGAAGTTAAACAGCCCCGTAGCCTAAGTCCCACAAGGCTGAGTCAGCTAATACAGGCCAGCCATGGGTGTTTAACTGGAGTGTAGACATACCGTAGGCAGTCCTGTGTCAGACAAAAGTAGGAGTCTGGCATGGAGGAAGAAGAGGGTTCAGATTCCTACCTGGAGTGAATCTTGACTCCATCCTGCCTTCCCTACTTAAAATCTGGGCCGTTTACAGCACTAGCCTTCTTCTTTGCAGGGTCCCAGAATTTTCTTTAGATGGAACAATGTAAACTGTTCATGTGCTGCTATACAAAAGATTTATTAATGCAACATTCTCATTATAATGAAGTATTCATAATGGAGCAAAGAGAGCACAAAGGTTTCAGTCAAGAGAGACAAGGTGGGTGAGGTAATATCTTTTATTGAATCATCTTCTGTTGACGTGAGGGACAAGCTTTCAAGCTTACACAGAGCTCTTCCTCAGGTCTGGAAAAGGTACTTAGGATGTTGCAACTAAATACAGGTGGAATAGATTGTTTAGCATAAGTAGTTAACACATATTTCAAGGGACTATTCAGAGTGAAGTGGTCTGCTAACACCTCTCCAGTCATAGGGGGAAAGGAAAAAAAAGCTGGGGATGGAGGTTAAATGGGCTGTATATAGATTATTGGACTAAACCATAAATCCAGTGTCTCTATTCAGTCCATGAATTTTAGTATCTAGCAGAGTTATGAATATAAGGGCACAGGCTCATCTTTTGTTGTGCAGATTTCCTTTTAGGATGAAGACTGAGAGGTTAGATATAGGGGATCACTTTGTGAAAAATGTTCACTGACCAGAGATAAGGTGTGTTTGTCTTTTATCATATTTCTGCATCAGTTCATTTGAGAGCGTAGTGATTGTCTGGTTTCACCCACATAGTTGTTATTGAGGCATTTTGTGCACTGGATGAGGTACACCACATACTGTGATAGGCATGCGTAGGACTCTTGGATCTTGAAAGGTGTGTTGTGGAGGGTGTTGATTACTGTAGCAGTGGAAATATGTTTTCAGGTTTTGGATCTGTTCTGGCAGCATCTAGTGCAGCTTTGAGTTGGTGTGTCCTGGTCTCTGGGTAGGGTGACAACCTGTCCCTAATTGGGCAGGACAGTCCTGAAATGTACATTTCAAGTCCCAGTCCTGGGCTGAATGTCTGTGGGACAGCATTTGTCCTGGATTCCCTGTGGTGCTACTCCGTGCCTGCCTGAGGCTCAGGGGCAGTGCCAATCTCTTCCCGGGGTGGGGGGGAGTTTGAGGTGGGCCTAAGCCCAACTTTACCACAAGGCCCCATCCCCTGCTCCTCCTATTCCCCCAGAGGCCCCGCCCCTGGTCAGACCAGAAGCCAGAGACAGGCCCTGATAAGAGCCATCCAGGGAGCCCGGGTTGCTGTGAGGAGCCTTGGACTTGCCATCTGCCTTAGGCTGGTGGCCAAGATGCACAGGAGTGTGCCTCACAGTGGCCAAGTTCTCCAGACAGCTCTTACTGCTGCCCAGCTCAGGCTTCTGACCTGGCCAGGGGTGGGGTTTCTGGGGGAAGAGAAGGAGCAGGGGGTGAAGTCACAGAGGGTGGTGGGGGTCCTGCATGGGTTCCATTTTTGCATTTTGAAGTGGTCACCCTATCTGTCCGGAGCTTGCTTTTGAAGACAATGCTGCATACATTTAAATCAAGGCATTCCTGTGACTGATCCTGAGCTAATCCCTCCTGCAACATCTTGTCCAAAAATGTCACTGACTTCAAGAGCCTCTGATTAAACTCCATGCTGTAAGTCATACAAATGTAATTTTCTCCTTACCATAATGTCCCTTATTTGCTAGAACAATATTGTTGTGGGTTGGGTGAAACATCAATGAAGCTGGTGGGTGTCATAGGCACTGACACCATTGGTGCTCTGGGGCTGTAGCACCCAGGGAAAAAAATAGAGGGTGCTCAGCACCCACGGCAGCCCCGCCGATCAGCTCCTTCCTTTCCCCTGTCATGCCTCCCGCATGCTGTGGATCAGCTGTTCAGCAGCATGCAGGAGGCGCTGGGGGGAGGGGGAGGGAAAGGAGTGGGGCCAGGAAGAGGCAGGGCAGGGATGGGAAGGGAACTTGGGGAAGGATGGAGTGGGGGCAGGGCCTGGAGTGGAGCAGAGGCGGAAAGAGATGGAGCTGGATGGGGGGTTGGCAGAAGGGGTGGAGGCTGGGCCTGGGACAGAGTGGGGGTTTAGCACCCCCCGGGAACAGAGGAACTTGGTGCTGATGGTGGATGTAACCACTGCCCCTCATTTAAGATAGCAATTAGAAACTGTTATGCTCCTCTGTAGCAGCCTCCATATAAAACAAAGCCATACGCAGTCCACCCATGAATTAGAATTCCGTGGGGCAGAGGGTTTTGCTGGGTATTGTTTTGCGTATGTGTACACATGGGGATACGAGCGTACAGGCAGCCTGGAGAAGCATGGCTTATGGCCCTAGGAGAAGCCTAGAGAGAGGTTTTGGGTTGAGTACTGGCTAAAGAGTTTTGCAGCTGTAAGCAAGGAAACTGTCTCCTGTTGTTTGATTCCTCCTGTGTCCAGGGATACAGGACTTCATATACTCTTTGCAAATAAAATTGCATCAAAGGAATACCTGATTCCATCAGCAATTTCTCATTCCAGCCTTAACTTTTTGGCTATCTACATGGGTCAAAAGGGTAACAATATATAAATGATCTCCCTAGAATTAATATACATTTCTGTGTTTCTTGTATGTTTTTTTTCAGTTGCTTGTAACTATCTTGAATTTTAAGGGCTTTCTTTTCTTTTCTTTTTTCTTTTGAATTTAGCTGGTTCATCCCTTTCTGGATTCTGTGAGCATAAAAATTGCTCTCCTTTTAAACTCTTTGTGCTTGCATAGCCCCAAAATGGCTGAAGTTAGAAATTCAAACTTAGCTTATTTTATAGTCATCAATGAGGAAGGAAGAAAGAAAATAGCAGCCAGGTTTGCAGAATACAAGTCTAGTAGTTTAAAAAATATGAACATTTCAAATTGTAATATTTTTACATAAATGTTGGAATAATTTTAATTTGGAACATTTTATGTGGTATATGTTTCATAAAGCAGGTCCCAAATATGCAGCTGAGTAACTTTACTCATGTGAGTAGGACAACTGAGTTAAATACTGTTTTTTTTTCTGATTTGTTTCAGGTATGTTTATATACTGAATTAAATGTGGCTTCTCACATGTATAAGCATCTGCATGATTGGACCCTAACTTATTGAGGGTTAGATTGGAACTAGCCCTAATGTGGCCAGATAGGGTTTTGTAACTCAGTCAGGTAACCCAAATTTGGGTCTGACTTCTGTCTGGAGAGCAGGGTTTGTGTTCTGGCTGCTCCTCCCAAGAAAAAAGTTTGTAGAATGGCAGGGAGTAAATGAAGCCATTGTTCCTTTGCATTTGCCCTATTTCCCCTAAGGCAGGGGTTCTCAAACTGGGAATTGTGAGGTTATTACATGGGGGGGTCGTGAGCTGTCAGCCTCTACCCCAAATCCCACTTTGCCTCCAACATTTATAATGGTGTTAAATATATTTAGAAGTGTGTTTAATTTATAAGTGGGGTTGCACGCGGAGGCTTTCAATCTGAAAGGGATCACCAATACGGAAATTTGAGAACCACTGTCCTAAGGCATCCAGCAGGGCTGGGTGGGCACACAGGGCAAAGTAAGCACCCTTTCAAAGGCTGCAGTGAATTATTTCTCTTTCTTACCCTGGAAGAAGGGAGCAGGAAGGAATCCTGACTCCTAGGGATATTTCTAGTGCAGTACATTTTATGCAATACCCCTTTATACAATGGTATACTTAAAGAAACAATCTGGGGCTACATTTATGTGATATAAAGTATGTAGAATTTACAGTGTACTCATGTTACCATGTTTTTAGAAACCTGTGCTGCGTTCTGTTCTTAATTACTGAAATCAGTAGAATTGCACAGGTATAACTGTAGTGGGCCAGATTTGGCCCCTCAAGTTTGAGTTTGTTTTGTGTGTTCGGTTTCTGAACCTTAATGTTCTTTTAACATTAGACATTACCCTTCACATTGTATTTAGAGGATATCTGTGATTATTTATGTAGCTTTGTAGCAGCGGTTTATCTTTCTGTCACTGGGTGTGGCCACTGCCTTAATTTCCCTCTCATTGGTACAGTACTCCCCACACTGGCCTGGAGAGGGTTGAATTAGGTCAAATGGGCCCAGTCAGCCAATTAGGCTGCAAATGGGGGAGATTTAAATTGGAGGAAGCTAATTAGAAAAAGGCTCACCTGTGAGGGAACAGGTGGGGCTTCTAGAAAGCCAAGAAGCCTACCGTCCCCCTCCCTGAGGAAGGGAGAAAAAGCCCAGTAGGAAGGCGTGCAGGGGTGAGAACAGTAAGGTGGTGGAGATGTAGACCTTAACTGTTCACTACAAGGCCCTGGACTGGAACCCAGGGTAAAGGGTGGGCCTAGGTTCCCATATTAGCACCTGCAGAATGGTACTGTTTGAGGAGACTGAACAGGACTGCTTGTGTCACTGTTGGACTGACAGGGTCACAGCAGTGGGCATTTGGGCTGCCTGACACTGCATGGACAGAAGAGACTTTGAAAGACAGCCCTGGAAGGGGAACCTACTTAATGACTTGGCCAGAGGGCTGAGTCATGAAGATGCAGCAGCAGCTTGTTGAGGGAGAGAGGAACTGCAGACCCAGCGAGAAGGGGGAGAGACAGCATGCAACTACAGGAAAAGGTGTTGACTTGGTGAGCTATTCCCCAGAACGGCCAGGAGGAGGTGCCAGACCTTTGGTGAGAAGAGCCCCTGTGATCAGTAAAGTATCACTTTGTCATGAGTTTGGTAAAGCCACAATATTCATGAGTTCCAAAGCCACAGTGAAATATGCAGATTGTCCCAACAAATGTCAATAAAACCTTTATATCTTGTCATGTATTCTGTATGTGCCATCTATATATTTAAAAATAACTGTTTTAGAAATGACTTAGGGTTCTAAACCATTCATTGGGACTTTTTGTACCCTTCCACCTATAAATCCAGACTACCTTAGTTAATATGGATCCATGTTAGGAGAGGGAACCACAGAAGGAGAGAATTTATAACTACTGACGCTTTAGAAACTTCCAAAAGGACCTAAAATAGCTTTTCTGTAAATAATGTTATGATTTTAAGTTTGATACTTCCAGATATTCTAGGGCAACATTTCTCAGATGCAGCCACCGTGGTCGTATGCGGCCACCAAGGGGTTTCCCTGTGGCCATGACAGCTTCCTGAGAAGTAGTGGTGGTGGGTGTGTGTGTGCGGGAGACAAAGTACTGGCATCTTCCCCCCTACCTCCCTGTTCCTTCTGGATGTGCAGCCCTACATGTAGGGTGACCAGATGTCCCGATTTTATAGGGACAGTCCTGATTTTGAGGGCTTTTTCTTATATAGATATCTATTACCCCCCCACCCCCTGTCCTGATTTTTCACACTTGCTATTTGGTCATCCTACCTGCACGATCCCTGGAGACAGATGGGGCACAATGCTGCAGGAGCATGGTGAGCTCTATCCCCCCTCCCCGCCCCCTCCCCAGGCTTTAGCCCTGGCGTGGTTGGGAGGCGGGCTCTAGTGGCGGGACTTAGGGAGCCTGGCTGCATGGACCAGCACTCCAGCCGTGGGAGTTCAGGCACCAACACCTGGCTCTGCTTGTTGGGTTTGAAGCGCTGACCCCCAGCGCTGGCCATGCAACCCTGGCTTTTGGCCATGAGGCTTCAGTTCAGGCTCCAACCCCTGGTCACGCAGCAGCAGGCTCCAATCTCTGTCTCTGGCCACACAGTGCCAGTCCCCAACCCCGGTGGCAGCTGCTGGCGCTGACCCCTGACCCCGGCGGCAGCTGCTGGCACTGACCCCTGACCCCGGCGGCAGTAGGCATGGGCCCCAGGTGCCGATCTCCAGCCCTGGGCGCTGGCTCCAGGGACTGATTCCTGAAGGAAGAAGGAATTTTTTGTTGTTGTTGAGGGGACAGGATAATTTAATCTTTATTTTGTATTTAAATGACAACTGTTTGAAACTTCTCAAAGGTTTGAAAAATTACAGGTAGTCTTGGTAAAGCTGGACTAGTGGTCAAAGTGTATTGGAAGAAGATAAAGGTATATGATGAATGCAGTTTATTATATGGCTCTGCAGTTTAAAAATGGATATCACCATCCTGGAATATATATACATTTTATAAAGAACCTACACACTTTCTTGCATACATTTTTATCTCTTTTCCATCACGTATTATATTGTGTTTGCCATGGGCCTTTAAAGCTGAGAGATTATGAGGAAGCGCCCCGCATGAAATTTTAAAGAGACTGGACCTTTCATCTACACAACAGCAGGACACCTTGCTAAAGGGACGAGAAAGGAAGAGAAGCAATAGCAAAAAGGAAAAAAAAAACAGCAGAAGCAATTATTTCATCAAAGGTTTACTTCCTTTTTGTTTTTGAAAAGACTTTCTTAGTTGGAGGTTGGCTACCTTCTTTTGTATGTTTAATTTGTGGTTTTCCCATGGTTGCAGTGAAAAAATATATACGAAGAAAGGTATTTATTTTTAATGAGAAATCACAATGCTAACATCATTTGATAAAAATATACTTTTTCCACTGAATTTTTGGTGCTCCATGAGAGTCATGTCAGTCTTCCAACCCCAAAACATGTACAGCATGGTCAGTGGCAGTGCAAACTTCCTCCTGCCATCACTGTTAGTGTACTTGAACTCGGGGAGGAATTTTTGTAGGGTCAAGAACAAGGTTTAGTCTCTCTGAGCAGCTGTGATGGCTTTCGTGATAAAGATATGTGTCTTATTGGGAACTAGAGCAGGATTCATCAACTCATTTTACACTGGGCTACTGAATAGCAATCACTATCAACATGGGCAGGACTTAAATGGGTGAAATGTTCTCTGTTGCATTACCAGTTTCTGGAGCCATTCAGTTCACTCAGCACTAGTTTTGCTGACCATTTATTTCATTATGTTTCCAGTGAAGGAAATACTCCTATTTTAACCCTAGCAATGTCAATTAGTTGGAGGGCTGTTTGTTTTGGCAAGGACGCAGTCACTGTGGGGGATAGACATCTTCCTTCTCTGTGTACTGGACATTCTAAAGGCTTAGAACATATTACAAACGTCACCAGATTAGTTCTAAATTGGCTTTGGTTGTGAAGCAGGGTTTTGGGACACAGCTGTGGCCTGTGAAGTGAAAAGGTGGAGAAATAATATTGATACCAAAAAAGCTAATGCGGTCTTGGGATGCATCAGGAGAGGTATTTCCAGTAGAGATAAGGAGGTGTTAGTACGTTATACAAGGCCTCATCTGGAATGAGACCTCATCTGGAATACTATGTGCAGTTCTGGTCTCCCATGTTTAAGAAGGATGAATTCAAACTGGAACAGGTTCAGAGAAGGGCTACTAGGATGTTCCAAGGAATGGAAAACCTGTCTTATAAAAGGAGACTCAAAGAGCTTGGTGTGTTTAGCCTAACCAAAAGAAGGCTGAGGGGAGATATGATTGCTCTCTATAAATATATCAGAGGAATAAATACCAGAGAGGGAGAAGAATTATTTAAGCTCAGTACCAATGTGGACACAAGAACAAATGGAAATAAACTGGCTGTCAGGAAGGTTAGATTTGAAATAAGACAAGGTTTCTAACCATCAGAGGAGTGAAGTCCTGGAACAGCCTTCCAAGGGAAGTAGTGCAGGCAAAAGACTAATCTGGCTTCAAGACTAAGCTTGATAAGTTTATGGAGGGGATGGTATAATGGGATAGGCTAATTTTGGCAATTAATTAATCTTTGACTACTAGCGGTAAATATGCCCAATGGCTTGTGATGGGGTGGGATCTGAGTTACTACAGAGAATTCTTTCCTGGGTGTCTGGCTGGTGACTCTTGCCCACATGCTCAGGGTTTAGCTGATTGCCATATTTGGGGTCGGGAAGGAATTTTCCTCCATGGCAGATTGGCAGAAGTCCTCTGCAGCGTGGGGCATGGGTCACTTGCTGGAAGATTCTCTGCACCTTGAAGTCTTTAAACCATGATTTGAGGACTTCAGTGGCTCAGAAACAGGTCTGATACAGGAGTGGGTGGGTGAGATTCTGTGGCCTGCATTGTGCAGGAGGTCAGACTAGATGATCATAATGGTCCCTTCTGATCTTAAAGTCTATAATTCTATGATGCTGCAGTCATGACTAGGACCAAGAGATTGAGTGTTTCTTAGCCAGATGTTAATAAAAACAGAACTATTATTGCATCCAAAAGGAGCACTATTGTCCTATACATGTGAAAATTACCATTATATTGTGTTGTATGCCTTTCTTAAGGACGGGCAAGACAATTTGAGAACTCCAAAGAAACTAATAGTTGAGCCTGCCTGATATTCCTCTTAGTTTCAAATACGTAACCGTTAAATTAATATTTTGATATACTAGATGGGCTGAGAAGGCTGGTTGTACTGTCAGTGAATACCAGGGCTGAAATCTTGTTTGAATTAAAATGATGTCTGCTAAGTAAAAGAGTGCTGCAGAGACGTATAAGGCCAAAGCTTCCAGCAGTCCATACCATCTCTACTGAAAGGCATATTTATATCTTCCAGACCAGTAATTAATCACTCAGTAGGACTTTTTGGGACGTGCATTCACAGAAGATCTTTTTGTACTGCCAGGAACCACAAAGCATGGGCACAATTAAAACGTTGATTTAATTTATTACATTGGGGCATGGAATGGGAATGTTTTAAATGATGTTGACAGGCCGGGATTTCAGAACCACCTATTTTTTAAATGGAAAACAAATGTTGCTCCCTCTAAAAATTAAATTACCTTAATAATAGCTTTCTAATAAGTTACTTGGAAGCAAAATAAAGTTCTTGACATTAATTAAGACTTGAAGATATGATATAACTTTTTAATATATAGTCTTTGTTAGATGGAATACTTTTCAAAGTGATCCATTTATGAAAATTAAAAGGAAAAATTACATATTGAGCAAGTTTAGTTTAATAGGAAGCTGCTTTTCTGAGAGATGTTTTTAGGTCACCATTTTTAAATATTTTAATAATTTCCTTTTTAGATAATCTCACAATTGTCATTGTCCTATGAATTCTGATATTTTCACACACTCCAAATCCAGTGCCAAGGGGTTTGTTAATGCTAAAATCCAATACATTATATGCAAAATATAGTCTAACATTTCATTTGAGCTGGATGTGGTTTGGCATATGGACCTTCTCCTAATAACTCTGCAGGAAGAGGTAGCCAAAGCAGCCCATTAGCAGCCTTTAACTAGCTCTCTCTAATGAATACTACGTTCTGTATCTTGAAATTGCACTTTACTGGTTTCCCGCAAACTAGAAAGTGCCATGAGATAATGGGATGTCTGTTTGCTCTGCTGTACCACAGCATAGGAGAGCTAATGGAGTCACATCATCAAGGCCTTCATTCGCAGGTATGTTGTAGAAAGCTGCACACATCTCAGACATCGGGGGAGGGGAAACGGTTTCTCTTTGTGGTTTAGGTTTTTGGCTGGGGTATTGGTACATTTGACATGGACTTTCAAAAATAATTCTGTTTTGAAGGAATGAAATAAAACATTTTAGTCCTTTTCATCAGGCTGAGAGTGTACATGGTGTGAGGCATAAAAATCTCTTTGGTCCTGTTCTCCTGTGTCATCATCCTTTAGACTCTACATGATTTGAAGAAACAAGTATTGGAATTGTATCAGGGATGAGCCCAGGTTGCTCAGAAAGAAGCACTAGTACCTCTCGTGAAAGGTGGGGCGTTGTCAGACTGCGTAAAACTATGGCTTCCTAATTTTAGTGGCTTTACTATATTTATTATTTCCAGAGTGCTGACAATGTGGTCTGCACTGAACAAACAGGGAAGGACATGGTACCTGTCCCAAGGAGTTTAAAATCTCAGACAGACAGTACACTTTACATATGATATACAGAAAGAAGGGGTCAGGTTTGGTGCACTTATATCCTTTTAAGTGACTTTCTTTACAATACTGAAGAAGTAATCTTTCATAAATTATTAGAATGAAGATGGTATGGAAAGAGCAAGGGTTAAAACGGGAACAGTAGAGGCTTGTAGGAACAGCACAGGCTTCAAGGAGAATAAGGAGACAAACGAGAGATGTAGGCTTTGTAGTGTATGGT
Organism: Gopherus evgoodei; assembly: GCF_007399415.2. Classification (NCBI taxonomy): domain Eukaryota; kingdom Metazoa; phylum Chordata; order Testudines; family Testudinidae; genus Gopherus; species Gopherus evgoodei. The sequence continues at coordinate 41,927,244 of NC_044333.1, forward strand.
TAGGGTAATGCCGAGGCAATATCATGTATAATCTGTTATTACACTCCCTTTTATCCTACACCTCACAATAACTCTTTGATGAAGCACAGACTAGAGTTTTTTGTTTTTGGGGACTTTGCAGAAAACATTACACAGGACTAAGTCTTAGGGTTACTGTATGAAAAACCCTGAATGCAGGTATTAATAACAGTTCCCAGGCAGCTTCAAAGAGAAATAGTTTCTTAGTAAACAAAGATTTAATCCATACCAAACCACTGTAAATGGTATTTGGAATACTTATCCATAACTTTTAAGCACATGCTATTAGGTAGTAAATGTAGTGGTGTTCCTGATAGATATTTCAATGCAAGGTTTCAACATAGCTTTTACACTTCTACACTTAAGTACACACACAAACACATTTCCCTATGGCCTCTTTTCAGAGATGATTTCTCAGTCTCTGTAGTTCGGCCATAATATGTAGTGTATGTTTAAGAACAGCAGCATCTTGATACTTTTCCAAATACTGTAGAGCCTTCTAAGTCAGGGATGGGCAAACTACGGCCCGGGGGCCACATCCAGCCCATCAAACCATTTTAATCCAGCCCTCATCCTCCTGCCGGGGAGAGGGGTCAGGGCTTGCCTGCTCCACGTGTGCTGTGGCTCCCAGAAGCAGCAGCATGTCCCCCCTCCAGCTCCTACACATAGGGGCAGCAAGGGGACTCCGCACACTGCTCCCACCCCAAGTGCTGGATCTGCAGCTCCCATTGGCTGGGAACTGCGGCCAATGGGAGCTGCAGGGATGGCACCTGCGGATGGGGCAGCATGTAGAGCTACTTGGCTGGTGCTGCACTTAGGAGCCGGAGAGGGGACATGCTGCTACTTCTGGGAGCTATTTGAGATAAGCGCCACCCGGAGCCTGCACCTCGACCACTTCCTGCGCCCCATCCCTCTGCTCCAGCCCTGATCCCCCTCCAAACCTCTTGGTCCCAGCCTGCAGCACCCTGCTGCACCCCAAACCCCTCATCCCCAGCCCCACCTCAGAGTCTGCACCCCCAGCTGGAGCCCACACCCCAATCCCATGCCCCAATCTAGAGTCCCCTCCCACACCCTGAACTCCTCATTTCTGGCTCCACCCTAGAGCCCACACCCCCAATTTTGTGAGCATTCATGGCCCGCCATACAATTTCCATACCCAGATGTGGCCCTCAGGCCAAAAAGTTTGCCTACCCCTGTTCTAAGCAAACATAGTCTGGAGATCCTTACAGCAGTGATTCTCAATCGGGAGTATGCATACCCTTGGGGGTACACTAAGGTCTTCTGGGAGTACATCAACTCATGTAGCTGTTTGGCTAGTTTTACAACAGGCTACATAAAAAGCACTAGCCAAGTCAGTACAAACTAAAATTTCAAACAGACAAAATGAGAAAGTAAGCAAGGTTTCAGTACTAGTGTGCTGTGATACTTTTGTATTTTTTATGTCTCATTTTGTAAGCAAGTAGTTTTTAAATGAGGTGAAACTTGGGGTGTGCAAGACAAATAAGACTCCTGAAAGGGGTACAGTAGTCTGGAAAGGTTGAGAGCCATTGCCTTACAGTAACAGGATTCCAATCCTTGGGTCAATAGTTGATTGGTCTGTTCAGTTTCTGGTGAGATAGGAAATCTGTAGCCTGTATCTAAAGTGATACACATATTGAGATCCAGCTGTCACAGGAGAGTCATCTCTTGGTCCTGTGTCAATTAGCTACCAAGTCTTTTAACCCACAGCTCTGATTACCTCAGCTCTCAGAACGCATGGAACCTGCACCACTGTTTGCCCTATATAGCTTCAGAAACAGCTACCAAGCATGTCTAGTAACTGACACAACCTACTTCTGAATGTTGTTGGACCCTTCTAGCTGAGTTCATAGATTCATAGCCTTCTGGCTTTGGAGTCCAACTCTATAGAGTTCAAGGCCAGAAGAGACCATTGTGATAATATAATCTGATTTCTTGTATAACACAAGCCAGAAAACTTCCCCAAAATAACTTCTAGGACATATCTTCTAGAAAAAAACCATGCAATCTTGATTTAAAAATTGTCAGTGATGGAGACTCCACTATGACCTTTGGTAAATTGTTCCAATGGTTACTTACCCTCAATGTTAAAAAATTACACCTTACTTCCAGTTTTGTCTAATTTCAACTTCAAGCCATTGGGTCATGTTTTACCTTTCTCTGCTAGACTGAAGAGCCCATTAGTAAATATTTCTTCCCCATGTAAGTGCTTATAGACTGTAATCAATTACCCCTTCACCTTCTCTTTGTGAAGCTAAATAGATTGAGGTCTTTGAGTCTATCACTGTAAGGCAGGTTTTCTAATCCTTTAATAATTCTTGTGATTTTTTTTTTAAACCTCTCCAATTTATCAACATCCTTCTTGAATTGTGAGCACCAGAACTGGACACAGTATTCCAGCAGCAGTGACACCGGTGCCAAATACAGAGGTAAAATAATCTCTTTACTCCAACTTGAGATTCCCCTGTTTATGGGTCAAAGGATCACATTATACCTTTTGGCTACAGCACTATACAGGGAGCTCATGGTCACCTGATTATCCACCGTGACCCCCAAATCTTTTTCAGAGCACTGCTTTCCAGAATAGAGTTTCCTATCCTGGAAATGTGGCTGACGCAGTTTGTTCCTAGATGTATACATTTACATTTAGCCATATGAAAATACATATTGTCTTGCCTGGTTCTCTCCCTGTATGCAAAAACCGAGTATTCAAACTAAAATTTATGGGCTTGTTTTCATGGGGCAAAAAAAACCTGCAGTAGCTAGTACATACTAGCTATTCCTCACTGACTTCTCATGTGGAAACTCTTACTGTTCATTAAGTATGTTAATGCACTTTGGAAGTGTACTCACCTGTTGTAGTAATTCAGCCTGCTAATTACAACAATTGAGCTCAGCTATAAAAAAGTGAATGTAAATTCATAAGATGTCACAATAGCCTATAGCAGATGTTGATGGGAAAAGGTGCTGTGACCAGGGACATGTGCAGGAACTTCAATTTAAGTGCTTTTGGAGGGGCACGTTCTGTGCCCCTGCTGCGGCCCTGGGGCTGGTGGAGCTGTCAGCTCCCATTGTGGCCTCAGGGCCGGAGGAGCTCTATGCCCCGCTGATTATTGGGGAGGCCTTGGCCCTTGCTTGCCTTTCCTTGTGCACACCCCTAGCTGTGACTGTGGTCATTGGAGGAGCTGCAATGAAAATGCTCAATCGGGGCAAACTGCAAAGACTAGGGCAGACTATCTCCAAAACTGGTGGTTTATTTTATAATTAGATTTCACCAAGCCAGTAATTAAACAGCTTCTATCATACCTTACTCATTACCAAGAAGCCAAAATACAGTTCCCCATAAGCAATCTAGCCTTTGGTTCCTACCCAGACAGCCAAGGTTAAAATAGTGCCGGTTATTAAATAATCTTATTCACCATATGTAAAGTTCTACCAATCATTAGACACATTGCCATCTAGGTCAATGAATATTTCAGATCATACCCAAAAACATGCTTACAACCAATGCTTATTAACTAAATCTAAGATTTATTAATAAAAAATAAGAGTTACTATGGCTAAAGATCATTATACATACAGATATGAATAAAGTTCTTAGGACAGTTTCAATGACATGTGGTGAGGCTGCTGATTTGTAAAAATCCTTCTGGAATCAATGTTAAGGTTATAGTTCAATATGCAGCCCATATGGAAGAATTTGAACAAACTCTGCACAAGAATTGCAGGCGTCAACCAGAGTAGTCCTGGAGACCTCAGTCTTGTGGTTTTAGACTTCCCCTGTCAAAATTTAAGCAGATTTGAGATAGCAAGAATCAGGCCTGAAACTTCCCTTATAGCTTGAAGCTCAGTGGATAAGCCTCTTGGAAGCAAACGATCACATCCGGCCTTCCTTGGATGAAGAAGTTTTACTATGTGGAGTCACAAATTTCATAGAGAAATGAAGATATGGCTTTGTTAATTATCCACAAGGAATAGCCTTCTTTCCCATTTTTGTACTCTAATGTGTCCTTAAGGGTTGTTTTCATGTCAGTCAGCCTGTTGGCTGCTTAACCCTTGCTGGCTCAGCATCACAGGTGCAAAAGCGAGACGGACTTAATTAATCCAAACAAAAAGGTCTGCTGATATAATTATGTTAAGATCGTGCTTTGATAAACAAGAGAAGTGTAGAACCAGGAATCAATGAACCAAAATTGGTGTGTCAGAAATTAGGCCTAATTAGTGGACAAAATAATGATGGCATGGGCTATTCCAAATACCATTTCCCCTTATGGGTCCTTAGCTACTGGAGGAAGCTTCAGCATCATGGCTACCCCATCATCTCCTGGGACCCCAGACTTTCAGAGAGGGGAATCCAGATGATACTGCCACCTCTGCCAGCTTCAGTTTAATCCTTACCATCATCTGGGATAGGAGACTTTGTTGTCCCTCCATGTGGCCTTTTCCTTCCCCACCTTATTTTTTTTTCCTGTCTCTCTTCATTTTCCTTCCGTCTAATAAGAGTCTGACTTAGTCTGTGACCAGAAAGAGGCAGTTACATGCAATGTCCATAACAGCCCAATGCTAGTACAAGATTGCCAGGTCTCAGAGTGGCTGATAAGACCATGTGTGGGCTTGCGTTTTTCCAGCAGTGAGGCTGCAAGTGAAAAACACCAGAGACAAGCTGCATTTTCTACCTTTACTGTTCTCTGCTCTCCCTCTTATGTGTGTTTGTTTGTCTTTTTTCACTTTCTAGGAAACAGGAAGGATCAGACTTTCTAGGAAACAGGAAGGATCAACAATGACAGCTCCAGCCCATAGTAACTAACTTCTCTTTTCCCCAAAAGGACAGTTACCATCTTTATTATCACCCAAGAGACTATCAGACAAGTTTTGTTCTTTCTAAAAGATTGTTTCCAGCTAAAGGGAAAGAGAACATGCGATATGGTTAAAATGAATGCCTTATTTAATGCTTTACATTTTGAATGCTTTAACGTCCCTCATTTCCCCTTCCTTTTCTATATCTTTACTAAAGAGTTAGAAAGACATTTAATGATGTGTTTGTCATGATACTAAGCGGGCTGAGGACTCTGTATACTAAAGCTGAACCTTGTTTAAAACTGTTTAATGTTGGACAGTGACTGGGTTATGTTAATACCTTAGACTCTTTGTACCCATACAGTCCATCTAAATTAATAACACACCCTAATGTACTGTGCACTAATTTCCCCATGTAGACAAGCCCTATGTCTCTCCCCACTGCTTTTAAACCAAATGCTGCAACATAAAGCATGTGGGTTACACTAGCACTAAATAACCTACTACTTTCGTTTTTCATAAATCTCTGGATCTTCCTGGATTCTTCAGGAGGTAGTTCTCCTCACAGTTATCACCTTTGTTTTTGTTCCTTCCACTACTCTAAATATGGGGCCTAAATATGGAAGAAGTTTATAAGGAATTCTGAAATTTATCACAGTTTTATTTAACTGGAACCTTATTAGAGCAAAAATTATAAATATTTCAGTGCAGAATAAAGGCTTTAGTGTATTCTTGGCACCTTTCATGTCCTGTGCAGCAAGTGTGGAAACATCAATTCAGTGAAATTAGTGGTTTAAGGTAACATTTTTTGTTGGAAATTCTTCAAACAGCAGCCTTATTCACTGCACAACTCTGACTTGTTCCCAGAGCACCATCCATCCTGTGCACTCAATGTGGCAGGGGTCCTATGGAAAAAGTAGTAATATGAGATCATTTAATTAAAGTCTGCATCATAATACACAATGCACGAGGTGCAATTTATTTGACTTTGAAAAGCAGCTACTGTGTATCTTAGTGCTCTGGGATAGATATTGCTTCTGAGACACCATAGAGGAACTTTGGAAGTCTCCTGTCTGGGTTGTGACAATAGTACCTGCTTTAAAAACGGTTAAAATGTTTAATCTCAGTAAACTGTGCATTAATAGATGTATGCTACTTACTGGCATGAGATGATAATGGTTAACAAAATCATTTGATCATTGCTCAGAGTCATTATGACGTTATGTCAGTGTGTACTACGGATCCATTAATTTCTAGATCATAGTCACATTATATATCAGTTTTAAAGGATGTATTATGAAAAGGCTTGATAAGAAGCTGTTATTTCTCCATCATTGCTGGTTTCCAAGGTACTGGTATTTTTGAGTAAATAAAAGCTGTCAGGCTCCTTTTTCAATCAGTCAGAGATACCACTGTCCAGTGTTTGTGATATGACATTTGCTTCTGTCATCATGAGGTGAATTGGAATATGTCTCTAGAGATCTCATGCACAAGGTGAGGGCTGGTCAGCAGTGGTGCAAGATATAGAAAAGAGAATGTAATGGGGTTTCAGAGAAATGTATTTTAAAAAAGTTTTCCTCTGAGTTTATGCTTAGGTCCATTTTTATTTTTGCCTGTTCTTTCCTTTGCTTAATTTCCTGTGTATATTGTAGCTGCTGCACCCCGTATTAGGCAAGGCTGGAGTGACAGCCTTAATTTTACTTTCTTTGCCTTTGAGTTTAAGTCAGAACTATAATGTTAATGTACTTTTTTTGTACTTAATGTGTTTATATGTATATCATATGTAATTTTGATAAAAGAAAGCAATGATGGGATTAACTGGAAGGGAGCGAAAGAGAAATACCAAGAGAGGTAAAGCCTTCTTCAGTTTGGCAAAAGTAACTGTGTAGATGTAATACAGTATAATTAGACTAAGTCATTTGACTTAGTACTGCATGACATTCCTATTAAAACAATTAGCACTATGCAATTAGAACTGGTTTATTCTGAAAACTTTGAATGAAATTGTTTACGAATTTGGGTCAAATTTGATGCATGGATTTGACTGAAAACATGAGAGAAAATTGGAAGAGTTTTAAACATTTTTATTTTGACATTTTTTTAAATCAAACATTTTGATGTTGTTTTGAAATTTAACCAGATTTATTTAAAATAAAACACAAAAAAGGGAGTGGAAAAACCACCTGAAAATGAAACAAAGAAAAAAAGTTTCATTTGACCTAAAATGATTTTTTTTTTTTAAGTTTTGGTTCAACTACTGAGTAAAAATATCAATTGTTTACTCACCTCTTTAGCCAGTTCTTAATCCAAGTAACATATTGTTTATGGATACTGTATATCTGCTGGACCTCAAAAAGTAGCTGTTAATGGGGAATCGCCATTGAATAGGAGTGTTTCCAGTGGGGTTCTGCAAGGATCAGTACTAGGCTTGATGCTATTCAACATTTTCATCAATGATTTGGAAGAAAAAATAAAATCATTGTTGACATAGTTTGCAGATGACACAAAGATTGGGGAAGGGGTAAAAAGAAGCCACAAAAAAGTGATAAAGTCACACAAATTATCTGAGGGCTGGAAAAAATATCTTAGGCCTTGTTTACACTACCAAATTTTGTAACCCAAAACTGCTTTTTGTCGACCAAACAGTGCGTGCGTACACACTACAATGCTACTTTTGTTGGGGAAAAATGCCTGGTTTTGGCAACTAAATACATTCACCCCAACGAGAGACTCATGTCTTTTTTTCTCTTCATTTTTCTCAACAAAGTGCTAGTGTAGACACCGCTATTGGGGAGGCAGCTTAAAGGGAACTTAGGTCTGTGGTATAAAAGGTGCCTTCTGGCCTTAAACTCTGAGGGAGAGTTTGTTGAAGTGACAAACCTGATTTTCAGTCTTCCCTACATCTCAATGTCCTAATCAGGATTGGGTGACAAAATGTGGGGAAAATGTGACATTTATGAAATAACTTTTACAATACATGTGAATTGGTGTCTCTGGTCTAGATCCATGTCCACAGAGGACATGATCCAGTGTTCATGGAAAGACTTCCATTGACTTCAGTGGGCTTTGCATTGGACCCCTAGTCAGTTATTTTAGATTACATATTTTTGAGGAAGGTACTTGTCAAAGCTCTGGTCAAGCTTCATCAGGCTGCTGTGTTTGGATCTGAGAACATTTAGCCCCCCTTTGGTCTGTGTAATCTCTAGACACTTTGTTTTGTTTATTATTATTAATCATCTATTTGTGTTAACTTACTGCCTAGGAGCGATAGTCATGGATCAGGAAACTGTACAGTGCCTAGCACAATAAACACAAAATGAAAAGACACTCCCTGCCCCCAAAAGCTTATAATCTAAGTATAAGACAAGAGACATCAGATGGGGGAGCACCAGGAAATGCTGAGACAGGGTTGGTGAGCATGACTGGCTGTGGTCTCCTGACATCAGCAAATTAACTATTGCCAAGTTTTTTGTAGGCAGCACAACAAAGGAGTATTGTAAGGAGGGATTTGAATTATAACAATTAAGTGGCTTTGTGGATGTTTATGGTAATCTTCCCCTGTGAGGGGCAGCATGAGAGAAAGAATAAAGGGGCTTGTCTGAAAAATTAAAAAGTGGGCAGTGGAGGTTGGCATCATCATGGGCTAGTCAGAAGTAGGAGACAACCTATTAATAGTGAATAAGAGATGACAGGTAGGGTGGGGCATGGCCGTGATGGGTCTGGAAAGTGAAGACAGAGCAGCCTATGTTTGAAGCCACAGAGAAGGAGGAGCCAGTGGAAGGATGCAAAGAAAAGAGTGATGTGGTCAGAGGGATGGGCTTGGAAAATGATTTTTGCAGCAGCATTATGAATGGGGCAAGACTGCTTTTGTCAAGAGAAAAGAACGTTGCAGTGATCAAGATGATGTGAGCCTAGATGCATTTTAGCTCTGTGAATGAATAGGAAAGGTGATAGTTTAAAGATGTTATGCAGAAAGCATCTGCAAGATTTAGACGTAGCCAGATGTGAGGACTTCGAGAGAGGTCTGAGTGGAAGATGATGCCTAGGTTATGGGTCTGCATGACAGGAGGGCTGTAGTGCTATTCACAGTGCTTCAGAAAGGAGGTAGCAGAGAGAACTTGAGGTGGAAGATTAGAAGCTCCATGTTAGCCATGCTGAGCTTGAGCTGATATCTAGACATCCACAAGGAGATGTCAGAGACAAGGCAAGATTTTAGTTTGGACAGAAGGTGACTGGTCTGGAGAAGAGGTCGATCTGTGAGTTGTCCACTTAGAGATAGTGGTAGAATGTGTGTTTGTAGATGAGATTATCCAGAGAAAGTCACAGTTCAGGACAATTGCACCTGTATATCCCCGGGTGATCCAGCAAGGGCACTCTCTCTAGGATCCTGGCTCCTCAGTTCAGCTCCCTTTCTAAACTGTGAACTCCCCAGCAAAGTCAGGCTGTCTTAGGAGGCCTGCTTTACTTTTCTACTTAGAGCAGTAACCGGTGTGATTGCCATGGTTAATCTCTCACACAGCTCTTTCTAACCAAGCACGTTTAGTCTTAAAATAAAAGCATTACAGAGAAAACATATTCAAAGCAATAAAAGAACTTACAGGCATGCTAGTAAGCTTACCAGAGAGCACCCCCAACTCCAGCAAGGGCTCTGGCTGGTGAACAGTCCTTCAAACCCCAGACAGGGGTTTTGCTGTGGTCGCTAGTTCATCTCAGAACAAGTACCCTCAGTAGGCCAAAGTGCTTCCAATCCTTACCTAAGGATGGGTCCCTCACCGCCCCTTGGACTAGAAATCTTGTCCATTTGCTGGGCCAAAAACCCAAGGCTCTGAGTCAGTCTTAACTCAGGCTATTTTATCTAAAAATCCTTTATCTGTTGGTCCCTGGGAAATCTATTTTGAACTGGTATATGTGAACTTCTCTCCAGGTTGTGGTACCTCACTGGGGTGTTACAACTTCAGTGCATTTGCCTAATTACCCCCCACTGTTCTTAGTTTCTGCAGGGCTGTGTCCCCCGCCCCCACTGAGCTACATACAGTCTCTCAAGGGTACATAAACATTTGAATTTTTCATACAACTCCTAAAATACTTGAATTAAGTTTAATAAGGTTTGTCCAGGATATTTTCATGTCTGTCACAGAGGGTAGTGGGAGAAGAGAAGGGGACCATGGACAGAGATCAGTGGAACCCTGACAGAAAGCTGGAGGAGAGATGTGGAGGATCCTTTGAAGGACATACTGAAGAAGTGATCAAAGAGGTAGGAAGAGAGGACCAAGAGATGACAGAGTCACAGAAGTGAAGGGAGGACATGGTTTCAAGAAGAGCAGAGTTGACTGTGTTGAAGGAAGTTGACAGGTCAAAGGGGATGAGAATGGAGTACTTGGTCTGAGATTTGGTGCCTAAGCTCACTTCCTATTCATAGACTCTCTATCTGATATGCCTTTCGGAAATGGATCCCGTGGTTTAGCTGCGCAGGCCCCAAGACTCCATAGTAGCTTAAGCAAACCCTTCCCAGAGGTCTACCTTGTGAGTGTCGTGGTTTATGGTTGAAGCCAAATAAAACAAACTTTGCAGAAGGATTTCTTAACCCATCGCTCTTTACTTTAGACAGCACAATAGATATACATAACTAGGAAAAACAATAAACACAGTAAACCATTCCCTGCCTCAGTTTCCTCACCACTCCAGAGTTGTCTTTGGGATTTGGTCAGTGTTTTCTGAGTGCATGATCCTTTGTTTCACTCTTCACTTTTTGCACATCCTTGCTGCCTTCTTGTGGTCTCCTCTCAAAATCTCTAGTGAGAGACCATTCCTTTTATAGACTTCCAGTTCCTCCTGCCAGGTGATCTTCCTGATCAGCCTCAATACCCTTGTCAGGTTTTCAGTTGTTTTTCAGCCTACCTGGGAGAATGGGTTTGCCCTGGGTCGTAGTCAGCTCCTTATCCAATGGGGCTTCCATTTGAATGGATGATCATCAAGGTTTAATGACCCTCCATTGTTAACTCTCAGCTAGATGCAAAAATTTCTTGTGACACCACCTGTTATATTTCACCTCAATATAAAAACTACAGAATCAAGGTGAAGACACAGAACAGTTTTATAATCCAAATGGTGCTCAGAAAACAAAATGGAGCCAGTAGTTTGATATAGATACATATAAATGTACCTGAGCTATATGTCTCATGATCAGCTCAGTCATAGATGTGTCATTTCATGACTCTTCAGTTGGTGGTTTTTATCCTGGCTATGCTGATCTCCTTGTTGGGACCTGTAGAAGTCAGGGAAGCATTATCATCCTAGTGGTATAGATGGAGAGGTAAGGCACCAAAATGCTAAATGACTTACCCATAGCACAGTGGGGACCTGAACCCAGGTCTTCTATGTCCCAAGTCAGCGCTTGCACCACTGAGCTAGTCCTTTCTCCCACAGATGTACCTTGGCTATAGATTACTTTGTCACAGCACTCATATTATGTGTACAGGGTGTAATACAGCGCAGTCTCAATTCATATTGGGGTTTCTGAGAGCTGCCGTATACATTATATTTCACTGAACATTGTTGTTATTGCAGTAAACACTAACCAAAACTCCCATTTTTGTTCTTTTCCTGCTTTTCTATATTTTGTCTTCAGTATTTGCCTAGAATTGTACAAATATTTCAAACTGCTGTACATTTTTGTCCAACTGCATTCTCCCCTTTCTATAGAGATTTTCCCCCGTTGTTCTCTTTTTATTTACCTTATTTTTATTTCTTCTTTCTCCCCACTGTATTTTTCCCTTTCAGCATTTTACTTTAGCTGTTTTAGTCCCCAAACCTGCAAAGACCTATTTCACATGCTTAACTTTAAGATTATGAGTAGTTCCATCAAACTCAATGTATACGTTCTTGCAGGACTGAGGCTTTAATTATTTCTTTACTTATTTTCTTCCCAATACTCTGTTTCTTCTCTTCTCCATGTATGGTGGCCTTGTCTAGACCAGGGTTTAAAGGTATGATATGAGCTTATGATGTGCTAACTAGTATGTTTTAAACATCTAATCTAGATAAAACAGAGTTTAACACATACTAAAGTGGTTGATTTGAAGAATATTGAGAATCCTACCCTTTATGTTGACCAGTTTAGCATGTGTTAAAAGCGGCGTTAGCTAACGTGCTAGCATCACACATTAAATCCTAGTCTAAACAATGCCTCTAACACTATTTCTACACATTCTTTCTTCCCTGCTGTTCTCTTCTCCAGCCACAGGTTGCATCCTCTGCCTTCACCCCACCCCACTACCTCTCTCCAGTCAGACTTTTGCTGACATTCAAGGTGAAATCTTGGTCTCCTGAAGTCAGTAGCAAAACTCTCATTGCCTTCAATGGGTCTGAATTTCACCCTGAAAATGCTCAAGTACAGTAAGAAGAAAATGATGCAAAACCACGACGATGCTTCTCCTGAGCTAGCAATGCAGCAAAAAGCCACATCAGAGAAGAACTAATGGAGAGGGAATACCATTTTTTCTTCTAGGTGTTAGAAGCTGTTCTAAACAATGGAGAATAAAATACATTCAAAAACTGCAAAAAAAAAAAAAAGATTTTTCTTAAAACATTTGTCTGAAACTTAATCTCATTCTGCAAACAAGAAAATAAAACTCTTACACAGGAATTTGAGAGGACCCTTTTCCATTGATGAATTGACCAGATATATTTTAAAAAATGTACCAGAAACCACAAACACATTTTCAAAACTGTCCCAGGACAAGTTAAATTTTTATATGATTTACAAGATTCCTGGGGGGAATACTGCACAGTGCAAGTCAGTGTTCCTTTTGGGATTTAAAGAGGCATTTGTTATACGTGTTTCCATATTTTAAGAAGCAGCTATTATACCATATATTAGTACGAAATGGTTTTGTCCCTAAATGAAAAGTTTTATTGCTTCGTTGATGTCATAGGTCAGGAGGCCAATAGACACCTGTTTGTTGGGCGCTCAGTAAGATCTCAGCCTGTTGACATCTTTTTAGATTTATCCGCACACTGGAAATTATAGATGACAGTCTCTCTGATTTTCTTCTTAGATTCATAGCTTGCAAAGAGCTTTTTCTTAATGAACTGTTAATTCATACCAGTATTCACCTGCAGTATAAAATATAACTCTGCTTCTTTCCAAGTTGGTTGGCACTGCACTACAGTTTTTGATCCTTTTTTTCTTTTAAAAAAGTTTTATTTCTTCCAGAAATTTCCATTTTCATTCACAGAATTTCTTAGAAGAATGATAATTTTTTGCAGATTTTATTGTACTTGGTATTTGCACAAATATGTATAACCTACAGACTGAGTAATTCTGTGTATCTGGTTGTATTTTCATATGTATTACATAAATGTACTAAAGATCAACACTGCAGTCTTCCAAAACACATCATGGTGTTCAATATAGTAGTATAGCAATATCCCTGTTCTGTTTAGTTGTTTCTCTGGCTGTGATTTTGGCTTTCTAGAAACTGCCTGGACACACTGATTTGTAAACTCACAACCTGAGGCAACTTCCTGGTAAAATGTTTTGTATTTAAGATTACTCAAGTGTTTTAAAATATTCTTCATGAATTGCTATCCTACCTGTTGTTGTTGTTTGTTACTTCTGTTGTTACCCTTTTTGATGCAAACAGCCAAAATTTGGTGTCATAGAATCATAAAATATCAAGGTTGGAAGGGACCTCAGGAGGTCATCTAGTCCAACCCCGCAGGACCTAATCCCCAACTCCTGCAGGTTGTTTCTGTTAAGAGAAATTGATGATGGAGGCAGATATTTCTCTGGTACAATCCTGTTTATTTTCAAGAAATGTACAAAGTTTTGTTTTCTTGGACACAGGGAATCAAACAGGATTTATTTTCTTTGTTCATAATTCCAAGCCTTTTTCAGTCAGCACTCAAACCCGAAAGCACTCTCTCAGCTTTTTCTCAGGTCCATGCTCCCAGTGGTTGTTCTGGTGTGTCCTTGGCTTTCTGCTCTTTCAGTGTCTGTTTATGGTATTTCTTGCTTCTTGCCTCTCACACTCAGACATATTGCTCCAATCCAGTCAATCCCCCAACCCTGAGTTTATCAGATCACAGTGGAACCTCCTTGAAGTGCATGGCTAACTCCTACTTCAGCCTTTGCAAGTGGCTTTGTTTTGGGTGGAGGCCGCTACTTTTTCAGCTCTTATTCCATAAGGGAGCTCAGTTGCCTTTTACATTTATCCTGAATGAAAGCAGCTGTTATGCCCACAAGTTTCAATGAAGTTTAACTCAACTCATCGCAATATTATGGTAGCACTCAGAGTTACTGATCAGAATTGTAGTTCCAGTGTGATGGGTGCTGTCAAAGATAAAAGTGAAAGATCTTGCTGCAAATATCTTACAAATTAATTACAGTTGAGACTCCATATGTGGACGTGGTACATAACAGAGGGATAGGCAATAGAAACAGAAACATAGACAAGCAGTGTGCCGAGTCTGTAGATTCAAGATTTGATTTTTTTCAAAATGCAAATGAAGTAGGTTGTCAATCAAAACCATTATCCAACCTTCATATTCCACTGTTTCTATTTAATAAAAGATAGTTTTTTGATTTTTGCATTCTCAGGATGTTCAGAGCAAACATGGTCCAGTTTGTCTCCAGTTAAATATGAAATAATTATGGAAAGGAAATTGTGTGTGAGAAAGGACTTAGTTGGGTGGATCTGCTAACAGATGAATGCTTGGATGCGCATTGGCCTTGATGATCAGAATTTAATTCCGGGCCCTGATGGCTAAAATACAAATTGTCAACCCATCAGTAGGAAATCTCAGGATGTCACTCTGCAACATTAGGGCAGCAGGTGTCTGAACAATCCTACGTCAACAAGTTGTTTTTCTAGCAGTTGGAAAATGAATATCAGTGAGGTTGTTACTAAACCTGCAGGAGTATTGCCCCTTATTGCCACTAGTGAAAGTTACTGTGGATACCACTGATGGATAAATAAAAACAGGAGAAGGAAAGGGGGAATGGATCTTTGGACAGCAAAGATTAATAGAAATGAGAATGAAACCATAGATAAAAAAGACCATGAGACCGAAACAGTCCATGGAGATATTACATGTTTATAGAGGGGTCGGTGGGAATAAGGGGTGTTTATAAATGGGTTCAAGGGGATAATGTGTATTGAAATATGAGTCCAGTGGGATAGGTTTTTGAATACATACTATCTACTGTATATGGCATAATAATCCCAGTATTTCATAAGCTCATAGGAAAGCATTAAATAAAAATAAATTACAAATGTCTGTGGCTTCATTGCAAATCATTTCAGAGAAGGGGGGGAAAAAAACCCTTCACAAAATGTGGAAACCATCTTGTGTTAAACAGTGCCAGAAAAAAATAATTGTAAAAAGTAAATGTCAGCTATCGTTATTACAGTGGCTGTGTTGTTTCCAATAACAATTTGGCATTTTATTTAGTCTAACAATCTACAATTTTAAATTTAAAATAAAGATTTTTCTTTTATTTTCCCTCTGAAGTTGTGTGCCAAGCAAAGCAGAGCAGAATGTAACATCTGTTGATGATTAAAACAAGCTTTCCTATGGGCCCTGAATACAAAATAAACATGGATTTTATCCATAGTCAACAGCATTTACAAATGTAAAGGGAGGAAGCTACTGAGTTTTTGAAGAATGAGCTGCTAGAGAGGAAATATAAGTATGGAACGGCAGATGGCGATAATTAGTTCCATATCATGAAAGGCTTCTATTAAAAAATAAAGAGGGTAGAATCTTGTGCGTTACTGCTGCTTTATTAAAGCACTCTTTATATGCTACTAGCCCTCCCTTTCTCTTTAATAGTGTTGCCCCTTTCTGACCTGAGTGGCTAGTTAAATTTTGGGGCCCTGGAGATGTTGGGAGTAGAAATTGGAGCTAGGTATTTCTTTGATGCAGTTTTATTTATTTACAAAGAATGTACAAAGTCCTGTGTCTCTGAATGCAGAAGGAACCCAGAACAAAAAGAGGTTTCAGAGTGGTAGTTGTTAGTCCTGTATTAGCAAAAAGAATGAGGAGGCACCTTAGAGACTAACAAATTCATTTGAGCATAAGAAACAAGAAGCATAACAAAAAGAGCATTTTCTTAGCTTACAGTCTCAATCCTCTTTAGCCAATGGATCCCAAACCTCTCTCTAGCTTGCTTTACCCAGGGTCAGACTACTCACACGGTATATCTACACTGCAATTAAAAACCTGCCACTGGCCTGTATGACGTGGGCTAAGGGGCTGTTTAATTGGGGTGTAGTTGTTTGACTTGGGCTGGAGCCCAGGCTCTAGGACCCTGCAAGGTGGGAGGTCCCAGAGTTTGGGGTGCAGCCTGAGCCCAAATGTCTATACCTCGATGAAACAGTCTTGCAAGCCCAAGTCAAATGGCCAGGCCAGCTGTTAATATCTAAATGTGGTGTAGACATATCATAGGCTACTGCTAGGTTCTCCTGCTTTTTGCCTCTGCCTCTCTCACTGTATTTGTCCTCAGCTAAGTTTCTGGGTGTTCTCTCACCCTCTCCTCCCCACACCTGGTCACAATACCCATGGAACTCCATCTACATGGGGCTAGTTTCTGGACAGACTCTAGTAGGCCCCCTAACTGCTTTTTACAGCCACCTTAAATAAGGGACTTGGTCACATATTAGTTTGAATGAGGTTTTAACTCATCCCATAACAAAGATGCACCCAGCTCATATTGATAGTATCACTGGTTACTGAACAAGTGTGAAACATGCTTTTACAATTGATGCTTATGAAAGTACGGGACTGAAAGCAGTGGCTAGAGTCACTCAAAACAGAGAGGTGTTCAAGTTTCTTTCCACCTAGCACTGCAAAGCCATCACAACCAACAGTGCAAAACTTAAGTAGAGGTTGAGCAGGTGGACCAACTATTAGAGATCAAGTGTGCATAACCCAGATTCTGAGCTCGTTATTAGAGATGAAAGGTTCGTGCCTCCCAATCTCCTGTTTTTCTCCATTGTTTGTAATGATGGAACTCTCATGACTGTGTTCACCCTTCAGTGTTACTAGGCTGCTCTATTCTGACTGCTGAAAAGCTGGGATTTCTGTGTTGCCAGCCAACTATGCTTATCATATGGTATTTGTGTGTGTGTATGTAACCTTATCCCAGATCCACAGCATCAAAGGATTAGTATTTATGCTGTCTGAAGCCTGGCACTTTCACTTCACAGGGCTTTCTTAACTTTTGTTTGGTTTTGATCAGTTTGAGGTTTGCATGCTCCTAATTTGCTTTGATTTTCAGCTTTAAATTAGTTCAGAATCTCAAAGTGAAAATTAGATTTGCCAAATTTCACCTCACTTCTCACTGAAACCACAACTTTCTTATGATTTTTGAGCTGTAGATTTGCTCAAGTTTCTGAACCTTTTCACAAATCTGGACTGAGTTTTGAGTTTCTAACAAAAGCAGGCACATGCTCTGTAGTTTTTTTCTCTCAGCATATTTTTGGAGCTTGAGCTAATCTAGCCTTTAGAGTGATGCATCTACTTTAATTGCCAATAGCAATTTCATCACTTCCATCGCTCTCCATTTTTCTTTCCAATTGGCAGCTGTGACAGCTGAGTCCCTAGTGTCGTCACTGGTGGAGTTGCTTGTGTAATTCTAGACAAACATACAGAATGCTAATCTCTCTCTCTCCCTTCTTTTGCTTTATAATTAATGTAAGTTGTAACAGCTCTTAAAACCTTATCGGAAACCAAGGCTGAAATCAAGTGCTTTTAATTGGAAATTAAAGAGAGACTTCAAAAATTTTAATTTTTTCAAAAACAAGTAACAAGTCCTTCAGTAGTAATGGTATTAAAATGGTGGATCGCAATACACTGAGTAGTGTAGGATGTAAATATTCTGTGGTTAAGAGGAAACAAATATTCAAGGCTTCTGTTTTCTTTCAGTAAATGAAGTTATCTGGTAACTGTACTTAGTCTAGTGAAAACAACATATGTACATTATAACTCTGTCAAGAGATTTCCAATATGTGTAGTGCCCATATGTACCATATATGAAACCTGCCCTAACTGCAAGGGAGGTATTAATCCATTCTTCTTGTTGCAGCATTTCTTATCCTATTGGGCTGCTATTTTCAGAGGTGTTAATGAAGATATTCCTCTATATCTGGACAAATGTTATTACAGTGACAACTACAGGATGGTGAATCAGAAATAGGTTATTACTGAGTTAAAAGGAGGCAACACTAATTTTAAATGAAAGAAGGAAAAAATCTACAAAAATCAAAATCAGCTTTTAAAGTGCTGAAAGGAGTAAATTGTGTGAATTTAAAAAACTTCAAACAGCCAAGAATTCAAACTGTTTGGGCTGTAGATTTACTGCAGAGATAGAGGAGACAGCTGACTGTTGGCAGTGGGAAAAGAGAGTTTTCTGGTGGTACAATATCTGGAGCTCTTGTAGTTTGGATAAGAAGTGCCTATGACATCACAGCATTGACAACTCTTGCAATTTTATCTCATCTCATGATATTTGATATTATACTTAAACACCAGCTCCTAAAGAGAAGTGTTCATATAAAATCGTCTGAGTATATGTCAATCAGTTCCCTGCCACTGCAGGGGCCTCAGGCCTTGGTGCGCCTCTGTCTCTCCTATTCTCTGTCTGTGCAGTGCAATAGTGTAATCGCCTGAGGGCTCTTTTAACTTGGTCTAATTCCAATTGTTGGGTTTAGTGTGCAGGTGCTGGGTGCTTGTGATAAACAAGTCAGGCTAGGTGATCTCTTCCGGCCTTAAATTCTGTGACTATGACAGGAATCTCAGTTTTCATTTAAAAAATAAAGGAGAAAGTTTCTAGCCCCCATGGCAGGAGAGACAATCTTGAAAACATCATCAAAGTGCATGCTTGACTCAAAAACAGGCAGGCAAATAAAGAGAAGCCCAAATTTATTATTTTAAAAAAAAATCATGATTTCTAATCTAATCTTATAATTGTTTGGGGCTGACTCATGATTCTGAATATTTGGGATGCCAGTCATGCATCAGGAAGATGAAATCGTAGACAGGTGTGTGCTGCAGACTGTGGTGTCTGCAGACAGACTCAGCCTGGTCCACTGGAGACATGGGAGGGGCTGGCAGACCCAGGTTCTCCTTCAAGTGCCATCCCTGTGGGTGCTTCACTTCAGATGTCAGTGCGTCCTGGTGCCATCGATTGGAGATTTTTAGTAGCATTGTCTGCATGGGTCGTGCATGCGCAGTAGGTGCCTCGCGGTGCCGTTGGTGCCACATCTAGCACGTGCTTGACCTGAGCCCTGTAGTTCCTTCCCAACCATCCTCGGCTGAAGATGGAGCTCTGGGACAGCGTTCCTTGCTCTTGCCAAACTTTAAAAATAATAATTTAAATAGTTAGTCATATAGAAAGTTGTAGTTAGTGTTAGTTTTTATTAAAAAAAAACTACTTTTCCACAGTTTACCATCCCCACACCAGTGTCAGGTAACCGTTAAGATGCCTGGCTCCCCAGGCTTTAAGTGTTGCGACTCCCACTGCGAAGCAGTGCCCCTTTCTGACTCCGTGTGTGTACGATGCCTCGGTGAGGCGCATATTCCACAAAAAGGCACCCACTGTAATAGCCTGAAGATGAAAGCCTGGCGTGACCAGGATCTCCGCTCAGAATGATCCTGTTGGAGAAATCTCTCCAACCAGAGATGGAGCAATGAACTTTCTCTCTGGGCACTCCCCCTTCAGTTACAGGAGACATGCCTTCCTCTGAAAGACCAAGGAAGAGGGCACAGACATTTTCCCAGGGAACACCGCAGGAACATAGGTGGTCTCCTGCCAGGTTGCTACCCCCGGTGCTGACACATGCTCGGATGAGCACCTATGATGCTCTAGGCAAATCCGGCACTGCAGAGTTCAGAGTGAAGGAGACTGAGTTGAGGCAGGGATGGAGACATGCCTCCTCCACGGAACCAAACTTGCCTGTAAGGGACTCGATACCAAGGCAGCATGCTGCCACCCCGGCACTGACATAGCAGTCGGCACCGGTAGAGAAAGCTAAGTTGGCACTGACCGCACCAACTAAACCGCCATTACATCTTACAGCACCAGTGTCAGCACCCACGAGAGCACCCCAATTGGCACTGGCGGTACTGACATCAGAAATGCCACTGAACCTGCTGCAACAGAGAGACTTAGCTATTTCATCGGCACTGCAGTCCCCTCTGCTTGATATCAAGAGCTCTCTCAAATTATATAGCAGGGATTTCCATACTTCTCAAGACTGCTTTACATTCGTCCAGTGAAGATGATGATGATGTGCAGGTACCATGCACTTTCTCACCGCACCACTCATCACCAAAAGACCAGATGAACCAACCATTTGCTAGAAGCTGGGAATGGACAATAGCAGATGGATCACTTGATGATTCCCTGTTCTGTTCATTCCCTCTTGGTCACCCGGCATTGGCCACTGTCGGAAGACAGGATACTGAGCTAGATGGACCTTTGGTAGGACCACTGTGGATGTACCCACTGATGGCCTTCCCAATGCAATGGGCACATTGGGAACCCTGGGCAGCCTACAGAGGCCCTTACTCTAGGCCACCCATGGTTCACAGACGTGAGCTGAGATCTCACCCCACAGACAAATCGGCTTATGACATGGGGGAGGATGCCGAGACGGGCAGGGATCTGGAAGCTACTTCTCTTGCACGCAAATCTTCCTCCTTCCCTGGACGAAGTAATTATGCCACTGCTGCCTACCTCAGCAGATGACTTCAAACAGTTCCAGGAACTGTATAAGAGAGTCGCCCAGAGCCAGGACATCCCACTGGTGGAGGATTAGACAAATCAGCACAAACTGGTATTAATTCTACAACCTTTCTCCACTTCCAAGATCACTCTGTCCACTAACAATGCAGTTCTGGAACCAGCAGAGACAGTATGGCAGACACTGGTTTCGATTCCGCCGACATGTAAAAGGGCAGATAGGAAGTATTACCTCTCCACCAAAAGAGTAGACTTCCTCTTCTCCCACCCTCCCAATTCCTTGGTGGCCACTGCCACCAATCAGCATGGCAAACAACAACAGTTTAGTTCGACCCCTCAAGATAAGGAACACAAGAGGCTCGACCTCTTTGGATGAAAAGTTTACTTTTCGGTGACATTACAATTCAGAGTCACTAATTATTCTGCACTGTTAGCAAAATACGATTATAATTACAATGGGAAATTGAACTCTTTCAGAGAGGAGCTTCCAGAGGAGAAAGAAGCACATTTCAAGGCCATTCTAAATGAGGGACAACTTGTTGCTAAAAAAGCCCTCCAAGCGTCTTTGGATGTCATGGACACGGCAGCCAGAACCATGTCCACAGTGATGCACCAGGCATCCTGGTTACAATCCTTGGGCATTTCTAAAGAACTCCAAACCAAGGTCAAAGACTTACCTTTTGACCAAGAGAAGTTGTTTTCTACCAAGACAGATGGAGTGCTCCACTCAGTGAAAGACTCTTGAGCCACTCTGTGCATTCTGGGTATCTACACCCCACCTGAGAAGAGAAGGTGGTACCAGCCTTATCAGAGGTCCAGAGACTCCTCTTCTGACAGCAGCATAGACGATACAAGAACCAAAGACAACATCAACATTCACAGCAATGGAGAGCACCTCAGTCTCAACCAATTGAGTTCTCAATCAGCTCCGCCCAAGCCACAATTTTGAAGTTTTGGTCGAGGGTCTGGACAACCTCCTTCACCGGGCAGTGCTTACATCCGATCCATTCCAAAGCTTTGGTCATCACTTAGTGGTCATCAATCTACTAGAGCTATGCATGGTCCGCAATGCCAGCAGACACTTCCTACCTCACATAAAGAACGAATTGATTCGAATAATGACCGACACCATTGCCTGCACATTTTACATCAGTTGACCAGGGGGCACTCAATCTCACTTTGCTATGCACTGAAGCCATGATACTGTGGAATTGGTGCATACACCATTACACAAACATTTTGGCTTCACACCACGAATAGGAAAGGAATAGGAGAGTCCTGTTATCTATATTCCGCCGGTGGGGCACTCCCCTCATCAACTTGCTTGAATTCCCAATGACCCACAAATGCACAATGTTCTGTTTGGAGAGCAGGAATGGGACCCATGGTCATTGGGGGACGCCTTTCTCATCACATGTGATGCACAACTCATGTACACTTTCCCACCGATTCCACTGACATCACGCATGATACACAAGATACGAACAGACAAGGCCAAGGTTATCCTCATAGTCCTGATATCTCCCAGACAAACATGGTACCCTTACCTGATGTGCATGGTGATATGCGCCCCTTGAGCTCTCCCTCGTCATCCAGACCTGCTGTCTCAAAACAGTGGTCGCACTCTTCACCCGAATCTGGAGAAACTGCGCCTATAAGTGTGGTTCCTGCATGATTCCATCATGGTGAACCAGCTTGCTCAGAACAAATTAAACATTTATTATTAAATATTCAAAAATGGAAGAGATTCTCCTCCTAGTGTTAAGAAAAACACTTGACGGCCTCCACAACACCACTATAATTAGTGTTGGAATACCTGCTGGAGCTGAGATGTTCAGGTTTAGCAACGAGCTTGATCAAAGTTCATCTTGTGGCCGTTACTGTGTTTCATCATGAGATTAATAGGACCTTGATCTTTGCACACCCAATTTCTAAACGCTTCCTCATGGATCTCCAGAACATTTACCCAGAAGTTTGCCAACCTACCCAGCCCTGGACCTCGATCTGGTGTTGAAATGCCTCACCAGATTGCCATTTGAACCCTTAGCCACCTTCCCCCTGCTGCATTTATCCATGAAAGTGGACTTTCTGGTCACTATTACTTCCGCCAGATGGCTGAGTGAGATGGGGTGCTCACGGCCGATTCTCTCTACCCAATATTTTTCAAAGACAAAGTCACACTACGTCCACACCCAAAATTCCTACTGAAGGTAACATCAGGCTTTCATATGAATCAACCAGTCCATCTGCCCATGTTCTATCCCAAGCCTCACGGGACTCCAACAGAAGCTGTCTTGCATACATTGGACATTAGGCATGCATTAACGTTTTTACCTGGACAAGACCAAACCCTTCCATAAATCTCCTAGACTTTTCATTGCTACTACTGACATTCAAAAGGCTGTGTAATATCCAGTCAGACTGTCCAAATGGATTTCCACATGCATTCAACAGTGCTATCACACTTAGAACCCAGACCCTCCCGTGCACATCAGAGCGCATTCTACACCATCAGTTTCAACCTTCTGTTTCTGCCCCACCATCCCCACGAACATGCTACAGTTCTGTGGTGATCTGGAAGCTACTTTTGTTGTTTCTGACTCAAGGAATATTTTCAACACACCACTGAACAGTGCACTGACCCACAGGAACCCTCCTGCCAACACTACAAAAAGAACTTGGTGTGGACTTCGGTGTGCACTCCTCCTGATGGTCTCAATGACAGACTAGACCTCTACATAGAGTGCTTCCACAGTGGTGCACAAGCTGAAATTATGGGCAAGTGATGCTGTTTGTTCACAACCTCAGCCACACAGAACGCAATGCTATCCACAGCTTCAGAAACAACTCTGACATTATAATCAAAGGGGCTGACAAAGGAGGTGCTGTAGTCATAATGAACAAGTCAGATTATGAACAGGAGGCTGCCAGGCAACTCTCCAACACCACATTCTACAGGCCACTATCCTCTGATCCCCCTGAGGAATACCAAAAGAAACTATACCATCTGTTCAAGAAACTCCCAGCTACAGCACGGGAACAAATCTACATGGACATACCCCCAGAGCCCCGACCAAGAGTATTCTATTTGGTACCCAAGATCCATAAACCTGGAAACCCTGGACGTCCCATCATCTCGGGCATTGGCACTCTTACAGCAGGATTATCTGGCTATTTGGACTCTTTCCTCAGACCCTACACTACCAGCACTCCCAGCAATCTTCGAGACATCACTGATTTCCTGAGGAAACTACAGTGCATTGGTGATCTTCCTGAAAACACCATCCTGGCCACCATGGATGTAGAAGCGCTTTATACCAATATTCCACATGAGGATGGACTACAAGCTGTCAGGAACAGTATCCCTGATAAAGCCACAGCATGCCTGGTGGCTGATCTTTGTGACTTTGTCCTCACCCACAACCATTTCAGAACTGGGGACAACTTATACCTTCAAGTAAGTGGCACTGCTATGGGTACCCGCGTGGCCGCACGGTTTGTCAACATTTTTATGGCTGACTTAGAACAACGCTTGTCCCCTAGCGCCCCTCCTCTACTTGCGCTACATTGATGACATCTTCATCATATGGACCCATGGAAAGGAGGCCCTTGAAGAATTCCACCTGGATTTCAACAATTTCCACCCCATCATCAACCTCAGCCTGGATCAGTCCACACAAGAGATCCACTTCCTGGACACTACAGTGCTAATAAGCAATGGTCACATAAACACCACCCTATACCGGAAACCTACTGACCACTATACTTACCTACATGCCTCCAGCTTCCATCCAGGACACATCACATGATCCATTGTCTACAGCCAAGCCCTAAGAAATTAACCAAATTTGCTCCAATCCCTCAGACAGAGACAAACACCTACAAGATCTTTATCAAGCATTCTTAAAACTACAATACCCACCTGGGGAAGTGAGGAAACAGATTGACAGAGCGGGACGGGTACCCAGAAATCACCTACTACAGGACAGGCCCAACAAGAAAGATAACAGAACACCACTGGCCATCGCATACAGCCTCCAGCTAAAACCTCTCCAGCGCATTATCAGTGATCTACAACCTATCCTGGAAAACGATCCTTCACTCTCACAGACCTTGGGAGGCAGGCCAGTCCTCGCCTACGAACAACCCCCCAACCTGAAGCAAATACTCACCAGCAACTACACACCACACCACAGAAACCCCAACCCAAGAACCAATCCCTGTAGCAAACCTCATTGCCTACTCTGTTCCCATATCTACTCTAAAAGCAGCAAAGAATCCTGTGGCACCTTACAGACTAACAGACATTTTGGAGCATGAGCTTTCGTGGGTGAATACCCACTTCGTCGGATGCATGTAATATCTACTCTAGTGACACCATCAGAGGACCCAAACACATCAGCCATACCATCAAGGGCTCATTCACCTGCATGTCTACTAATGTTATATGCCATCATGTACCAGCAATGCCCCTCTGCCATGTACATTGGCCAAACCAGACAGTCCCTACGTAAAAGAA
The DNA here is from genome assembly GCF_007399415.2 of Gopherus evgoodei. NCBI lineage: Eukaryota > Metazoa > Chordata > Testudines > Testudinidae > Gopherus > Gopherus evgoodei. Next base: position 41,952,344 of record NC_044333.1, read on the forward strand.
TAAATGGACACAAATCAGACATCAGGAATGGTAACGTACAAAAGCCAGTAGGTGAACACGTCAATCTCCCTGGACATTCTATAAGAGATTTAAAAGTAGCCATACTTGAATAAAAAACTTCAGAAACAGACTTCAAAGAGAAACAGCAGAACTAAAATTCATTTGCAAATTTAATACCATTAAGCTGGGCTTCAATAGGGACTGGGAGTGGCTGGCTCATTACAAAAGCAGCTTTTTCCTCTCCTAGAATTGACACCACCTCATCTATTATTGGGAGTGGACTACATCCACCCTGATCGAATTGGCCCCGTCAACATTTGGTTCTCCACTTGTGAGGTAACTCCCTTCTCTTCATGTGTCAGTATACAATGCCTGCATCTGCAACTTTCACTCCATGCATCTGAAAAAGTGAGGATTTTTTTACCAACGAAATCTTACGCCCAAATAAATCTGTTAGGCTTTAAGTTACTCCTTGCAGTTTCAACCTTGATAGCGTTCCTATACAATGTTCCGATATTACAGATTTGTAGGGCAGCTACTTGGGCCTCTGTCCACACTTTTACTGAGCACTATGCAATCACTCAAGACTCCAGGCCTGACACCATACTTGACCTAACGGTACTTAGGTCTGTCTCAAATGAACCCAAAGTCCCTCCTGCCTTCTGTGGGGCACTGCTCTACAGTCACTTGAAGTGGAGCACCCACATGGACAGCACTTGAAGAAGAAGAGAAGGTTACTCACCTTGTGCAGTTACTGAGGTTCTTTGAGATGTGTGTCTATGTGGGTGCTCCATAACTCCCCCTCCTCCCCTCTGCTTTGGATTTCGCAGTTAGGACTCCACGGTAGAGAAGGAACTGGTGGGCTCAGGTTGTGCGCGTCCTAGATATGGCAACAACAGCACCGTAAGATGCCTGCTGTGCATGCATGATCCTCACGGACACTGCTACCGTAAATCTCCAATAGATGGTGCCAGGATGCACCGACACCTAAAGTGGAGTAGCCACAGGGACACCTCAGTTACTGCACAAGATGAGTAACCATCTCATCTCCTCCCTGCTGCCTGTTGCTGCTGCTATACTCTTCCAAGGAAGTCGGGAACTGGCAAGCCCTGGTCTCTCTCCTGCTGCTGACCACTGCTCTTTCCTTTTGTAAGAAAACTGCCCGTTACCCTCTTCCACTTCAGCAGTGACTCTTTCACTTTGTCAGATTCCATGCTTGAGAGTACAGAATCTCTATAATTGTGCCTGGCCAGTTCACAGCCATGCTTCATTCTTACGATTTCACTAAAGAAAACACTACTACTGCATGCATCGTACTGTACAGCACTCCCCCAAAGCAGTCTATGTACATGACAGCTAAATTATTTCCAAATAGATTATTGACATTTTAGCCAAGATAATGAAAGTGCAGTGTTTCAAACAACTTTATTTTTATTACCTTTTAGCAAGATTGACTAGAAAACACTTTCTCAAGAAAGCTTTTAATCTTTTCTTTTTCTCCCCTTCAGGGAAGGGCAGAACTGGTAGTGGCACTGAAATGGTACATCTTCAAGGACCACTGCCTGACTGCCATCCCAATGTTCCCCTGCTTTACGTTATGTAGCTTTTTTGAAGCCCAGCCATGCCGCTGAATTCTTCCAGCAGATTGTCATACTACATTTTCTTGCCTTGGAAGTGATACTCTGACAACCTGCACTGAGAATTCCATGCTAGGAAGAGTTGACAGGGCATTAGGCATGAGGCAGAAGGATAGCAGAATAGCTTTCTGCCTTCCAAGAGTGAAGACAAAGGACATAATTGCTAGAATAAGTAAGATTCTAAGGATGGTAGGAGAGACTCTTTTGTCAGTGGTCTACATTGGCAGAAAGACTTCAGGAATCCAGGAACAAAACTGCAGGAGAGGAATATCTGTCCTGTCTTTTTGGATATATTTTCTGCTTCTCAAGTGAGAGAAGAAAGAAGGCAGAATATATTGAAGGTGAACAGTTGGTTAAGTAGATGGTATTCGGGGGGCAAGGTTTGGGTTTTGTGGAACATTGGCACAACTACTTTGGAAAGACTGTGTTGTATGGTTCTGACAACTTCCATGTAGGTAATAGGGGCACTCGTTTCCTGAGTGATAGATTAGCTAGTGTTCAGGAGGGTTTTAAACTACCCAGGAAGGGTGAGGATGATGACGAGGCACTCATAGGACTAACACCAGAATATGTAAACTAGCCCTATGACATCATGCATATAACAAATGTAAATAGTATGGCACATATAAGGAACACATTTTTAATTCTCTATATAATAATGGTAGGAGATTTGGTAATAAACAAGAGGAATAGAAGATGCTTGTGTATGAGCAGAAATATATGTTTGGTATTACTGAAACTTTGTGGAGTGGATCTTATGACTGGAACACTAAAATTGATATAACATGTTTCATAAGGATAGAATGGTCAAAAAGGGATGGGGAGTGGTACTTTACATCAAGACACCATTACCAGTGACAGAGTAAGACAGTTCAGAATTACAGGACCTCAAGTACGTATGGATTAAAGTTCTAACTGGTTAAAACGAAAGATGCAATACTGGTGGGCATCTGTTATGGACCACCTAATCTCAGTACAGAATGGGACAAACTTCTCTTTAAGCACCTGGCTGTAATGTTTAGGAAGAAAGATTGTGTTCTCATGAGTAATGTCAACTTGGGAGACATCCGTTGCATATCTCATGCAGATGGGTGGGAGGAAATCTTCCTTAGGGTTTCTAAAAATAATAGACGATAACTTATTAATGTCAGGTCCCAGGTTCTAGGCAATCAGGCCTGATATTTAGAGCTGACCCTAGATTTGGGACCAAGCTGAGGGCAGTGCTGAAGCCAGAGATAGACTGAGTCAGAACCAAGGTCAGAGTTTGTAGACAAGGCAAATCAGGATCAAAGTCAGAGTCTGAATGCAGGCCAAAGGTCTCGGAGTCAAGAGGTGATTGCTGGCTGGAGTAAAGTCAGAGCAGGGCATAGACAAGGCTGAAGCAGAATGGAACAAGGTAGGGCAGGGGAAGAAACAGAAATCAGATCAAGGGCAGGCTAGAAGCTTAGGAAGTAACACTGTGAGTCAGTAGAAGAGTTCCTGGCCAAGTAGCACTGATGTGCAGACGAATTGCAGCTCAGTGAAATACCTGTGCCTGGTGGTCATCTGAACCAAGCCCTGCCCAGGGATAGGTTGCTGCAGAATGCCTGCGGGCTGAATAACTGCAGGGTCTGCTTACTGGATGAGTCAGTACAGCTGAGTAGTTGCAGTATGCCTGAGCAATGAGTCACTGCAAGCTCTCCTGGAAGGGTGAGTAGCTCTGGTCTGGCTGTGGGTTTGCCTCACACTTGGCCTAGAAAGTCCTGTACCCGATGCCGGTATCTTCATTCTGATAGACAAATAAGAGTTAATCACATACCTAAAATTAGCTATCGCTTAGCTATCAGTGATGATTATCTGGCTACATATACCTTGTGCAAACAGAACATGGCACCAACCAGTAATATGCTTACCTGGAACTTTCAAAAGGCCAATTTTACAAAGCTTAAAGCATATAAACTGACATGACATAGCAGACACCAGGAGGCAAAGATTGTTAAACCCTCTGAGCCTGAAGATGAAGTGAGGCTAGCAGAGGGAGATGCTGGCTAAGACCTAGAGCAGGCTAAAAGGCACCCTGCTCTGGGAGGAGAACTGGGGACTCCCGGCTTCAGGAAGAAGGCAGTAACTTCCTGAGTTACCCAGGCCCCAGGGAAGCAGTGTTGGGGCCCAGTGTCTCCTAAGAGAAAAGAGAACTGTGAGTTGAGCCCAGGAGGGACAAAAGACTTCTTATGTGTATTTACCTAGGAATGTTGTTGAAAGGAGTGTTTATTTTGGGGGTTCTGAGTTCCCCTGGAAGTGGATTGAACTTTTAAGTGCCCTGTCTAGTGGGTCAAGACATGGAAGACTAGGTAGAGGTGGCCTGGGGAGGTGGTGACCAAGTGGAAGGCCCAGCAACCTGCACACCTAGCCACAAGGGGCTGCCAGCTGGTGAGTTGCTTCTGGGCTTTTGAGACTCTCTTGATAGAGGTCCACAGAAACGATTCAGTGCCTGGGGCTGGAAAACAAGCCATACGGTGTGAGGCTTTAAAGAGCCCAATTTACTCAGCTTGTCAAAGGGAAGGCTGACAGGTGACTTGATCCCTATGTACAGGCACCTTTATATGGAAAAGACATCCAGTGGTAGACGGTCTTTTTGGCCGTGCCCATGAAGGCATAATGAGAGTCAATGGCTGTAAGTTAGATACATTTAATCTTGAAATAAGATACAGTTTCCTAGCTGTGAGAACCATTACACACTGGAACAGCATACCAGGGTTTTGGTGGGCTGTAGAACAGGATTGCCTGCACTGCCCTCGGTAAGCTTGTAGCGCTGCACTAAGATGACTATAGTCAAATCTCTTGCTTCAGCAGAAGTCAGGAAGAAATGTTTTTCCCCAGTGCACAACTGGCCAGATGTACTTTGGGGGAGGGGTTATTTAGATTTACTCTGAAGCATCTGAGATTGACCACAGCTGGAGACAGGACACTGGATGGGGTGGATTAGTGCTCTGTGGTGGCACGGAGCATTTAAATAGTCCTGGCTGGCATCATGTAAAGCAGTTTGGGATAGTAGTTGGCAGAATGCCAAGGTAATGTGAACGAGCAGTGTGTGCACATGAATATAATCACCCTAACTCCATACACAATGAACTTAATCCACTTTTGCAGTGGATTATAGACTACATATTGACTGGCCAGTTAGAATGCTTTAAGCCTTTGCACTGTGTGGACACCGTACACACGCAAATCATCAAACTAAAGTTAGTGCAAATTCACCCCCCTGTGTAGACAAGTGCTTAGATGCCTGGCTGCTGTGCCTTGCACACATGCTGGTGGTGTGCCTACACTAGAGCTGGGAGGTGCAAACTCCAGTTTGAGGAGATATATCTGCCTAGTTCTGATGGAGCTAGCATGCTAAAAACTGAAGTATGGCTGCAGTGAACTAGCCTCACTGAACTTTATCCCGTCCAAGGTCATGAGTATTACTTTGGGCAAGTAGCTGGTGGTCTGAGCAGGGGCCAAGGCCACCCTTGTATGTTTAATTGGATCAGAGCTATGTCTTCTTAGGCTGGAATTTCCAGCTCTAGTGTAGACATACCCTTGGGATCAAACTGGTCTCTAGATTTGGGGTTGGGACTTGGTTTTTTTTTGCCTTCTTCTGCAGTATGGAGCGTGGATCACCTGCTAGGATCATCTTGGCATAACTTATTTAACTAATTCCCTACTATTGCTGGGGCTTCTGGGGCACCTTGGTCTGTGGCCCACAATAATTGACTGAAATGCTTTAGTTTAATCACAGACATTGGGTTTAATACAGGAGTATATGGGTGAATATACAGGAGGTAATATACAGGAGGTAGGTCTAGATGTTCTACTGGTCCCTTCTGGCCTTAAACTCTATGAAACTATGTGCTATAAAAATGAGAGAGAAAAGACTCTCACTTGACAGATGTTAGTCACGTTACTCAATGCACTTCTGGAAGCCGATGAGGTGATGAGGGCAGTATTGCAGCCTCTGCAGAATCGAAACAACATTTGGTCAATTCAGAAACAGGAGCACCTCTGATATAGTAAGATATTTGTTATAGTTCACTATCTCCATTCCGTACATTGAAGCTTTTGTCTGTTTCCGTAGAGGCTGTAATCACAATATCATACCAGCAGAAATCCAGTTTGATACAAGGACGCCCAGAGGATTCCGGGGGCCTCGGGCAAAGCAATTTCAGGGGCCATTTCCATTAAAAAAAAAAAAAGTTAGAATACTATATTCTCATGGGGGCCCCTGCGGTGTCTGGGGCAAATTGCCCCACTTGCGCCCCCCCCCGGGCCCCTGGGAAAATTAAAAACCTTCTGCATCTCGGCACAAACCCAGTTTTGAGAGAACTTCTTTTCCGGTCACCTTTACAAGGTATCACTGGTTCTCAGCATCAGCTAGTGCTAAAAGGCACTAAAGCTCATTAAAAGGGTTGGACAAATTTTCTGTCAACTTTTTTTTGATAGAAAACTAGGGCTTTTTAAAAAGCAGAAAAAATCATGGACAATGTCTACTTTTCTTCAAAAAATTTTTTAATTGAAAAGCTGAAATTAGTCTGCTAAAACCTGAACATGTTTTGGGGTTTCAGAAATGTGTGGCCAAATATTTGCTGCTTGCTGTGTTTATTTAAAGAAACAATAACAAAATTCTGCTTAAAAAAAATTCAAAACTTTTGAACCTCCTCAGCTTGTGACCAAGCGCCTGATCCCATCCAGTCAGAGATTTTTCCAGGTTTCTGATACTCTGCTGGCTTCCTTGACTCATATCTGTCTCCATAACTTTGGGTTCATTTAGCTTAGAACATAAGAATGGCCACACCGGGTCAGACAAAAGGTCCATCCAGCTCGGTATCCCATCTACTGACAGTGGCCAATGCAGGTGCCCCGGAGAGAGTGAACCTAACATGATCAAGTGATCTCTCTCCTGCCATCCATCTCCATCCTCTGACAAACAGAGGCTAGGGACACCACTCCTTACCCATCCTGGCTAATAGCCATTAATGGACTTAACCTCCATGAATTGATTTGTTTCCTAGAGACTGGCTCCATGGGGTCCCTCACACACTAGAGACGGTTACTGTGGGTTTGTCTTTAGTAAAGCTTATGTACATAGTCCATTAACTGAGCATTTGAGCTTGTTCCAGAATCTGGGATGAGCCTATGTTATGAAAACTGAAATGCATGTGAATGGACACAGGGTGCTAAATTAAATTAACCCAGGGGGTCTCAAACTGGGGGTTGGGACCCCTCAGGGGGTCATGAGGTTATTATTGGGGGTTGCGAGCTGTCAGCTTCCAGCTCAAACCCTGCTTTGCCTCTGACATTTATAATAGTGTTAAATATATAAAAAAGTGTTTTGTTTTATAAGGGGGGGTCGCACTCAGAGGTTTGCTATGTGAAAGGGGTCACCAGTACAAAAGTTTGAGAATCACTGAATTAACCCCTCTGGAGCCTTGGGGAATGCAGGGGAGGGGGGTCTCTCTTGATAGGGTTGAGAAGGAGGTAGGTGGTGTAGGATATTGCTCTTCTCATGTGATCCCTCCTGCATGCTCTCTTGGCTCTATCACTGTTAATCTAAAGTGGCTGACATGAATCTCCTATGGCACTGAAATTAAATGTAGACTATACTTTGGCATTTGAGAAGTGAAAGGGATGGTAGCCCTAAGGGAGAAGATAAAAGGTTGGCTCTTTGTGTTAAATAGCTGTCTGCAAGCCTCAAACTGCTGAATGACCTTTAGGGAGGGAAGGCTGTGCCTCCTCAAACAGCCTGGCCCTGTCCCCTATCTGATCCCCACCCTCTTCCTGCCCTCAACTGCCCCCCTCAAGAATCCCTGACCCATCCTGCTCCTTGTCCCCTCACTGCCCCCCAAGATCCACCCCCAGCCACCACCCTGGGACTCCACCCCCCCAACCTCCCCCGTTCCCTGTCCCCTGACTGCCTCGACCCCTATTTCCCTCCCCCTGCCGAGTCCTGACAGACCCCTGGAATGCCCACGATCCACCCCCCTGTTCCCCATCCCTTGACTGCCCCCCCCCGAACCTCTGCCTCCTCCCTGTACCCTGACTGTCCCCGGGACTCCCTGCCTCTTATCCAACCGCCCCGGCCCCCTTACCATGCCTCTTACCCCTGCCTCTCCCAGAGCATCAGCGCGCCACGTCCAGGAGTTGCCCTGGACAGCACTGCAGCGGTGTGGCTCCGGCGGGACCTGAGCTCAGCCCCGCCCCCTTACCATGCATCTCCGAGTGGCAGGAGCTCAGGCCCCACCTGAGCCATGCTGCTTTAGCTCTGTCCAGGGCTGCTCCTGGACACGGTGTGTTGAGGTGCCGGGGGATGGGGAGAGGCAGAGGTGGGAGCAGGGCCGGGAGTAGCCTCCAACATTCTTGTGGGGGCCCCTGCGGGGCCTGGGGCAAATTGCCCCACTTGCCCCCCTCCCTCCCCCTCCAGGTGGCCCTGGTTTGATAATTCAAAGTTAGAACTGAAAGAGTGAGCCTTGGTATTTGCATAGGAAATATAGTTTAAATATCAGTTGCTTTAGTCACTTTTAAGTTTATCCAGTACTTCAAAAACATGCATGCCGCCAACTTTGTAGAACTGACCTCATAGCAACTTTAAAATGTTCAGATTTTGAGTGCTCTTATTTGTTGTTTATAGAACTCCAATTAGTATGCATGATGTAGTGCAGACAAGGTGTCTGCTACTTTTACAATCTAAGTGAGAGAGGTGGGTTTTTAGTCATCCTTCACATCATACTGTCAGGATGGCAGCCTCCTTCTAGATTATTTTCCTCTGATTTTTATTTAGGGCACTTGACTTGCGTTACTCTGGACTTTTTGTTCAGAAGACTTGAGAGAGGCTCCAAGAAGATTTATAGATGGTACAGAATTGCCACAGTCTGAAACTGTAGGGTTAAGTGAGCTCGCTTCATGTGGTGAAGAATTGTTTGTGTGTCTCTTTTGAAAACTGATCATCATCTCTGTAAAATGCTGCGGCGTTACTGTAAATAGAAGAAAGTGATCCTATAATCTTCCTTTGTCAACCTCTTAAAGTTTCTTGACTGTCCCTTTAGTAAGAGAGGAAGTTACAAAACTGAAGAAGGATCAGAGAACAGGGAAAACTGACATAGCTATCAGTTCAAAGTAACCAAATCTACCAACTGGAGATGCAGTTAATAATATTGTATTTAAAGGGGTTGGGGCCTAATGGGACTTTTGCCTGAGTGAAGGCTGTAGAATTGGGCCTTTTATTAGCAGTTCCACATAAGGTTTAGAGGAGCTTTAAAGCTTGTGCATACATCTTGGGTGTATAAGCAGGGGGATATTGAGTAAAAGTAGGGAGGTGTTATTACCTCTCTACATGACATTGGTGATCATTACTGGAATACTGTGTCCAGCTCTGGTGTCAGTGTTTGAAAAATGATGTTGAACTGTTGGAAAGGATTCAGATAAGAGCTCCAAGAATGATTCAAAGTCTGGAAGACATGCCTTACAGTGAGAGATTTAAGAAGCTCAATTTGTTCAGTTTACCCAAGGGAAGATTAAGGAGTGATTTCATCAGTCTTCCAGTGTGGGGAAGAGACTTCTGATACTAGACAGCTCTCTAATATAATGAGATCCAATGGGAGGAAGCTGAAGCTAGACAAATTCAAACTAGAAAAAAGGCGCACATTTTTAACAAGGAGGGGAACCAGCAACTGAAGTTTTTAAATCAAGCAAGACGAGCTCCTGCTCACCCAGAATTTGTGAACTTGTTGCAGGAGTTACTGGGTGAGGCTTATAGAAGAGATCAGACTGGATGATCTTAATAGATTTTTAAGACCAGAAAGGACTATTAACTTGGCTCTCGCTGAATATTGACAGGAAAAGAAAATCTCAGGCTGGGAGGGTGTATTGCATAGTGTTAAGTCTCTTCAACCACTTCCAAATTCTCAGGTTTTCTTAATTCGAACTCAATCAGAAATCTAACTACAGTTAGTGCTCTGATGCTCTTCTATTCCTATAATTCAAAAATATTTTATTTTTAACAGAAAATTTTCAGGCTGTCCAGACTGCAGGACAGCAAAAAGGATTTAACATGAGAAAGGTATTTGATTTACAAAAAATGGTTATGCCATTTGCTAGAGACAGACATTTCTTAGTTACTTGATGTGCCTAGACTAATGCTCATGCCTGCCAACTTCATTGAGACTCTAACATTGTTTCCAATAGGCTGTCTTTAAAGAATTCTTCACTGAAATAATTATTGAGGTTACACCAGGAATTCTTATGCTAAGTAATAATCCAAGCAGACCTCAATGCCACTAATCTATGTGTGTAGGAGTCAGAATGTCTGAATTGTAAAATCTGCAATTTGTCTGATACAATAGACCATATTGTCTCTTAGGAGTTAGTTACTGTACAGTGTGTCACTGATACACATTCAGAGCCCATCAGTTTGCTATATCAGCTGTTATTACAAGCTTGATGGTTATACATAATAGGGATTCCACATGGTTAACCAGGCCAATGTGAAAGTCCCATTTGCAGCTGTAATCTTATCATGTCTATTTGGGTTGCCATCAATATGGAGTATTACTATTATTTGTTTTAGGGTAGTGCCAAGGAATGCTTCTTGGTATTGCTTACTGTGTGCATATTTACCCTTGGCAGGCACTCTTTTCTTGTAGTGTTGTCATGTCTTTGTAGCTCTCTAGTTTATGTAGATACGTTACATACATTTTATTCTTATTTTATGATCGTGCTTATTTTTAAATTGTCAGAGCCTTAAGCATTTCTTCTGGATTTCTTTTACATAAAGCAGAGAGGACAAAACTACAGCATAATAAACTTGGATCTTAGGAGCCTTCTGCCATCTCCAGAAGAGAAAGGAAGTCTAATGGTTAGAGCAGAAGACTGGGAATCAGGAGCCCAGCTGTCTGTGACTGTAGGTTAAACATTTAACTTCCCTGTGCTTCCACTTCCCTATCTATGATATGGGGACAATAATACTTCACAAAGAGGTTGCTAGTGTTAACTGTTCGTAAAGCTTTTTGAAATCCTTGGATGAAGTGTCTTATACCAAAACAAAATATTGTTACAGTGCTGCCTTGCACACAAAAACCCAAGGCAACTTTATTTAAAAGCAAAACAAAGATATTAAAAGAAAGCTATAGATAATGTAAATAGCAAAGCGCAAAAAAAAAAAGGCTTTTATGTGCCATATAGTGCTTCTTTATGATGCAAGGAAAACAGATTTGATATTTTTTCTGTTTGCTTTTTTCTAATATAAAAGCAAACTATATATAACAAGGAGAAGTTGATGAGAAGGAAATGGATCCAAGGAGAAATCTATGGACAGCAGAGTTGAGGACAATAAGTTTCTTTAAAGTATATTAGGAATAAAAAGAATCCTCACAATGGTATTGGTCCTTTGCTAGATGGAAAAGGTAGAATTGTCAATACTATGTTTTGTGTTTGTGAAAAACCCAGGTGATGATGGAACACTTTCTATTCTAGTAGTAACTCGGGAGGATGTTAAACAGCACTTACTAGAGTTACAGTCTTAAATCATCAGGTCCAGGTAACTTGCATCAGAGTTTTTAGAAGAGCTAGCTGAAGAGCTCTCAGGACTACTAATGCTGATTTTCGGTAACTCTTAAAACACTGGGGTAATTCCAGAGGCTAGAAGAAAGCTAATGTTGTTGTGCCAATAGTTAAAAAGGGTAAATGGGACAGTCTGGGTAATTATAGGCCTGTCAGCCTGGGCAAAATAATGGAATGACTTAATAACGAATTAAAGGTGGGGGTTGGAGGGGTTAATATAATTAATACTAGTAAACATGGGTTTGTGGAAAATAGATATTGATATTTTTTTAATAGATTAAAAGTTTGGCTGACCAAATTAATAGTGTTTGATGTAGTATACTTGGACTTCTGTAAGGCATTTCACTTAGTACCATATAACATTTTTGATTTAAAAAAAACTAGAATTATACAGAATTAAGATGGCACACATTAAATGGATTAAAAACTATCTGGACAAAGTGTCAGTGCAATTGTAAATGGACACTCAGGGGTCAGGGATAAGGGTAAAGGGATAAAGGGCTAGGTCCTCAAACTGCAACGTTAGATGCGTACACAGAGATCCTCAAAACCCCTGCTCAGCTGCCACCTAACTCTGTGGGCTCTTTGGGGACTTCAGTGCGTGTGTGCACAGTTGCCTCAGTCTAGGCACCTGGGTACCTGTTTCATGCCTATGTCCCAATGGGATCCTCGAGCAGTGCTTTCTCACGCCTGTCTCCTCTGTGGGGTCTGATTCAGGACATTTTCTCAGAGCATGCCTAAAACAGTTGGAGGAGGAGGAGATGGTGCCACTCCCCCCCTTACAACGCTTAGTCCTGTGGTTGGAGCACTCACCTGAAATATAGGAGACCAGAGTTTGATCCCCCTCACCCAGCTGCCTGATGTGGGGAAGAAATTTGAGCTAGGGTCTCCCTTCTCCCAGGAGAGTACCCTAACCACTAGGCTACGGTGCATTTTGGGCCAGCGCTCTCAACAAGAGAGACTTGAAGCTGTTGCAGTGTGTACAAGTAGTGAAATAGTCATTGGTTCAGTGACCCAATAGCCCAATTGCAAAGGCACTTACTTTGAACTGTAACTGGGTCTGCCACATCCCAGCTGAGTGCTCTACCCATTGGGCTAAAAGTTATATGGGAGTGCATCACAACCACCACCTCTGGTGTTACTTGCAACAACAACAAAAAGGTTTATAAATAGCTTAGACACCTAACTGCAGGAGAGAGCTCATGGTTGAGAATCCTGAGTGGAGAAAGGTCCTTTCTGCTCTGCCAGATTTAAGTCTCTTTGAGAGCTGGGGCTTAGACCATACTCATCTCTTCAGCATTTCCTATTGGTTAGCTTAGGCAGGTCCCTGTTCAGTGTACCGGCTTTTGTGGATTCCATTCTTCAGCGGCTCTTTCTCTCCCTGCTTTGTATAGTTAACCTAGGTGCTTAACTTAGAGCTGTGGATTCCATTGCAGAACAAAGTACCTAAGAAGATGCGTGTTGAAACACCTAAGACCCTTTGTGGATCTAGCCCAAATTGTCTCGTTTGGAGAGTTTTTCAGCATAGAAACCTACGGTTTGGTGTGGGTTGACTCTTAACATCTTCATTAGTGATCAGGAAGTTTGAAGTAAAGAGCATGCTAATTAAATTCAGAAAATATTAGTGAGGAGCTGTGAACATGAGTGAAGATGGAAGTGATGCAAGGTATGTATGTTGGAAACAGGAGCAGAAAATAATAAAATGAGATTCAGCACAGGAGAATGCATCTGATAAATCTGTTGGTGTGAGAGACAAATAATCCATAACATACTCAATAGGAAGGATAAACCTAGGAGGCAGTAATGCTGACAGAAACGTAGGGTAACATTAGCCAGCAAATTAGACATTAGTCTGTAATGCGATATTGCAGCAAAGAAGGCCAATCTAATTTTGGGCAGCATGAATAAAGCTTCACGTTAAAGAGCAGGGAAGTAATTCTCTCTCTCTCTCACTCTGCTGCAACTGCACCTGGAATATTATGTTCCATTCAGAAAGCTATTGACAAATTGGAATGAGTGAAGGGAAAAACTAGGAGGATCAAGAATCCAGAGGAATTGATTTACAGGAATAGATTAAAAGAGCCAAATTTATAACTTGAGTAAGCAATAACAAAGTAGGTGCACAAGTCTACAAAAATCTGAAGGCTCCTACTACCCCCACCGCCACCCTCTGTCCCAATTTTTCACACTTGCTGTCTGGTGACCCTAGGTGTAAGCAGCACGGATGAAGACGAATTATTTCGGCTATGGCTACACTACAGAGCTTACAGCGGCGCACATGCAGCACTGCTGGTGTAAGCAGCACGGATGAAGACGAATTATTTCGGCTATGGCTACACTACAGAGCTTACAGCGGCGCATATGCAGCACTGCTAGTGCAATTGCTCTAAGCCAGTGGCTCTCAACCTTTCCACACTACTGTACCCCTTGCAAGAGTCTGATTTGTCTTGCGTACCCCAAATTTCACCTCACTTAAAAACTACTTGCTTACAAAATCAGACACAAAAATACACAAGTGTCACAGCACACTAGTACTGAAAAATTGCTGACTTTCTCATTTCTACCATATAATCATAAAATAAATCAATTGGAATATAAATATTGTACTTTCATTTCAGTGTATAGTATATAGAGCAGTATAAACAAGTCATTTTCTATATGAAATTTTAGTTTGTACTGACTTCACTAATGCTTTTTATGTAGCCTGTTGTAAAACTAGGCAAATATCTAGATGAGTTGATGTACCCCCGGAAGACCTCTACATACCCCAAGGGGTGTATGTGCCCCTGGTTGAGAACCACTGATCTAAGCCGACAGGAGAGAGCTTTCCTGTCAATGTAGCTACCACTGTTTGTGGGGGCTGGACTAATTATGTCAGCAGGTGGAGCTCTCCCACCAACGTAGTCCTGTCCATGCTGGTGTTTAGGTCGGTGTAACTTATATTGCTCAAGTTGGGGTGGCTTATTCACATTCTTGAGCAACATAATTTACATCAACAAAAGCTGTAGTGTGTATGTAGCCTCTGTGTACACATAAGAGCATAAACGAACAGTAATGAGATGATAAGAAAAGAGACTTAGGCCGAATGTCAGGAAAAAACCTGTTGAGCATGACATCTGTTGGACTGCCCAATAGTCTCTCCAGGGGAGAAAGCCCCATTGCTTGAGACTTTTAAAACAAGACAAAACAATAGAAAAATATAGTGTAGGAAATAACCCTGAACTGTATTAAAGTATTTGATATCCTCATCACTCAGATGCCATATCCTTAGGTTCCTGAGGGTGGCTTCTGGTATATGTGTCACTTCATGCTGTGTATATACCAAAATTTTATGTTTTTAATTTAGAAAAGTCCATATATGGATATTAATAATAATACTACATTTTTAACCAATGTAGAACTCCGACAAATCCTCATGCATGTTCTTCCTTGTAGTTCTCACCTCCTTGAATTTTTATTTATTTTTTTTCTTTAAGTTCACCTTCTGCAGTTTGGCAGGACACTCTGTCTGGAATAGCAGAGTTAACAACTTCCTCTTCTGCGATCATGTAGAATTCTAATTGTTTCCCCCATAAGGGACCTTTTTGTGAATCTCCGGCACAGATGCTGTGCAGCCCCACTTTGTGTCTGAAATAATTTCCAGACACGTGACACATGTGGTCAAACTATTTACAAAAAAAGTGTTCAGAGGAGCATGCATGGTAGACAGCTGGGAAAACAGAGGTTGACTCACAAGAAAGTTTCTGTTTGAGCTGACTGTCATAAACAATGAGAATGCATAAGTAAATACTCCACATCTGGCAGCCTGAATCAGGACTGTATAGATTTGTCTGGGGTAAAGGAAACCAAACACTCCTCAACCAACAGCACTGCATTGATGTGCTAATAATTCAAGATTTCCAGCTTCATTTATGTTTTGTTAATTCCTTAATGACATGGTAAATGGACAGTGTTTGAGTTCTGAATTTGCACACATTGCTTACACGTGTTGGGTAAATTACTATGTTAAAGTAGTATTCGAACAGGTTAGTTAAAAGACCTGTGGCAGCTCCCATGATTACAAAGATCACAACGGAGATTCTTGCAGGGACCGCAAGGGAACAATTGATCTTGTACAACTGAACCTCACTAGTCTTGTTCAGTCTCTATTCTTATTGTTTTAAGATGTCTTTTATAATAAACAGCTAGAAAAAGCTTCTAGGCAGCAGTTTCCTTAAATCCAGGTAGTGTGATGGGAAAGGATGGGTCTGATAAAGTAGTTTCTGCTGTTGGCGTCATCTCAGGCCATTAACTAAACAGGTCATTAAGCTTTTGTAATAACTGATAAAATATATAGTTATTACTCAAGTCAGTAAAGGTAAAAGGTCAAGCTTCTCATAACAAGAAACTTACAACAAATCTGCTCTTAAAATATACAAACGTCACTCTAGTGTTGTGTGTTGGTATTTATGCCTCAGAGATGCTGTTGGGTGGAATCTGTATTTATTAGTTCCTTAATACTGTATTTCACTAATATATAAAAGCAAACCCAAACACACTGCTTAAATTCCTAACTTTCTTTCAGCTCTGCACTGTAATAAAAACAGGTATTTGAGACTGGGCTGGTGAAGGAGAGTGGAGGGGTTTATCTAATATGGAATTTAAAGCCCCACTTATTCTTTATGATGCTGGCCCTTTACCAACGCAAGGATAATCGTTTTATTTTTTAATAAGCGACCCTATAAATACTGCAGCAACCCAGTTGAGAGTTGAGCACTTAATACTTGTTCTTGATTTTTGAATGCTTCTTTAGTGAGCGTTTGATACATCACACCCTGACCACACAAACTATTTTTAAACAAGCTGACTCGGTAGCACCTGTTATGAAACTGGTGCCTGTTTCCAAATCCACCAAGTTCAGACAGCACATGGCTTATTAGCCATGTTATCTTTAACACTTGCACCTGGTAGACAAAGTTCTCCTATCTGGCATGGAATTTAAATTATGTCCAAATGAAAACTCCTAGGTTCCTTTTCTCAGCCCATGGCTCATCAAGGCAGATGAACGTGTATTGCTTTACATAACCCTTTTTCTAAAGTACCTTTTTTGGTTTCTTGGTACCCTTTTTCTACTTAATTCATCTTAATATATACACCCACACTGCTTGGTTCGTGCTTTTCTCACTTGGCTAAATTATTTATTCATTTCTTCCTTAATTTTTCCTTCTGTCTTCTCCCTGCTGGTGCCAAATGAATTCCTCTTTCTCCAGCAGCTCAGTGGGAAATGGATTAATGCAGCTGGAACATGACTACACAACTGTCAGGATGCTGTGGTGACCTCCTCATTGAGGAAAAAATTGAAAAATATCCAGCAGTTAGAAATAGCGGATGGAGGGAGGGTGGACTCAATGCATCTTCTTCATTTTCACAGAAGAAGTGATCCCAGCAGCTGCATGCCTCTCCATAGAAAATAACAAGAGTCTTAAAGGAAGGTAAAACTGTAACTCAGAAATGTTGAGTAGGGATGTGGCTGGAGAAACTTCAAGGTATTAACTGATGAACACCTTGCAAACTCAGTGCTTGACTGATGTGAACAGTCTCATGTTGTCTTCTTCCATATCACATTCTAGCCACAAAGCCCAGCCAAAAGTGGCACCATTTTTTTGTTTTTCTGCTAATGGCAAGATAGTGGTGGGGTTTTCTTTTGTTTTTTTATTACACTGCTGTTGTGTCCTAATAATGTGGAGGGCTACAGCACCAAGTTAGCTACTGAAAGGATGTTTTTGTTTTTGTTTTGCTTTTCTTCTGTCAGTTTCCAGAAGCATTTTTCAGGATTAATTTCCAATTTTAAAAAAATCTAATGTTAAATAAATGCCTACAATCCTTATTGAATTCTTTTCCTACTCTATGATGTGAATTCTTTGATCTAAAGTCCTGCAGTTTCTCGAAGGAGTTTGCGTGATTATGATAATGGCAGTGCTCTTTCTCTTATTCCTATAGGGAAAATAAAGCTCATATTAATACCTGACTTGGAGAAGTTAAAAAGTGCCAGGAAAAAAAGATTAAGCTGAGTCAAGTACACATGAGAGAGATGTGATTATTAGTGCTCAGGGAGCCATTTGAAAAAAATCTGCTTTTACAGAAGAATTTATTGGTGCCTCTGCTTCTGGCCACTTTATGCATTTTAATAAAGCACCCACAGCAATGAGAGGGTGAGAGACTTGGTTATGGTTATGTCAAAACAAGGAGTTTACCCATACAGTGCTGCTGCCGCTATTGCTGAATCTGCCCTCTCCTTACTCTTCACCTTCACAAGCCATGTATAGATGTATGAGCAGTCAGCTTAGCTATTTTCACCCAGCGTAGAAATAGGAGCAATTGTTATTCAGTACCCCTCAGAAGTTTATTTTCCTAGGAACAGGGCTCAGTTCAAGTTCTTTAACTTGCCTGCACATGATTTGTATCCATTTGGAGGGCCAGCTAACTAGAAACGAAACTTTTTTTATTAAAAACTAGGTACAGTTCAGTTTGTGGACATAATGCAATTTTCCTGCCAAACTTTTTGTTTTGAAATTATTTTGAAAAGCAGGCATCTAAATGAAAAAAATTCCTGCATCAAGACATATGAGCAGAATCTTGGTTATCTTCAGGTGTGTACTAAAACCAACTTGGGCCTGGGGGAGAGACATTTAAATACGGTGTATGTTCAAATTCTTATAGTGCATTATCTCCTTAACAAATATACAAGTATATTTCTTTGTCTCAGAAATCCCTGAAAGCGTTTTAAAAAAATAGAATGGGTAAGCATGTCTTGAATCTGTAGGGAGTTGCAGACCTCATGGAATCTGATGGCCACCTTTCACTCAGGCTAAATGAGGGAACAATTAGTGATAGCTGTTAGTGATAGCTCAAACAATGGAAGCCTCCCCTCAAAGACTAGACAATGCAAATACAAGAGATGGGGATTGATTTTGTTGCAGCTACCTTTGTACAGGTTAAAGGAGGAACCAGAAATCGGACAGCAAGAGTAGGAGAAAGCAACCTGAAAACAGCAAGAGAAGTACTGGGAGATAGCCCTGGAGGTGGGGGCAAAGGGTTGGTAAGAGTTCTGACTGGAAAGGCAGGGTTGGAATTGTGTGCAAGGAAACTGCCTCCTGTCGTTTGATCCTATTTTATTCAGAGAAATGGGACTTTGTGCTTTATTCTTTTCAGATAAACAGGATTGCATCAAAGAAATACCTGAGTCGATTGTCAATTTCTCCTCCTTATGGAAACAACCCATAAGGCCCAGAATATTGGCTAATTGCTTGGGTCAAAAGGGGTAACAATATTATGAAGTTCAGCCTAAGCCTTTTCCCAAATCTAGGAACTTCTCAGTCCAGATTCTAAGTCCTCTGGGCTGGAGGGCCACATATACCTCTCTTCCACCCAAAGTGGAGTTTAGTGAGCCACAGGAAAATTATTCTGAATATCCCAGCAGGAACAACACCTGCTAACAGATCAAGTTAAATGGAGTATGCCAGTTTGCTATGCTGTCGTTTTGTGAGTCGCTCTTGCATTAGACCTTCTTGGATGGTCATTGAATCTGAAAAAGGGGGGATATTTCAGATTGTCTATTTCTCACAAGTCCAACTAGTTTTCTTTCCGGAGAGAATGTTATGGGAGCGTTCTCTTTTCACTGCTTGTTAGAATTAGGTTAATGGGTGTCTTTCTCTTCAAGCATTGTTCCTATGCTGATTAACAAAACTATTTTTTCATAGTTAGAGATGGTAATTGTTAATGCTATACATATAAAATGATGGGGTCTAAATTAGCTGTAACGACTCAAGAAAGAGATCTTGGAATTATCGTGGATAGTTCTCTGAAAATATCCACTCAATGTGCAGCAGCAGTCAAAAAGGCAAACAGAATGTTGGAAATAATTAAGAAAGGGATAGATAATAGGACAGAAAATATCATATTGCCTCTATATAAATCCATGGAATGCCCACATCTTGAATACTGTGTGTGCAGATGTGGTCGCCCCTGTGACGGGTTGGATCACAGAAACCCCCTTGGTAGCTGCTAACTGATGTGCCAAGACTACCTCTGCTCCTGTTTTCCCTGCCAGCTCAGGACTCCAGCACCCTGTCTTGCTGAGCCAGACACTCCCGTCTGCTCCAACAAAGACCCAGGGTCTGAATTACTTGCCCCAAAGCTGGAAGTTTACCTGAAAGCAGCTCACAGAAGTTTGCTTGTCTTTAACACTCAGATGCCCAACTCCCAATGGAGTCTAAACCCAAATAAATCCATTTTACCCTGTATAAAGCCTATGCAGGGTAAACTCCTAAATTGTTCACCCTCTATAACACTGATAGAGAGAGATGCACAGTTGTTTGCTCCCCCAGGTATTAATACATACTCTGACTTAATAAGTAAAAAGTGATTTTATTAAATACAGAAAGTAGGATTTAAGTGGTTCCAAGTAATAACAGACAGAACAAAGTAAGTCACCAAGTGAAATAAAATAAAACGTGCAAATCTATGTCCAATCAAACTGAATACAGATAAGCTCACCCTCAGAGATGCTTCAGAAAGTTTTGTTCCTCAGACTGGACACCTTCCAGGCCTGGGCACAATTCTTTCCCCTAGTACAGCTCTTGTTCCAGCTCAGGTGGTAACTAGGGGATTTTTCATGATGGCTCTCCCCTCTGTTCTGTTCCACTCATTTATATATCTTATGCATAAGGCGGGAATCCTTTGTCCCTCTGGGTTTCTATCCTGCCTCCCCAGGAAAAGCACCAGGTTAAAGATGGATTCCAGTTCACGTGACATGATCACATGTCACTGTAAGACCCCAAGCCTTCATTCCTCCCAGCCTGACTCACAGGAAGTCTTGCCTGCAAACAGAGCCATCCAGTCAACTGCCTTTTGATGGGAGCCATTAAGATTCCAAACCACCAATAATGGCCCACACATTGCATAATTACAACTCTGAGGGCCTATTGTATCTGAAACTAGAAATATGAAATATAAGAGTGATACCTTTATACAAATAGGATGACTACACTCAGTAGACAATAAGCTTTGTAATGATACCTTACAAGACATCTTTTGCATGAAGCATATTCCAGTTACATTATATTCACTCATTATCACATTTTTATAAAATCATATAGACTGCAATGTCACAGCCCCGTCTCAAAAAAGATGTATTGGAATTGGAAAAGGTTCAGAAAAGGGTAACAAAAATGATTAGGGGTATGGAATGGCTTCCATATGAGGAGAGATTAATAAGACTGGGACTTCTCAGGTTGGAAAAGAGATGACTAAGGGGGGATATGATAAAATCATGACTGGGGTGGAGAAAGCAAGTAAGGAAGTGTTATTTACTCTTTCTCATAACACAAGAACTAGGGGTCACCAAACAAAATTAATAGGCAGCAGGTTTAAAACTAACAAAAGGAAGTATTTTTTCACACAACGCACAGTCAAGCTGTGGAACTCCTTGCCAGAGGATGTTGTGAAGGCCTAGCCCAGGGGTCGGCAACCTTTCAGAAGTGGTGTGCCAAGTCTTCATTTATTCACTCCACTTTAAAGTTTTGTGTGCCAGTCATACATCTGAATGTTTTTAGAAGGTTTCTTTCTATAAGTCTATAACATAACTAAACTATTGTTGTATGTCAAGTAAATAAGGTTTTAAAAATGTTTAAGAAGCTTGATTTTAAAATTAAAATGCAGAGCACCCTGGACCAGTGGCCTGGACCTGGGCAGCGTGAGTACCGCTGAAAATCAGCTCGTGTGCTGCCTTCGGCATGCGTGCCATAGGTTGCCTACCCCTGTCCTAGACTATAACAGGGTGAAAAAAGAACTAGATAAGTTAATGGAGGATAGGTCTATCAGTGGCTATTAGCGAGGATGGGCAGGAATGGTGTCCCTAGCCTCTGTTTGCCAGAAGCTGGGAATGAGCAACAGGGAACGGATCACTTGATGATTGCTAAGGCTGTGTTTATGTCTCAGAGGTCATGGAAGTCAGAATCTGTGACTTCCAGAGACCTCCATGAAGATCTCTGCTTCAGCTCCAGGGGCCTAAGGGACTGGAGCTGGCAGCCGGTGGGGCCCCGGCAGGGTTCCAGCAACAGGCAACAGCCTCCTTGTAGGGGCCCCCTGCAAGGTTCCAGCGACAGGTGACAGACTCCTGAGGGGGCCCTCCTCAGGGTTCCAGGGATGAGTGACAGCCTGGAGTGGGCATGGGGAGTGGGGGACGCCTTTGGTGAGCAGCTGGGGGTGTACTATTTTCTGTCCGGGAAATATGGTCACCCACAGCTCCCATCGGGGGAGAAGCCATGGAGCTGCAGCAGCAAAAGTCACAGACAGGTCCTGGCTTCCATGAATTTTTGTTTTTTGCCCGCAATCTGTCTGTGACTTCTACTAAAAATCTTAGCCTTAATGATTACCTATTTATTCCCTCTGGGGCACCTGGCATTGGCCCGTCAGAAGGCAGGATACTGGGCTAGATGGACCTTTGGTGTGACCCAGTACGGCCGTTCTTATGTTCTTATTACAAACATGATCAGAAGGACTCAGGATTCACAATCTCCATGTCTTCCAACTAGTCTTATCTTTCCTTCTTCCCCATGGGTGAATACACCTCTGTGCAAGGGTTTAAAAAATCGGCCTTAAGTAGTGCATGGGACTACTCAGTATCTGGTGAATTTCATCCTGTATGCATAGGCACACATACAAAAAGCATAGTAGTTTTTCAAGAGCCAGAGATTGAGGAATTACTACAGGCTTCTGTAAATAGTTAGTGGCCAGAGTACAGAGAGAAGTAAGAGGTATGACAGATATTTATATTACCTTTGTTATAATGTTTTCAAAATAAATGTAACCTAGTGTACTTTTATAATTTTCTGGGAAGCACTTTGTTTTTTCTGCTTTAATTGACTCATATGCATATTCCATGATAATATGATCTTCATTTGGGTATGCAGTGTTATAGTAATAGATACAGTCCCCAGAGTCTGACTTCTAGAATGTCTGTCACAAAACATTTGCAATTTGATGTTGAAAGTTTATGCATTTGGCAATGTCAGCTGGGTTTAGGGTGACCAGATAACAAAGATGAAAAATCAAGGTGGGGTGGGGTGGGGGGAAATAGACATCTATATAAGAGAGAGCCCCAAATATCAGGACTGTCCCTATAAAATCGGGACATCTGGTCACCCTAGCTGGGTTATATTGGGTGCACATGGGTGGCATAGGAAAATAGAGGAGGAAGTTAGTAAGGGAGGGGCCAGAAGGCTCAAGGAGGCATCATGGCATTAGGGGAGGGGAGGTAAAGTCAAGTAGATGAGCAGAGTTGAGGCAATTGGCTGTGGTGGCAGCAGAGAAGGGGGTGAATGTAGTATTGAGTAGCAGGCTAGGTTAAGATTTAATAAACTACCAGTTAAGAGGCTGGTAATTTTTCTGAAGAACTATAATAGCTCTGTAAATATTGTCCTTCAGGCAAACTTCAGAAGCATTTTAGTTTAGATCATTGAAAACCAGACAAGGGATTTATGAGCCCATTACCCACAGTTAAAAAAATAAGGTGATTGTCCAGAGCTGGTAAGATTCTAGAGGAGCAACAATGGATGTAGCATACTTGATTTGACAAGTAAATTCTGTAAAATTAAAGGTTTAGTCTTTCCTGGGCTGAGCTGATCTGTGACTGGTGACTCAAATCCTACTGAAATATGCAAATTATTTTGCTATGCTGTAAATATATTTTTATGGTTTGGAATCTTTTTTCTCTCAACATTCTGAACATAATTGTGTAAGGCTTTTAGTGCATTTAGTTGAATTAATGCTCTCCCTTGGTTTGCTTTTTGTTAAGCCCCCCTTCAACCCCCCCCCAAATTGGTGTTAGTATTGAGAGCCATCCAAGGAGAAGGTGAAAATGAGGAAAGTATGGCCTCATAGATATGTGTTTCTTTTTTGCTTCATCCCACTTGACATTGTTTTGGCCTTGAGCAAAAAGTGTATGCAACATTAGTTGCTTTTTTCCTCCCTCTTATATAAAGGGGAAAAAAGTCTTTAATAATTCTGTTTTAGGATATTTTTCAAGGTATGACATAACTTTGCCATTAATCCAGGATATCAACCCACAAGAGTGGGTTTTTCTCATACTCCAGTATCAAAGAATGCAATAACACCAAGGCATAAGAGTTTGCAGATATCAGAATAATAGCTGGCCATTTGAAATGGTTGGGGTTGGTAAGTGAATCTGTTTAGAAATTTATACTTTTTCATATAATGTGAATCTTTAATCTGGTATATTAATGAAATTGATCAGACTGCATTTCCTGCTCCTGAGGTCATCCCCTGCTCCTCACTTCTTCTCTCATTAGAAATCCAGTCTGTAAATATTGAACTGTATTCAAGAACAGTAGAATGTCAGGGTTGGAAGGGACCTCAGAAGGTCATCTAGTCCAACCCCCCGCTCAAAGCAGGACCAATTCCTAACTAAATCATCCCAGCCAGGGCTTTGTCAAGCCTGACCTTAAAAACCTCTAAGGAAGGAGATTCCACCACCTCTCTAGGTAACCCATTCCAGTGCTTCACCACTCTGAGTGAAAGTTTTTCCTAATATCCAGTCTAAACCTTCCCCGCCCTCTGCAACTTGAGACCATTACTCCTTGTTCTGTCATCAGGTACCACTGAGAACAGTCTAGATCCATCCTCTTTGGAACCCCCTTTCAGGTAGTTGAAAGCAGCTATCAAATCCCCCCTCATTCTTCTCTTCTGCAGACTAAACAATCCCAGTTCCCTCAGCCTCTCCACATATGTCATGTGCTCCAGCCCCCTAATTATTTTTGTTGCCCTCCGCTGGACTCTTTCCAATTTTTCCACATCCTTCTTGTAGTGTGGGGCCCAAAACTGGACACAGTACTCAGATGAGGCCTCACCAAGGTCGAATAGAGGGGAATGATCACATCCCTCCATTTACTGGCAATGCCCTTACTTATACAGCCCAAAATGCTGTTAGCCTTCTTGGCAACAATGGCACACTGTTGACTCATATCCAGCTTCTTGTCTGCTCTAACCCCTAGGTCCTTTTTTGCAGAACTGCTTCCTAGCCATACAGTCCCTAGTCTGTAACAGTGCATGGGATTCTTCCGTCCTAAGTGCAGAATTCTGCACTTGTCCTTGTTGAACCTCATCAGGTTTCTTTTGGCCCAGTCCTCTAATTTTTCTAGGTCCCTCTGTATCCTATCCCTACCCTCCAGTGTATCTACCACTCCTCCCAGTTTAGTGTCATCTGCAAACTTGTTGAGAGTGCAGTCCACGCCATCCTCCAGATCATTAATGAAGATATTGAACAAAACCGGCCCCAGGACCGACACTTGGGGCTCTCCACTTGAAACCGGCTGCCAGCTAGACATGGAGCCATTGATCGCTACCCGTTGAGCCCGACGATCTAGCAGCTTTCTATCCACCTTATAGTCCAATCATCCAGCCTATACTTCATTAACTTCTGGCAAGAATACTGTGGGAGACCGTATCAAAAGCTTTGCTAAAGTCAAAGAATAACACATCCACTGCTTTCCCCTCATCCACAGACCCAGTTATTTCCTTATAGAAGGCAATTAGGTTAGTCAGGCATGACTTGCCCTTGGTGAATCCATGCTGACTGTTCCTGATCACTTTCCTCTCCTCTAAGTGCTTCAGAATTGATTCCTTGAGGACCTGCTCCATGATTTTTCCAAGGACTGAGGTGAGGCTGACTGGCCTGGAGTTCCCCGGATCCTCCTCCTTCCCTTTTTTAAAGATGGGCACTACAGTAGCATTTTTCCAGTCATCCGGGACCTCTCCCAATTGCCATGAGTTTTCAAAGATAATGGCCGATGGCTCTGCAATCACATCCGCCAACTCTTTTAGTACCCTCGGATGCAGCACATCCAGCCCCATGGACTTGTGCTCGTCCAGCTTTTCTAAATAGTCCAGAACCACTTCTTTCTCCACAGAGAGCTGGTCACCTTCTCCCCATGCTGTGCTGTCCAGTGCAGCAGTCTGGGAGCCGACTTTGTTTGTGAAGACGAAGGCAAAAAAATCATTGAGTACATTAGCTTTTTCCACATCCTCTGTCACTAGGTTGTCTCCCTCATTCAGTAAAGGGCCAACACTTTCCTCGACCTTCTTCTTGGTGCTAACATACCTGAAGAAACCCTTCTTGTTACTCTTAACATCTCTTGCTAGCTGAAACTCCAAGTGTGATTTGGCCTTCCTGACTTCACTCCTGCATGCCTGAGCAATATTTTTATACTCCTCCCTGGTCATTTGTCCAATCTTACACCACATGTAAGCTTCTTTTTTGCATTTAAGATCAGCAAGGATTTCACTGTTAAGCCAAGCTAGTCGCCTGCCATATTTACTATTCTTCCTACACATCAGGATGGTTTTTTCCTTCAACCTCAATAAGGATTCTTTAAAATATAGCCAGCTCTCCTGGAGTCCTTTCCCCCTCATGTTGTTCTCCCAGGGGATCCTGCCTATCAGTTCCCTGAGGGAGTCAAAATCTGCTTTTCTGAAGTCCAGGGTCCATATTCTGCTGCTCTCCTTTCTTCCTTGTGTCAGGATCCTGAACTCGACCATCTCATGGTCACTGCCTCCCAGGTTCCCATCTACTTTTGCTTCCCCTACTAACTCTTCTCTGTTTGTGAGCAGCAGGTCAAGAAGAGCTCTGCCCCTAGTTGGTTCCTCCAACACTTGGACCAGGAAATTGTCCCCTACACTTCCTGGTTTGTCTGTGCACCGCTGTATTGCTCTCCCAGCTGATATCAGGGTGATTAAAGTCTGCCATGAGAACCAGGGCCTGCGATCTAGTAACTTCTGCTAGTTGCCGGAAGAAAGCCTTGTCCACCTCACCCCCCTGGTCTTGTGGTCTATAGCAGACTCCCACCACAACATCACCCTTGTTGCTCACGCTTCTAAACTTAATCCAGAGACTCTCAGGTTTTTCTGCAGTTTCATACTGGAGCACTGAGCAGTCATTCTGCTCTCTTACATACAATGCAACTCCCCCACCATTTCTGCCCTGCCTGTCCTTCTTCCTGAACAGTTTATATCCATCCATGACAGTACTCCAGTCATGTGAGTTATCCCACCAAGTTTCTGTTATTCCAATCACATCATAGTTCCTTGACTGTGCCAGGACTTCCAGTTCTCCCTGCTTGTTTCCCATGCTGCTTGAATTTGTGTATAGGCACTTAAGATAACTCGCTGATTGTCCTGCTTTCTCAGTCTAAGACAGGAGTCCTCCCCTCTTGCACTCTTCTTCTCGTGCTTCCTCCCGGTATCCCATTTCCTCACTTACTTCAGGGCTTTGGTCTCCTTCCCCTGGTGAACCTAGTTTAAAGCCCTCCTCACTAGGTTAGCCAGCCTGCTTGCAAAGATGCTCTTCCCTCTCTCGTTAGGTGGAGCCCGTCTCTGCCTAGCACTCCTCCTTCTTGGAACACCATCCCATGGTCGAATAATCCAAAGCCTTCTCTCCGACACCACCTGCATAGCCATTCGTTGACTTCCACAATTCGATGATCCCTACTCAGTCCTTTTCCCTGCACAGGGAGGCTGGATGAGAACACCACTTGTGCCTCAAACTCCTTTATCCTTCTTCCCAGAGCCACATAGTCTGCAGTGATCCGCTCAAGGTCATTCTTGGCAGTATCATTGGTGCCCACATGGAGAAACAGGAAGGGGCAGCGATCTGAGGGCTTGATGGGTCTCAGCAGTCTCTCCATCACATCATGAATCCTAGCAGCAGACCTCTCGGTTTTCTCGGTCGGGACGGCAGTAGATGACTCCCTCCCCCGGAGGGGGGAATCCCCAACCCCCACTACCCTCCTCCTTCTCTTGGGAGCGGTGGTTGTGGAACCCCCATCCCTAGGACAGTGCATCTCATGCCTTGCAATTGGTGGAGTCTCTTCTGCTCCCTTCTCTCAGATGTACCATCTAGTCCACTCTCCATATTAGTACCTGTGGAAAACATGAAAACGGTTGCTCATCTGTATCTCCGTTGCTGGTACATGGACGCTCCTCTTTCTTCTTCTAGAGGTCACATGCTGCAAAATTTCTTCACCATCCCTCTCTCCCCTCTGCACAGCCTGCTCCGATTCTTCAGGATGTTGTGCCCGTAGAAGCGTATCCTGTAGAGATGTCC
Organism: Gopherus evgoodei; assembly: GCF_007399415.2. NCBI lineage: Eukaryota > Metazoa > Chordata > Testudines > Testudinidae > Gopherus > Gopherus evgoodei. The sequence continues at coordinate 41,979,713 of NC_044333.1, forward strand.
TCTGCTGTATACTTCTGTGGGCAAGGATAGGTGAGAAGAAGTTTGCAGTGTAATTTTGAGTTTTGCTATGTAAGCAGATGCTTAATCCTTGGAGATTGAAAATGGGACCTTTCCCATTGTATCGTATTCATGATCAGCCTAAGGATGATAAAGACAAAACACAATCATTATCTATTCCACCTCTCAAGGCATTAAAGGTAAAGCAAATGGTGCACTAGTTAAAGGACTAGTTTTGGGGGCTTTGCTGACCTCACTTGGTGGTATGGTTTCTGCTGCCTTGTATCATTTTGCAAGATGGTATCCAAGTCAATTCTTTAGGTGAAATTCTGCCTTTCTAGTGAGAAATTTTCATACAACTATGCACTTACACATTAATTGTTACATTATCTCATAGAACAAACATGATTCATAATAGTGCTTACTCCCATTCCTAGTCCTATTGAAATCAAGCATTAGTACCTTCATTTGTATATGCATATTCTAACATCAATTACAATATTGTAAGTTTTTTTTTATATTAAAATGCTTTGTGAAATGGTTGCTAATTAGGGCCAACTTGGGGTGGCCATTCTGTTCCAAGATCCTTTGGACTAAATTACAGGGCTCTTACATGTTATCACTACTTTTACTAAGGATAGATGATGCTATAGAAATGACTATAAATAACATTTTGAAGTCTGGAAGGTTGATACAATTGTATTATTCCAGTTTAGTATCATACTTCATGAAAAGAAAAACATGGACAATCTCAATAATTTTAAACCTATTAACCTATTTTCTGTGTTAGCAGGATCTTCACCAAAGTTCCAGACCGCAGGGACCTCTGAACTGCAATAAGTGCAAAAGAAGGGAGGAATCTGAAATGCCTTTGTGTATAAGACCCTCTAAAGTTCCAAGTCTGAAAGGGATCTAGTGGACCCTGTGGGACCAGAGTTACTACTTAAATATTTAATCCTTAAAATGACTGTCTTGCAGATGTTTGGGTTTCTGGGGGGCATAGTGTGGTAATAAAATCCTTTCTGATATTCTTGCTGTTTAATTTTGGATTGAAGTCTCACTCCTGCTCCTATTGCCCATCTTCAGGGATTTTTTGACTGTCCCTTGGGTCCTCCAACTTCTTTGTCCCCTCTGCTCTGATCTTCTGCTACTCTCTCATGCTATTCCAACTCAACCTGTGACATGCTCTGTGTATTCAGACTTTGAGATCAGATTCCTCTTTTAATCTTTCTCTTCTCTTCCAACTCTTATTCCTGCCAATTTTCCCCATTGCTGCTTCAATTCAATCAATCTAGCTTTTTCTCCAGATCTCCTCTTCTCCACTGACCCTCCTGTTGTTTTTAATGTATTTAATATTATATTACCATTGTTCATATAGTGCAATATCTACTCATGGCACTTATAGACTGGCCTGAAGAAATTACAGTACAATCTAAGTTAACCATGACCGAGGGATAGCTGACTCTTGACATATATAAGAACAGGATGAGGTGTACATAATAGAAAGTCAGGAGATAATGTATTTGTTACACACAGTTTTTTGGGGCTCTTTGCTCCATCTCCAATTTTTTGACAGCCTTTAAAAATTGTTGACACCAGACCTGGAAATGGGAGTCTACTCTCAGTCTCACAAATGACACATTCAGAGGTAAAATCGCCTCCCTACCTCCTACTCACTATTTCCCTGTTCATACACCCAAGGATCATGTTAACCTTTCTTTGCCACAGCACTGCACCGGGCCTTCATATTCACTTGCTTGTCCCCATGATCCCTATGTCCTCTTCGGAGGTGTGTGATTTTGTTTTCTTTGGCGGGTGGAGTGGGGGTGTTGGTGTATGTTGTGTAGTCCCATAGGTTAGCTTGCCTTTATTATATTTACTGCTTTGCATTATATTCAGCAGTAGTGCAAGAAAATTACAGGCCTATATCCTGTTAGACATTAGCTTCAGCAAGTTAACATTAGGCTTGAGGCCTATAAACTTTGCACAGATAAATGGCCGAGCAGAAAACCTCAAGAATTTGGGGAGCTGAAAATAAGAGTTTAAGGGGAAGTTTTGGCCACAGACGTATGAGTCAACCACAGAAGGGTCCTGGCAATGAATGTATATAACAGGCACATGAGATACATCTAAGGCTAGCCTGCTTGCTTGCCTGTAAACCTTTTCTTATAAGTTTCTTATTTTCTTACAGGTTTGATTATTTGTTTCATTATAATAAGTTTATATTTGAGTATATTTTGGCTGTAACACAAGAGACCTACAGGCACATCCAGTATGTTGATCTAAGGCAAAGTTATCATACATATGGGACCTTTCACCTAGATAGATGAGCACAAGATCCAGATAAGGCGGCTACCTTTAAAATAAAGGATGCATTGAAGTAGGTTGGCATGGGGGGGAGCTTCCTAAATTCATACCCCTTTAAATTTAAGAGGTACACCACAATGTAGAACTTGGAATGAACTGAAATAATTAGGACAAAAATAAGAAATGCGATAGCTAACCACAAAAGGGCCATGGTAACAAATGGATGTATGTGATAATAAGTTGAGATAATTGATATACTCACTCACAGGAAAAAGACACTCCAACATTAAGGTGAAGAAATACAAATAAGGAAAAGGGGAAAAATCCCCTACTGAATATGCATCAAACATAATGGCATCAGTGTAGTGCATTATAAAATTGGCATCCCAGCCTAGGAGTGGTAGGAGAAAGAGATGTAGTCCTTGGGAGGTGCCAGAATGACGGCCGCTGGTGATGATGGGGAAGGTGATGGTGATGAGGAACATGATGGCTAACGTTTCAGGATATTCTACAGAAGATAGTGTGAATATATGGATGTGCAGATGTACATTCTGTAGTATCTCTATCTGCTTACTGAGTTGGAGTGTTTATGACTGCTAAATGTATTAATAAACTATATTTGTAAATATAAGAGTTCCTATAGTATGAGTGTTGCACTGTGCACATTGCGGTTCCCAACTGTATAATAATTTTAATACTGGGTCTGATCTTGGGACAAGAACTTGTCAACCCTCAAAGTGAAAACTGGGGATTCTTAAGTGATCAATATAATTAATACATAATCTAAAAATTGGACAACAGATGTGTTTTTTTTCTTTTTTTGGACTAACTAGCTAGTTTGTTAAGCCAGTCTTGCAAAACTGTTATGAAAATTTTATTAGCCCAAGTACAAAATTTATGTCCACTCATTACTGAAGTAACTAATGATAATTCAGAAAGAGACTTTACTCATTCATTAAAATCTCACCATTGGTAAGTATAATTTTGCAAGGCTGTGTTTAAATCTAGTTAAGTTAAATAGAAATTTAGCTTCAACCTTCTCTATGAAACAACTAAAACTCATTGACTGTAAGGCCAGAAGGGATTGTTAGCTCATCTAGTCCTGCGATTCTCAAACTTTTAGCAACTGGAGGACCCCCATTTTGATTTAAAAATTTTCATGGACCCTTAAGCCTGTCACTCAGCCCCAGGCCCTGCCCCCACTCCACCTCTTTCCCCAAGGCCCCCATCTCCACCTCTGCCCCTCCTTTTCCCCACCTCTTTCCGCCCTGGCCCGGCTTTTCCTCCTCCATCCCAGCACCTCCTGCATGCTGCTGAACAGCTGTTCCCTGGTGTGCAGGATGCATTGGGGAGGAGTTGGTCAGCAGAGCTGGTGGACCCACTGGAGTAGGTCCATGGACCCCAGTTTCAGAAACATTGATCTAATTTGACCTCTTGTATAACATATTTCCTTGAATTATTTGTTTGAACTAGAGCAGATTTTTAGAAGAACATCCGATCTTGAGTATAAAACTTTCAGTGATGGAGAATCCCCCACAACCTTTGGTAAATTGTTCCAATTGTTAGTTGGTCATGCAAGGTCTGCATAAGGTCTAGGCAGATTTCATGTCCCTGTGTCAATCAGGGCTTTGGAGCTGTGCTCCAGCTCCACTCCAGCTCCAGGCAAAAACCTGCAGCTCCACTGCTCAGGAGCTGTTCCGCGCTCCTGCTCCGGGCTCCGCTCCAAAGCCCTGGTGTCAAGAGAGTGCAGGGTCACCCCCTTCTTTGTGTGATGATCTGTATCTCACAACTGCTAGTTGCACATCCAGCGTGCACATGTTGGAGAACTTTCTAATCAGCAGTCTCTTTAGGGGTGGCCCATTTGTTCCAGTGAGGGCATGATGAGTGGAGCCACTACAACACACCCAGTTCCTTCTTATTGCTAGTGGTGTGTCTCTGAGCAAATGTAACTGTTCTGAGAGTACACACTTCTATAGTTAGCAATTTGTTGATTAAAATTAGAATAGTGTTAAGTTTAATGTTCCAGACATGAAATTGTCAGTGGCCAAAGAACTTCTCCTCTCGCTGAGGACTTGCTGCTGGAGACCCATGTGGTGGATCACAAGTTCCCAGGCTTTAAGGACAGCCTTGCAGAGAGGCTATCATGCCCCTCAATGATGGTCACATGAGGTGTGTTCTGCCTTGGTGAAGGGCATGTTCTGGATCAGCATGAGATCTGTACGTCCTTTGAAAGTGGATCCAGTGCTCAAGGGAGTACCTCTTATTGACTTTCCTGCTGGAATAATCCATGTGTCAATACTACCATCCTGGATTCCAGGCTTCCAGGAGCTTGGGAGACCAGAGGTCATGTAAGACCATGCTGGTGGTGTCTTCAAAACCTCCTGAAGTGCTAACACTCTGTCACTGAGGAAGTATTGGGACAAGTTAGACACTGAGCACAAGACTTCAGGGAAAAGACACGTAGATCACCTTCCCCAAGCTCAGCCCTGAAGCCTCACAAGGACTTGAGGCTGTCCGACATTAAAAAAATTTCCCTGAGCATGGGAGTTCGTACCAGCTAAGGCAATGGGGATGTGTCACAAATCTTGATAAACTCCATCCCAACCATACTGTCACCATCGGTACTGAGATCTTAGGATCATTCTCTGGCTCTGGTACTGGCTCCAATGCAGTACTGGCATTGGCTGTGAAGCAGACACTCTCAGTGGTTCACCCCAGCCACACCTCTGTGACCCCAAGGCCAATGTCTCCACTGCTGCAAGCAAAGGGACTGAACCTCTCTGCTGAGGACTTACATGGAACTCTAGCACTGCCTGTTCTGCTGTTGGCATCTTGGTTCATGGAACTCACACAGCTGTGGAGTTGTCACTGTACCCATTATCAGTCTTGCCAACAACTGAGAGGGCACCTTTGCACCAAGAGGAAAACTACTTGCACCATCCCTGGCCAGGTTTCAGGACTCTGCTTTCCTTCTGTCCTACATGAGGGAAGGAGACCTGTCCTGATGAACGCATGAGCTGTGCCAACCCATACTGGTACTGGGATTGCTGGTACCAACCACTGTGGCTGATGGTGGCATATCATAGCTTGTGCCACCATACTATGCTGAACTGACCTCTCAACATCACTAGATTCAAACGCCAGAAGAGACCTGACCTCCTGTATAACACAGACCATAGAATTTCCTCAAAGTAATTCCAAGAGCATATATTTTTTTTTTAGAAAAACCTCCAATCTTGATTTAACAGTTGTCAGCAATGGAGAATCCACCGCAACCTTTGGTAAATTGCTCCAGTGGTTAATTATGCTCACTGTAAATTATTTATGCCTTTATTTCCAGCCTGGATTTGCCTACCATAACTTCCTGCCATTGGATTGTATTATACATTTCTTTGATGGATTGAAGAGCCCATTATTAAATATTTGTTCCCATATAAGTATTTATAGACTGTAATCAATTCACCCGATAAACTTCTCTTTGTTTTTTACGAACTAGATTGAGCTCTTAGAGTCCACCACTATAAGGCATGTTTTCTAATTCTTTTGTTCATTCTGGTGGGTCTTCTCTGAACCTCTTCAATTTATCAACATCAGGCCTTGACCCTATTGGAGGCAGCCTCCCTATTATGAGTTATAGGCCACTCAAGCCCACCAGGAAGGGGCAGAGACTGTTCATTTGTTCTAACACTCCTTTTCCTTCCTTATGAAGGAGCAAAATTTGACTCTGCACCCAAGGGCAGCCCACCACTCCTTTCTCAGCCCCTGATATCTACAACCCCTCTACCCCCAACTCTCTGGCTCATTTGCGTCACATCTGCTCTGGCATCACTTCTAGTTTGATGGTGTGTGGAAGTAGTGGAGCTGGACTACACCAGAGGTTTCCAAACTCTTCTTGCTGCAGCCCTTTGGGAATTAATACACCATGCATGTCAGCACACAGGTGAGAGGGGACACACTGGTGGAGCAGAGATCAGAGGCCATGAGGGCAGGAGAGATGGAAATCTCCATGTGATTCACAAGCTCCAGGCCCCTCTCCTGCAGAGAGGGTTCAGCTGCTAGGCAGAGTGGGAGGGGCTTGTAGGGGGTGCATGGATCCCATGGATTTGGCTCTGAGCAAGGTGTGCAGCTTTCAGTCCTACAGGATTGGGGAGTCCAGGGCCACTGGGCAAAGGGAATCTAGCACCTGGCCCTCATGGGGTAGCCAGATCCAGCCTCGAGGATGGTGCCGTACCTAGTCCCCTTTCCCTGGCAGTGTCCCACCCTGGGTCCTGTTGGTGCCAGCTGCAGAACTTCCCTGCCTCCTCATCATTCCCCATTCCCCACCTCTGCTGCAGTACTACCACCTTCCCACTCCCTTCTCCCTACCCAGACTCTGCTCACCCAGGCTGACCCCTCTCTCTTCAGCAGAGCCCCTCACCCTTGCCAGATTCCCCTTCCTCTGAAGCTCATGGCCTCAAACTGGGGGTGCCCAGGATGCTCTGGAGCGGGACGGTGCTGCCCATGTCCTAACCCACAGAAGGAGGCTGAGTTCACTACCACATCCCAAAAATATCAGATGTCCAGGTACCTACGGAACAACAGAGGCCCGCCTCAGCCGGTATGCCCTTACACATGTTGTGCTTGTGATGTCAGGCTGGTGGGGACGGACAGCGTACTCTGATACCACATGAAACCACTTCTGGTACTGAACAGGGACAAATCTTACCAAAAACAGAACTGTCCAGCTTAAAACCAGATCAATGACCTGCCTAGTTTTGGTTCTTGGCAGCTGAGAATGCCCACTGCAAGCAGCACATGGCAGCTACTCAGTGCCTACAGACTATAGGATAGCAGCACAGTGCTGGGCAGTGGTAACGGAGGCCTGGTGGGCACAGGCCCTGTAACCAATCTCCTCCCACTCCCCTGCCACACTTAACTCCCTGATAACTGTAAGGACCAGGGTCAGGGACCCAGGTTTGCAGAACCTGGAACGGCCAATATTCCCAGAGTGCCACTGGGATGCCATGAAGAGGCAAAGCCAGGGAGCACTATGGAGAGTAGGCGCTACAGGAAGTACCATCTAGGAGACTCAGACTGACAGCACTCTCGTCCCTCTGATTAGCCAAGCACTCTATTTAACCTCAGGGATTGGCTTGGGCAGTTGTATGGGCAGCCATCTAGACTTTGGCCTGCTGCCATGCTATATTTTGCCTGATCTTCTGATCCCTGACTCCAACGTTACTCTGACCCTACCTCTTGCTTCTGGATTCCAGCCTGATACTACCTCTAGTCTCTAGTCCTGGCCTGACTCTGATCCTGGTTCTTGTGATTCCTCTGACTCAGGCTTGGTGACCACTGGGCCTGGTGAGCAGACCTCAGCCCAACTGTGACCACTAGGTCAGACTGCCTATGCCCCAGTCCCTTATAATAACCTTGTACCCACACCCTTGCCCCAGGGGCATGCACTTCACATTTTATAGGCCATTGGTTTTCACAGTACCATTCTTCTCTTCCCCATCTCCCCTATACCTATATGGGGACCCGTCTCATGAGACTCCATGCAATAGAAAAGGGGGAAGAGGTTCTATTTGAGATGCTTTCTCATCCCCAAGAAGAATGGGGGACTCCAGATGATATTAGTTCTAAGGGGCCTGAATGTTTTACCTCAAGAAGCTCAGATTAAGATGGTGTCCATTGCTTCAGTCATCCCATCTCTAGACCGGAATAACTGGTATGCTGCCTTCAACCTCCAGGATGTGTATTTTTCACATCACAATATATTGGCCTGTAAACTCTTCCTGAAGTTCATGGTAGATGACAACCACTGTCAGTACTGGCTCTTGTGATTCGGGCTTTCCATGGCACCAAGGCTATATATGAGGTACCTCGCAGTGATGGTTGCCTGCTTCTGAAGGCTAGGTATTTAAATGTTCCCATATCTGGATGGCTGGGTGATAAGTCACTTAGACCTTCAACTGTAGACCAACTTCAGGATGATCCTGGCACTGTTTGTGGGGCTAGTTGGTGAATGAAAGAATCCACCTGGACACCCACGCAAAGGTTAGGGTTTACAGGAGCCATACAGGATGCCACCATGTCCATGGCCTTCCTACTGTTCAACAGGTTCTCGACTTTGTGGAACCTGTGCTCTTTTAGTCATGTCCTCAAAAACAGATAGGGACCTGCCTCAGACTTAGGGTCCTCATGGCATTTTGTATGCTCTTAAGCCCTCACACAAGACTTTCACATCATACTGGCAGACATCGTTTGGACTTGGTGGTATGCATCCCACCGTCTGTCTTCAAATCTCTGGATTGGTGGAAGGATCCTTGCAACTCATGCAGGGAAGTCTTGTTTAACCCAGAGCCACCATCAAGGACTATGATAATTGATGCCTCCATGCTAGGTTGGGGGGCACACAAGGCAGTGGTACAGCCCAAGACCTCTGGTCAGCAGGGAGAAATGGTGCATGTAAATGTACTAGAACTCAGGACTATATACAATGCATACATGGAAAACTATGATGAATCTCAAAACATAATGGTTATCCCACTATCCTGCACAAAAAACACGACCACTCTCCCCCAAAATAGACCCATTCCAAAGTGAAAAATAAAATATTGCATACCAGTTACCTTTGGTTAGTGCCTTGTTTCACGCTTTGCTCCTGTAATTTCCCCTTTTGTTTTAATGTACAACATTTCACCGAAGAGAAGAAACAGGCAAGATTTCCTGGGAATATGTTTTTGATACTGGAAATTAATTATTCAGAAAATACTTACAGTTTATTTCAGATAATCAGGTACTGATAATAGATAAATTGAGTTTAAGGCCAGCAGATGACCACCAGATAATCTAGTCTGACCTCCTGTATAACATAGGCCACCAACACCCCCAGCAGGTGTGCACTAAACCCAACAATGAAAATTAGACCAAAACAGTACAGTCTACAGGAAACTCGACTATTAAGTTCTGTAGGCAGAGAAACAAGGGACTGAGGCGCACCAGTGCATGAGACTCCTGCAATGGCTGGGAAATGATTAAGTGAGATGTACTCCTGGCAAGTGACCTGCAGCCACATGCTGTAGGGGAAGGTGGAACACCTCCCACCCCTCAAGTGGGGGAAAATCCTTTCCCAGCCCCACACATGGTGATCAGTTAGTCCCTGAGCACGTGAATAAGAACCAGACAGCCAACTGCATGCACTAGAGAGAGAGAAAGAGAAGCTTGGTGCCATCTCAGAGCCCTGGTCCTCCATCCAATGTCCCATTTCCAGTTATAACCAGCCCTGATGCTTCAGAGGAAGGAGATTTAAAAAACAAACAACCCCCCAGAATACAGTGTGGGGGAGGGGGAATCCCTGCCTGACCCTGCAGACTGCCATCTGAAACTCTGAAGTATGAAATTTTAAGAATACAAGACCTAAACCAGAAGTGAGCCTCGGGGCTGCGGAGCCCTGCCCCCTACCATCACAAGTATCCTTGTCCTACAGCGCTCATAAATTTGCCCATTTCCTCCTCCTTCCCCTTGTTTTATTAGATTACATGGCACTCAACTCTTTTGCAAGAGGTTTTAACCTTTGAGAAGAACATTGACTCTCTTGTCAGTACTGGTGGTAGGAGAGGGTGCTGTTTTCACCATAGTAGTTGGTACATTGTTCAGGGTTACTTGCAATGAACAGTAGGAGGCAACATGCCTATTACTTGAAATAAAATGATTGTTTTGGGGAAGCAAGTTGGAAGATGGCATAATTAGACACTTGGCATTTGTGTTCTCTCATTGCTTCAGTGCTGCAAAAATTGAAGTAATTTATTTCCTCTTGGTAATGCTTCTTTCTGGTCCAACAATTTATCAGAAATGTTAATCCAGCCAGCAGTTAGTGTGTGCGTGGCGGGAGCCAGGGGGAGGAGAAGGAAGGGATTTAAAATTAGCTTGGAAATATTGCACAACTCATTAAAAATGTAATCATGCATAAAATGAGATCAATGAAAATGTATCTAAAAGTGCAAAGAAAAGGCATTTTCTAGTGTGATTCTGGATTTAATAGACTGCATTTTAATGTAGTCAGTTTCCAACAAAAATTGCCTCAGGCTAAATAAAACAGATCCCCCTCCCAGTTATTGTATGGACAGCTAATTTTCTGCACCCTTCCTTCTAATATTCAATCTTATCTCTTGCTGGATAGAGGTTTCAGTATATTGCAGAGTTTGTTTTCTTTACATTTTCCATTACTGCTTTTTCACTTGCATGATAAATGATCAGAGGTAGAAACAGGATAAAACCAAGCAGAACACTTCATTATTAATTGTTTAAATGAGGGTAACTTTTATCCACCTTCTTTTTTAAAAACAGTGTTTATATGTGGAAATGGTTTTAAGATTATTTTACTGTATAGCTAGAAAAAATGGCATAATGTCTCAAGTCAACCTTTGCTTAATAAAACATGGTTTGTTATTTTTTTTTACTTCTGTCTTTTAAACAACTAGTGCGACTCATTTTATTGTTCATTTAAAATAATTTATTCTTGTTGCATAAATGGTTTTTAATGTTAACATACATACTTTGAAATTTAATTCTTTAATGCTTTTTTAGCCCTGATCTTACAATGAGATTGTGTGAGTAGATTCCAAGTGAATGCTGAGCAATAGTGGGGTGGCATAGAGGCCCACCTGTGGGCATCTTATTGTGGAGTTAGGACCTGTGTATGACACTGTTTTTAAATAGCCTCAAGATTTTTTGTAAACAAGATGTGACTTCTTCATCTTCATCATTTCCATGATGATCAGTCATCATATTTGGCTTCTGCTTGTTTGCTGGTTTAGAAGAGATAGGAATTGTTAGTTTCACTTCTCTGCCCTCATATGAACGTACAGGAGCATTACGTGAGGGAAAGAAGCTTTGCATGTAAATATTTTAATCACTTGGAAGTTTTGGCACAGGAACTAGAAAAGTAATCCCAAAGTTTTCCCAAAAGAATGACTTTGACAGTGATATACTGTCCAAAGCTTTTAATTTTATGTATAAGTGGAGGTAGATTTGTCCTTTTGAATCTAACTGTTCATATACTTGTGGTAATGACCTATAATGTTTTGTAGCCCTGGTTCTCAAGCTGGGGAGAGACCATAACTGAGTGATGAAGCTTGGATGGAATATATAGTCCTGCCCCTTACAGGTTGAAAGGTGAGAGTCCTGACCCAAGCAGATTTTGCCATGTCAAAGTTATGACAGTTGGGGTTTAGATCTCAGGGGAGCAGTAGTGGAAGGGTGGGGAGAAGGATTTGATTGGCTTGTAGTTTCAGATACCAGCAACCCCTTTGGGGAGAAGAAAAACAATTGTGTAGATGCTATAAATAAGGTTTTTCCCTCCCAGCAGAATTCTGAGCGTTTCGTTGAATAATAATAAAGTACTCCAAATTAACTGACGTATATCTTTCTATTCCAGTTCTAAATGCTTTGGAGTTAAATGCTCTGGAATAATATTGCAGACTTGGAACATATGTAGCAGTGATATCCATGTGATAAATATATTAACTATCTTTTATCTATTTTAAGTATTTCATTATAGTATCTAAGCATAGCAGCTCATAAATCTTTGACCACCTTACTTGCACTTTTGCCCACCAGTTCGCCTCTCAAAGTTCTTATTCTGATATTCTAAACCAAGGGTCGGCAACCTTTCAGAAGTGCTGTGCTGTGTCTTCATTTATTCTCTCTAATTTAAGGTTTTGTGTGCCAGTAATACATTTTAAGGTTTTTAGAAGGTCTCTTTCTATGTCTATAATATATAATTAAACTATTGTTGTATGTAAGTAAATAAAGTTTTAAAAAAGTTAAAGAAGCTTAATTTAAAATTAAATTAAAATGCAGAGCCCCTCAGACTAGTGGGCAGGACCTGGGCAGTGTGAGTGCTGCTGAAAATCAGCTTGTGTGCCGCCTTCGGCACGTGTGCCATAGGTTGCCTACCCCTGTTCTAAACCTTTGAGCAACTTTAAAAAGCTGCCATTATTTTTAAATACATATTTATCAGTGTTTTCTTTTCCAATTTTTTAAATCTCTTCCCGTGCCTCCGCCCCAAATTACAGTGCTCTGAAATGCAGTAAAGGTAGTATTCAGTCCTGCTCCAGTGATAAGTTTAAAAGGTGGTAACTCTCAGCCACTAGAAACAGAAGCTTTCTAAGAGCAGAAATTAGAGATTTCCAGCTTTTCCAGAGGTGTAGAACTTTGTTTTTAAATGAAGTAGTGTAGCCCATTGGGCTAGCTTGCTTTTATTATAGTCACTGCTTTGCATTATATCCTGCTTTTATTATGTTCAGAAGTAACATATAGATCAGGCTACAGCAGGGCCACCTAGAGGATTCAGGGGGCCTGGGGTCTTTGGCATCGGGGGGGCCCCCGCTTTGGCAATAATTCAGCAGCGAGGGGGTCCTTCCGCTCCGGGACCCGCCGCCGAAGTACCCCGAAGACCCGTAGTGGGGGGCCCCTGCCTCCAAATTGCTGCCAAAGACCCAGCTCTTTGGCAGCGAATCCCGGGGTGGAAGGACCCCCTGCTGCGGGTCTTCGGGACACTTCAGTGGCAGGTCCCAGAGTGGAAGGACCCCCCATCGCCGAATTGCTGCCAAAGACCCGGAGCGGAAGAAGCTCCGGGGGCCTGGGCCCCGCGAGAGTTTTCCGGAGCCCCCGGAGCAAGTGAAGGACCCCGTTCCAGAGGCCCTGAAAAACTCTTGTGGGGGCCTCTTCAGGGCCTGGAGCAAATTGCCCCACTTGCCCCCCCTCGGGCAGCCCTGGGCTACAGTAGATCCTGAGATATCTAATTCTGGAGTTGTGACTTATGGAAAGGAAACCTATTTTAGTTTAGTGTGTTTAATTTAGTGTGTGCCTAATTCATCTTTAACTCATACCAATGTAAATCAAGAGTACCTGAATAGAACCGTATAAGTGAGGAGAGAATCAGGGCCTTAATTTTTTTTTCTGGGACCTGTTTAAACCCATAATAAAGGCAGATTAGATTTATAGGTGGAGGACCATAATAAACAGTCCCAATAATATTTTAAGAACTTGCTAGAACATTTCTAAAAGACACATGATGTATGTCACAACCTTTACATGTTTTGTGGCTTTGATATTGCATTTGGAATGTCTTGCATAACTCGCTGATGGTTTTTCCATTCATTAAACATTTATACCACATCATCATTCCAAATACATATTTATATGTATGTTTATGTATGTATTTATATATAAATAATACTTAAAACAGTGCTATTATATGGGGCATTTATAACATCATCTATAGTTTGAAGGTGTAAGGCAATCTATTATAAAATATTCTTGTGACCTTTTTTTCTTCTGAGAAGCTTTAACACCACTACCACCACATTTTGAAATGCTGCAGGAAGGAAGGTGTGTGTATAGAGAGAACTGCTACTCCTTTGTCCCATGAAATTCCGTTCAGGTTTGGGTGAATTATAAGCTTTTGAAAATCTCTCCCCCCTTCTGTCACTTGTGTTGTCAGCAAAATTTGGGTGGTGCACCGAAATATAACTGAACATCCTTGTACTCCAGTGCCAGGCCCACACTGCTGCTGTAGCAGAAATATGCTGTGTTAGGACCCCTGGAAGCAGACAGCATTGCCAGGAGAGCTAGAGGATGGGGAGAGCCAGGCTAGGTTCTGCCTGAAAACTCCAGTCCAGACTCAGCATATGGCCTCAGCAACCCTTTCCTCCTCTCTGGATAACAGCCACCTGCTGCTTGCTGATGTAGTTAGTCTGGTAGCTCAAGCTGTTGTGCTATGCTGTAGGTTCAGAGATCTAATCCTATTGATACTTGGTGGGGTGTTGTTACAGGTGCCAATAACATAATTTGTGTTCAGCATTTCCATTTTAAAAAAACCCTTGGAAATTACATTTAAAAATACTGTTAAAAGTTTGTTAAGGAAGTCAAAGTCAAGCAGCTGAAAGTTGGGAAATGCCAGAATTTAAGTTGTCTGTGCAACATTAGTTCTGCCCCCTTGTGTATGCATTATGATCTAGTCTTTAATGGCATGGTTGCATACTACTTTTTTCATAGGCCCCCTGGCTCATTCATTGTGCAGGATGGATGGTGCTCAGAGAGTGAATCAGAATTTACTCTAGAAGCTGGAATGTATGTAGCCAGAGCTGGCTAAAGAAGCAGGTGCTTGGGGCAGCCAATACCAAGAGGCGGCCCCCTGGCCGCTATTGGGGCGGCACGTCCGAGTCTTCCGTGGCAATTTGGCGTTGGGTCCCTCAGTCTCAGAGCGAAGGACCTGCTGCTGAATTGCCGCCGAAGAGTGGAATGGCACAATCGTGCTGCTGCAGCTTTTTAATTTTTGGCCGCTTGGGGCGGCAGAAAACCTGGAGCTGGCCCTGTATGGAGTGACCAAGGTAGAAAACTGCAGGAAGAGAAAATATGGTCTCTGGGGTAAAGCAAAGTGAATGCTATCCAGGCAAATTCAGTTCTATTCCTACTGCTCCCAGAGTCTTTCAGTATGGTACTGAGCAAGTCATTGAATTCAGAATATTGTCAGTGGCCCTTAATTGTTTCTCAATTTCTGAGTGCCAGTTTGAGATACTTGGGGGCCTGGTTTATAAGTACTGAGCACTTGCAGCTGAAGCCAGTGGAAGCTACAGATGCTCCAGATCTCAGGTAGTATGGTCTGTGGAGAAATGAGCATGGGGTTTGGAATGGGCAGGTCCTGAGTTCTAATCTTGACTCTGCCCCTGTGTCTCACTCTGTGGTACTAAGGACCAGCACAAATCTCACCACGTCCTGTTCTCAGTGGAAGGCATGTGTCTTTCACCTTCCTTTCTCTAACATAAACATATAGCTCTGTGTGTGTGTGTGTGTGTATATATATATATATATATTTGTGATGGGGCAAGGCCAGATGGCTACAGTAAAGTACTGAGGAACAGGTATGTTAGCCCCAGGCTAAAGAAATCCATAGTACCATGGTAACCAAATGGCAGTTGCTCCAGGTTAATCAAGGCACCTGGGGCCAATTAAGATCTTTCTAGAAGGCAGTGGAGATAGCTACATTGATTAGAACACCTGCAGCCAATCAAGGCAGGCTAATTAGGGCACCTAGGTTTAAAAAGGAGCTCACTCCAGTCAGGCAGGGAGGAGTCAGAGTAGAGGAAGCGCGTGTGAGGAGCTGGGAGCAAGAGGCGCAAGGAGCTGAGACTGAGAGGGTGTGCTACTGGAGGATTGAGGAATTATCAGACACCAGAAGAAAGGTCCTGTGGTGAGGATAAAGAAGGTGTTTGGAGGAGGCCATGGGGAAGTAGTCCAGGGAGTTGTAGCTGTCATGCAGCTGTTACAGGAGGCATTATAGACAACTGCAATCCACAGGGTCCTGGGCTGGAACCCGGAGTAAAGGGTGGGCCCAGGTTCCCCCCCAAACCTCGCAACTCCTGGTCAGACACAGGAGGAGTTGACCCAGACTGTGGGTTCCATCAGAGGGGAAGATCATTGAGGTGAGCAAATCTGCCAATAAGCGCAGGACCCACTAAGGTAAAGGAGGAACTTTGTCACAACTGGTGTGAGAAGTGGGATTTTTTGGTGTGCACAGCGCGGCGGAAGAAGGAGGATGATTTTTAAAAAAAAAAAAGAGGGTTAGTTTTTTTTGTCACCACAATGGATGACGTAGTACATGCACTGGTACAAGCTACAGCGGCCCAGCAGGAGGCTACCCGTGTCCAGGCAGCTGCCCAGCAAGAAGCAGTGTGGCTGCAGCAAGAGACTAATCGCCTGCTGATGGACCAAGCTGCTCAAGACCGAGCTATGTTGCGGGAACTGGTAAACCAGGTAAAGACCCTCACAGAGCTGAACCATGGCCATGATGGGACGCGGCTCATACGGGCTAGCCATTGGCTGCAGAAAATGACATGGGAAGATGATGTAGAGGCATACCTTCTGGCCTTTGAGAGGACAGCCCTACGAGAGGCCTGGCCTCGAGATCAGTGGTCTGGCATCCTTGTCCCATTCCTGTGTGGGGAGGCCCAGAAGGCCTACCATGATCTACCTGAAGAGGCTGCAGCAGACTACTCCCAGCTGAAGGCAGAGATCCTGGCCAGATCTAGAGTAACGACTGCAGTGTGGGCCCAGCGGTATCATGAGTGGAGGTACCAGGAAGACAAAACCCCGTGGTCCCAATTGTATGACCTCATCCATCTTGCATGAAAGTGGTTGCAAACAGAGTCCCGGAGTCCGGAAGAGATACTAGAGGTTCTGGTCATCGAC
Organism: Gopherus evgoodei; assembly: GCF_007399415.2. NCBI lineage: Eukaryota > Metazoa > Chordata > Testudines > Testudinidae > Gopherus > Gopherus evgoodei. The sequence continues at coordinate 41,996,255 of NC_044333.1, forward strand.
CAGTACATGAGGGCACTGCCACCAGATCTCCACAAATGGGTAGGCCAGAACGATCTATCCACCTATGACGAGATGATCATGCTGGTAGAAAGACGCATGACAGCCAGGGAATTGATCCAACTACCCAAGGAAAGCCCCTTTCGTAGAAGATACTCAACCCCAGCCCTGGAAGATGGGACAGCCAAACCCCTGGGGAGTCCTAGGTGGAGGAAGAGGGGGGGTTGAAAACCAGCAGAGACTCCAGAAGGAAGGGATTGGCTTGAGTGGTGGGAACCCTGGGACTAAACCCCCTAGCCCAAATGATAGGAGAATAATTAGAAACAATTATAGATGTTATGCATGTGGGGAGTGGGAACACATAGCAACACAGTGTCCCAGCACTGAGGAGCCTATGCAATGCAACTTGGGGGATTGGGAGGTCCCATGCGCCCTTATCCACCTTGTGGGCGTCGCATTAGCCCCGCATAACTACACCAGGCCGGTGAAGATAAATGGAGCAGAGACTACAGCACTTGTGGACTCAGAGTGCTATCACTCTTATATTGGGTAAGCTGGTAAAAAGTAGCCAGCTGCTGCAAGCCAATTGCATAACAGTGAAGTGTGTGCATGGGGCCATGAGCCATTACCCCACCATCCCAGTGGAGATAGAGTTTCAGGGGAACCCCATTAAGGTGACAGTGGGCATAGTTCCTAAACTCCCATATCCTGTAGTTATTGGGAGGGACTATCCAGGGTTTGATAAGTTACTCCCCCCGGAGAGGCTGGAGAGAGGTGGAGACCCTGTTGGCAGTGACTCGTCATTGGGGGAATGTCAACCTCCAATGTTTTCTGAGTTTTCTCAGGATCTATTCTCAGCCCCCCAAAAGGCCCGGAAGACAAAAAAAGAAAGGAAGGCCGCGAAGGCTTTGGGAACCCGGATCCTGACCCAGGGCCAGAAGACCGCGCTAGTAGGTAGATAGACACGAGCAGCCATCAGAGAAACTACCAACACGGAAGGTGAGCTAGAGGCTGGCCCCAGCCGTGATGGTGACGAGCCGTTGGAAGAAGCAGAAGCCGGCCCCTGGGAGCTCAGGCAGGTTAGTCCTGGGAGAGAGACTTTCGGATGGGACCGGGCAGAGGACCCTAGATGTGATAACATCAGGAAAGAGGTGGCTGAGATAGATGGGATACCAGTGGAGGGGAAGGTCCGGGGTCCAGGACCCTACTTTATAGTGAAGAAAGATCTCCTGTACCTTGTGGTGCAAATGCAGGAGCAGGAGATACATCAATTTCTGGTGCCACGAAAACATCAAAAAGCCATATTGAGCCTCGCCCACAGTCCACTGTTTGGAGGACACTTAGGGGTAGAGAAAACCCAGGCCAGGATCCTGCGGAGGTTCTTCTGGCCAGGAGTACATTAAGATGTCAGGCGATACTGCATCTCTTGTCCAGAGTGTCAGCTACATAGCCCAGGCCCACACTTACAGGCCCCTTTGATACCTCTTCCAATAATAGAGGTACCATTTGAACGCATAGTCATGGATCTGATTGGGCCTCTAGAGAAGACAGCTCGGGGCCACCAACATGTGCTGCTTGTGTTAGACTGTGCAACCTGTCCCCCTACGCAACACAGCTTCCAAGACAATAGCTAAGGAGCTAGTACAGATCTTTTGCCGGGTTGGGCTACCTAAGGAGATACTGACTGATCAAAGGACACCTTTCATATCCAAGTTGATGAAAGATCTCTGTTCATTGCTCCATGTACAAGCCCTACGGACCTCTGTATACCACCCACAAACAGACGGTCTTGTAGAAAGTTTCAATAGGACCCTCAAGGCCATGATCAGGAAAGTGGTGAGTCGGGATGGGAAAGACTGGGATACCCTATTGCTTTACCTCATGTTGGCCATCCGGGAAGTTCCACAAGCCTCCACAGGTTTCTCTCCATTCGAACTACTATATGGGCGCCATCCCGAGGCATATTGGATATAGCCAGAGAAGCCTGGGAAGAGGAGCCAAATCCCGGAAAGAACATAGTCGACCATGTACTACAGATGAGGGATCGAATAGCCCAAGTTACACTCATTGTACAGGAACACTTGGAGAAAGCACAGGAGACCCAACGGACCCATTATAACCACCAAGCAAAGCTTCGACGGTTCCAACCAGGGGATTGAGTAATGGTCCTGGTTCCCACAGCAGAAAGCAAACTGTTGGCCCAGTGGCAGGGACCCTATGAAGTGATTGAAGCTGTGGGAGAGGTAAACTATAAGGTGCGGCAGCCAGGCCACAGGAAACCAGAGCAAATTTACCACATCAATCTTCTAAAACCTTGGCATGATCGAGAGGCATGCTTCGTCACCCAGGAGACCCTTCCCCAGGAGGATAACTTACATGAGCAAGTGAAGCTATCACCCGACTTGACGCCAATCCAAAAACTCGAGGCAGCCAACATGATTAATCGCAACCGAGATGTGTTCTTTACAAAACCGGGGTGGACGACTGAGACCTATCACCATATCCGCATGATTCCCAGAGCCAAGATAACACTGAGACCCTACCAGATCCCAGCAGCCAAAAGAGAAGAAATCAAGGCCGAAGTAAAGAAAATGTTAGAATTAGGCGTTATTGAAGAATCCTACAGTCAGTGGTGCAGTCCAATCATTCTAGTGCCCAAACCTGATGGTACCATGGGATTCTGTAATGACTTTCGCCTCTGAATGAAGTATCCCAATTTGATGCATACCCCATACCACGCATCGACGAACTGGTTGACCGACTGGGTAGTGCCTGATTCTTGACTACATTGGATCTGACAAAAGGGTATTGGCAGATTCCCCTGACCAAAGAAGCTAAAGAAAAGACAGCATTCTCCACCCCAGACAGGCTATTCCAGTACACTGTCCTCCCTTTTGGGTTACATGGGGCCCCAGCCACATTCCAGCGCCTCATGGATAAGCTGCTGTGCCCCCATACTAGTTATGCAGCTGCATACCTAGATGATGTCGTCATCCATACGCCAGACTGGGGAACCCACTTGGAGAAAGTTGAGGCAGTACTATACACCTTAAGGCAGGCTGGCCTCACCGCTAATCCTGCTAAATGTGCCATAGGACTAGCAGAGGCTAGGTACCTGGGATATACTGTAGTGAAGCCCCAAACTAATAAGCTAGAGGCTATTCAAAACTGGCCCCGGCTGACCCGAAAGAAACAGGTCCGTGCATTCCTAGGCGTGGTAGGCCATTACCGATGTTTTATTCCCCACTTCGCCAGTAGGACAAGTCCTCTAACGGACTTGGTGAAGGCCCGAGGTCCAGACATGGTGAAGTGGACCGACGCAGCAGAGGGGGCATTTTTAGACCTTCAGACAGCCCTCTGTAATGACCCCATACTCATAGCCCTGGACTTTACCAAGGAATTTATTTTATAGACAAATGCTTCTGAGGTGGGGTTGGGGGCGGTTCTGTCACAAATGATTGGAGAACACCCGATCCTCTGCCTAAGCAGAAAGCTGCTCCCAAGAGAACAGAAGTATGCAGTAGTCGAGAGAGAATGCCTTGCTGTCAAATGGGCCATGGAGACACTGCGTTATTACCTCTTAGGCCGACGATTTACTCTTGTGACGGACCATGCACTCCTCCAGTGGATGCAGAGAAATAAGGAAAAGAATGCAAGGGTCACCAGGTGGTTCATATGCCTCCAACCATTCCAGTTCCACATATGGCACAGGGCTGGATGCCACCACGGCAACGCTGATGGTCTTTCACGAGCACACTGCCTGGTGTCCCAAGTTGGCCAACCGTATGGTGTTGAGCAGAGTGGGGGGATATGTGATGGGGCAAGGCCAGATAGCTACAGTAAAGTACTGAGGAACAAGTATGTTAGCCCCAGGCTAAACAAATCCCTTGTACCCTGGTAACCAAATGGCAGTTGCTCCAGGTTAATCAAGGCACCTGGGGCCAATTAAGATCTTTCTAGAAGGCAGTGGAGATAGCTACATTGATTAGAACACCTGCAGCCAATCAAGGCAGGCTAATCAGGGCACCTAGGTTTAAAAAGGAGCTCACTCCAGTCAGGTGGGGAGGAGCCAGAGTAGAGGAAGCGCGTGTGAGGAGCTGGGAGCAAGAGGCGCAAGGAGCTGAGGCTGAGAGGGTGTGCTACTGGAGGATTGAGGAATTATCAGACACCAGAAGGAAGGTCCTGTGGTGAGGATAAAGAAGGTGTTTGGAGGAGGCCATGGGGAAGTAGTCCAGGGAGTTGTAGCTGTCATGCAGCTGTTACAGGAGGCACTATAGACACTGCAATCCACAGAGCCCTGGGCTGGAACCCGGAGTAGAGGGCGGGCCCAGGTTCCCCCCAAACCTCACAACTCCTGATCAGACACAGGAGGAGTTGACTCCCACTGTGGGTTCAACCAGAGGGGAAGATCACTGAGGTGAGCAAATCCACCAATAAGCACAGGACCCACCAAGGTAAAGGAGGAACTTTGTCACAATATATATATTTTTTTTCCCTAAAAGAAGACTCCACTGGGAGAGAATGAAAGGAAAAGCACATGACTGATGTTACTCATGTTGCTTAAAGCACTACAGAAGGTGTTCTGATACTATGGTGATAGGTTCTTATACTGCACTCATCTAGAATAGAATAGAATAGAAATCTTTGTCTCAGTTTCTTCTTCTGTAAAATGGGGACAATTCTGTTATCAGGCAGTAGAGATAAATTCACTGAATTTGCGAGGCACAGCAAGGAAATGAATAATTCTATATTGTTATGCTGGAGGGTGTTGGTGGCTGTGGGAAGTCACAGACCTTGTTGAAGCGGATGGGCATGTTAACCACCTTTCATTCTGGCTAAATGAGCCAGCAAGAAAATATCCCTTTGTTCAGTGATAGCTGAAACAATAATAGCCACTGCCCAAGGCACCAGCCAACATTGCAAGGCCTAAGCAGAAGCTGAGCCTTGTGACCAGAAGGGTATCAAGAAGACTGATAGCAAATGCAGCAGTAGGGCATTGATTTTCGTTGCAGCTGTCTGAATGTGTGTGAAAGGAACCAGAAAGCAAACGGACAGCAAGGAAAGCAATGTGAGTGTGGTCCTGCAAGGAAGCCAAGAGAGAGCGCTTCCTTTGGGCACAGTAATCACTGGAAAGACAGGCTGGGAATTTGTGAGCAAGAAATTGACCTTTTTTTGTTTCTACTGTTTCAGGGAAATAGGCCTTTGTGTTCATTCTTTATAAATAAAGCAGGATTGCACCAAAGAAATATCCAACTTCTGTTACCAATTTCTCCTGCTAATGAAAACAACCATGCAAGGTCACTAATATTGTCTAACTGCTTGGAGAAAGGAACAACAGTAGTCTCTAATTGAATTATAAGTATAAAAATATTGAACATCAGCCTCATTCCTGGTCCACTGCATGTAGCATGGATTGTGCATGTGCGGGAAGTGTGTGATCATAAAATTGAAGACTGACGTAATGTATATGCACAAGGTAGCCAAATTAAGGTTGTACAGACAATCTAAATTTTTGACTCCATTTGCCCCCTGGATTACTGCCATTTCTCTCTAAGCTCATTGAATGCACTGTTTTTAATCACTGATGGGAGTTCCTCTTCTCTAGTTCCATTCTAGACTATCTCTAATCCAGCTTTCACCCTTTCCATTGTACCAAAACAAAGTCTCCAAAGATCTCTTCCTGTCTGAAAGTCAGAACCAGTACTTCATCCTCATCCTCTGATACCATCAACCTTGGCTTCCGTGAGTTGGTCTTCTCTAGTTCTCTCTCCTCCAACGCCTCTAATCACTCCGTCAGTGTCCTTTTGCAGGATCCTGCTCATCCTCCTCCATTTTTTTGTGAGGGTTCCACAAGGCTCTACTACTACCTACTTGGGGTCCCTTTCTCTTCTCCCTGTACACCTTATCTCTGGAAATTCTCATCTACAAACAAATTCAGCTACCATCTCTATGGGGATGATTCACAGATTTACCTTGCAAAACTCCAGACATGTCTCCTTCTTCTGTCCAAACTAAAATCTCGGCCTGACTCTGACATTCCCTCGTGGATGTCTAGCTGTCAGATGACAGCTAATATGGCTAAAGCAGAGCTCTTAATCTACCCCCACGTCCTTTCCCCTACCTCCTGTCTTAATCCCTGTGGACAACACTACCATCCTTCCTATAACCTTGGTATATCAACTCAAACTCTGTCTCTAGGTTCTAACATCCAGGCTATGTCTAAATCCTGCAGGATTTTTCTGTGTACGAGCTGTAAAATATGGCCTTTCCTATCCCTTTGCAATCTAAAGGCTAAAACTCTCACCTAAGCTCTCACCATTTCACATCTTGATTATTGCAATGTCCTTTTCTCTAGCCTGGACAAATGCAATTTACCCCATTCAGAATGCTGCTGCAAAGATCTTTTCCCTAGCCCACTGCTATGACTGTCACTGTGCTTTGCATCCCCCGACTGGCTTCCCCCTTGTTGGGTCAAACAGAAGCTCCTTGTTTTCACTTTCCAGGCCCTTCACAGCTTGTTCCCACTCTGCCTCTCATTTCTCATTCTCCGTCAAGATTTTGATTCATGATGCCAGCCTCCATCATCGACTTGTTAAGCTTTCGAACAAGCACCTTCATGCTTCCTTTTGTTCTGTGTTTGTCTTACCGTTTCACTTAGGACACAAGAATAAGAACTTAAGAATGGCCATACCCGGTCAGACCAAGGGTCCATCCAGCCTAGCATCCTCTGTCTGCCGACAGTTGCCAATGCCAGGTGCCCTAGAGGGAGTGAACCTAACAGGAAATGATCAAGTGATCTCTCTCCTGCTGTCCATCACCACCTTCTGACAAACAGAGGCTAGGGAGACCATACCTGACCATTCTGGCTAATAGCCATTAATGGACTTAACCTCCATGAATTTATCCAGTTCTCTTTTAAACACTGTTATAGTCCCAGCCTTCGCAACCTCCTCAGGTAAGGAGTTCCACAAGTTGACTGTGCGCTGCGTGAAGAAGAACTTCCTTTTATTTGTTTTAAACCTGCTGCCCATTAATTTCATTTGGTGGCCCCTAGTTCTTATATTATGGGAACAAGTAAATAACTTTTCCTAATTCACTTTCTCCACATCACTCATGATTTTATATACCTCTATCATATCCCCCCTTAGTCTCCTCTTTTCCAGGCTGAAAAGTTCTAGCCTCTTTTACTCTCTCCTCAGGACCAGGATAATGGGGTCCTGGTCCATAACCACAGCTCCTAGGTGCTACAATAGTACAAATAATAACTACTCCACTTCCAAATTTCCAAGTCCTGTTGAAAAGCATGGAGATGTTGGAGCACTCCAAATTGGTTGAAAAATTATTGGACAGTATAAAAGTTTGCTGTTGCACCCTTATAATAAAAAGTACAGCTTGATTCATTACTAGTTTACACTACCATAAAACTGAAGTAACTTCATTGAGATGAGTGTCATTAAACTGGAGTAATACATTGGTGAAATAGAACTTACGTTCTCATCTGTCTCTTTACATCAGACAGTCTCAAAGTGCTTTGCAAAGAAATGAAGTACACTCTCTCCCCACACGGAGACTTGTGTATGTGCTTGGATATTTCATCTCAAGATGGAATAAATTCAGCTGTGAGAGGTGGGAAGGTGTGTAGAAACTTCTATGTCTACTGGAGGTTAAATTCTGCACTGACTTTTACCCTTTGCAATCTACTGGGGGCGTGAGGGTTGGGGGGCGGGCTGGGGAGTCCTAAAATGACAGATTACAGTTTCTCTGATCAAGAATACAGGACACACAATGAGAAATCAGATCTTGAAAATAAAAGCCTGATCTAAATCGATTGAAGTCAATGGAAAGACTCCCATTTACTTAAGTAGCCCTTGAATCAGGCCTTAACACGGACTGAAATTTAGTGATTCACAAATATGTGAGATACTGGACTTCATTTCTAAAATTTGCCTTTAACAAGAATGATACAGTAAAGAAGAAAGACCATATAAACTTTATAATTGATTTAAGGCAGGTAAGGGAAATTTGTGGAAATCTTTAACATACGCAGGTCAGGACTAGATGATATTCCCTTTGTATTGTATGGCATTAGATAACAAAACTTACTGTACCACTGAAAATTATGGTCCTGATTCACCAGTGCATTATTACACTTTTATACCACTGTAATTCCATTACTAGTAGTAATATTGGAGTAATGTAATATTGAATTGGGCCTTAAATTTGAAAAATCATAGCCAGCTGGGGAGGTATTGTTGAGTGTGTCCCAATTACAGCATTAAACCGATGAGCATACCTAGTATTCTCTTATGTTCTTGCCTGCTAAGTAAGTCTCTGTCCTCCTTAGCATCTTGAAAACCTCAGTTATAGTCTCTCTAGAACATCTTTAATCCACTGTACAGTTTTGTTAGCATTTCTGCCTGTTAATTCTTAATGTTTTATCATTCCATTCTCCTCTTCCCTATCTGCTCAGTCTATCCTGGGTTGTATGGTACGTTCTCTCTTCCATGTGTGCTTTGTGGTATGCTGGTCTCAGTTTGACACACAAGTCTATCAAAGAGACTTAAATTTTAGTCTAAGGAGGGTTTAAATGATTTCTCCAGATTTGGATTCTATCCCTCTCGTGCCTTGTTAGTCTTCGATTACATTACATTATGAAGACAGTTACATAGTTATTTCTAGAGTCTCTCCCAGTTTCCATTCTGTGTCTTCAGAAAGTGCCAGTTTAATATATAGCTTCTAATCCTACAATGTCTCATTGTAAACTTAACTAAAATGAAAATCAGTTGTATTATAATCCTTTTCCTATACGTTATCAGCTTTACCTCATACAGCAGTTCAGTATGGTCCATGGAGCTGGACATTTATTTTAGGGTTTCTTCCTAGGGTGTCTGTACAAACAGATTAAGAGGAAGATGCCCTAAAATGAATGTCCAGAGGAAAAAAAAGTGTTCCACTTCATACAGGTTAAAGTCATCACTTTCTTCTTCACTGCCTTTAGCTGTAACTTCGCTCTTTGGCCTTGGTTAGCTTTCTAGCTTGTCCATTCAAAGCGAGTGCTTTTTAGTTGCCATACTTAATGTATTAGGCTGCTGTGATGTGATGTGTCAAATGACCTTTTAAAATCCAAGCAGATTATGTCCAATGTTTTCCTCCTGTCTGCTGTCTGTTACCTCCTTAAAAAATTCCAACAGATTTGTCAAACAAGCTTTACCCTTTATGGGGCTCTGCTGGCTACTTCTTATATCAGCTCACATTTCTCCAGATGTTTTGTGATCTCATCACTTACTAATGTCTCCAATTCTGTCTGCTACTGAAGACAGACTTATTACTGATTACTTTGGTTATGATTTTATAATATCCAGTCTCCTCCCTATTAGAACTAATTTTGATGACTTGAGAATCCTCAAAGAATATGAGTTTGAAGTTTAATGGAATGGATCATTTTTTGGTCCACATTCAATTTAGAGGCTTTTTCTTTCCTTTCATTCTTTGTTACTGTTTTGATATCTTAGAATGCCCTCAAGTGTGCTGGGTATTTCACAGGCAACACCTAAGATGTGTCCCCTGCCCTGAAGAGTTGGTAGTATAAGTAGTTTCTTTCCTTGTATGCTTTCTTTCCTTTTCCCACCTCCATCTTTCTTATCATTCTGACTCCTTCCCCAATCCCTCCTATATCTACGTGTTTGCTACTCCACCCTCTCAGTTGTGTTTTCGCCTCCTGTTCATACAATTTATAAGGCCTTCACCGTCACAGGGCTCTTTAAACTGGTTGCTGCTCTTGGCTGTCCAGGCTGCTGCTCCTACACCAGAATGGTTTTCTTCATTTATTACATCAAGAGTGTGGCTGAATCAAAGTGCCTCTCGTTTTGTGGTAAATACTGAAAAGACCGAGTCGCTTCAACAGTCCATTTGATGCTAAGGCACTGAAGGCAAAGAATTGTTCGCTGTGAACACTGCCTAGCCTTTGGCTGTGATGGAGATAACTAATAAATCTCTGATAAGAAATACAAGTAGCCTAAATGTTACATATTTGATGAAAGTTGCTGTCCCTGAGACATCTGTTTGTTTTGAGTCTACTCTTGAAAATTAATTTATTTTACCTAATTTCCAAAGTGCTGATTTTTAGACTTTCCACTCTCATGAGCACCATTTTTTGTGCCAATTTTTAGATATGCTGTCAAGAGTTGGCATCCATAAATAAATACAACCAGCTGGAGAACTGGTTAGAAGATAACACATGAAATCCCTTTCAATTTCCATCCTTCAGAAGAAAAGGCTTTGTCATGGAGAATGAGAGAAACTAACAGTTTGTACCAAGGTTTCCCTGCATTTGAGAGCAGGGATTGTTGGAATGGCTGAGAACGACGGTATGTCCGTGTAACAAGATTTATGGGAAAACCATAAGCTCCATGAAGTGTATGCTATTTGGATCTGATACAAGTCAGCCTTTCCATTACATCTCTATAGCTTTCTGCATATTTGTGATTATCCTCATGAATTATGTAAGCTGTTGCTTTCAAACGAAAGAGACGTTGAGAAGGAATTAGAACGTTGTTTGAATGTTTACAGTTAACTCCAGATCTGTGGAGGCTGAATATTTTGTCCACTGGTTGAAGAAATGCAGTCTTTTGTGGAACCCATAGGCTTTCCTTATAAAGGGGCACACAGCTCCCTCTTTCCTGGAAGCTATTGCTACCACCACCACTAGAATCTCTCTGAATATTGAAGGGTAGATGGAGAAGAGGCCAGGTTAAATATTGTTGAGCAGCACTAAAAATAATGGCTCCTTCTCTAAGACCATAAACTGCTTAGTTGTGGATTCCTAATTTGCATGTCATAGTAGCGATTCTTGAATTCACTGAAGACTGGTGTGATGGACTCTTACGTACTCTATTGTAAAGTGTTTGTGTTAGTTTAACAATTTGATTCCCAGAACTAGATGAATCCTTTCTTTCAGGAAAAATGACCTACAGTGCATAGATTACCCTCTTGTAATTTCTCTAAACAGGAAACCTGGCAGGAGGTGAAGATGATGGGAGCCGTATAAATGCTTGTAATGAATAAGATGTGTGTCTGTTGCTTGGTGGGCCTGAAGAGGGAGAACCAGTTGTGAAGAAAGCACTCTGACTCAGATGATAAACCTCAGAAAATTTATGCTTAAAACTCATTTGAGAGAGTTTTCTGGGTAGTTTTCTCAGAGGCCAGTCTCTCATGAGAGACTATGTGCCTTCAGGATAATTGTTCTTGTGAACTTTGAAGTGAAATGAATTGTTCTAAGAACTAAAATAAAGCGACAGCAGCAGTCAGAGTTTTTCTTTTGCCATGTTTAAATATTTTAAAGAGTCTCTAGAGAAAAGGAATCCCAGGACACCGCTGCAATATTGTTAGGCATATATGGGTATGGTTGGTTCTCTTCATTGCATTATCTAAAGCTGACACAATGATGGTTACCTATTTGGAATAGACAAAAACAACCAACACAAGTGCACAAGAAATTGTCTCAGCAGGCTGGTAAAGCACTAAAGACATTATCAATGATTGCTGTAGTTTGAGCAAAATAATTAGCCATAATGCAAGCCTGTTAGTCTCCTTCCTGTGAGTTGGTGGGATGTTTGCTTCTGATACAATGATTTAGAGAGAGAATGATGGAAAATTTGGTTCAGGGTAAGTTGGGGCTGTCTAGATTTTGCTCATTCAGTAACTACCCTGCTGTGAAGTCTAATCTGTGCAAAAGGCTAAATTGCTGCAACCCTAATATTGTGATGAAATTGCAGTCTGCAAGCTCCTGCATGTGATGCAGACTCTTCAGTAGGACCAATGAAGCATTGCATGATGAAGCCCACAGTCTCCATGTACCTTACGTCCATGTTAAATATGAGGAAGATTTGAGGGATAGGTACCCTGCCTGGATTTAAAGCCTCTGTGTGAAAGACTGGTATACCTGTACACCTAGCATAGGCATTGTTTATATTCTTGGGTTACCAGATTAAACAATTTCAGTTTCTGTAGCAAGAGGAAGGGAAGGCAAGGGGAAAAGTTAACTTCTAGTTCTGATTCATCAGTTTTATTGAGCTTAAATTCTTTTGTTTTAATGCACACTTGATTGAGCCAGCATTTATTGAAGCAGTTATGGTTCGTAGGAGAAAGAGAGAGTTGAAGAAAGAACAAATGAAGCTAATGTAAATCAAATACTTAATGCTTTTATAGAAACTACAAAGCCTTAAATGTGTATTTTTAATGGTAATTTTACAAAACTCCACTAGGCAGCTTCAAATGGAGGTGACAGTGATTGTTTGTTTCAGTCTGGAGATGGTTTCCTTTCACATGCTAATCACCTGTTCATGGTGATATTTCTCTCCTTAGTTGCAGTCAGTGAATTGAATAATTTATGGAGTGAATTTTGTTGTAAATTTATTGTGTCACAAGCAGGTTGTAATTTCACTAACAGTACACTTAAGTTATTAAGTTAAAAAATAATGTGGTTGATAGGATAGTGCATTTGGAGTTTTTTTTTCCCAACAAGTTCACATCTTATATATTTTCAAAACAGAGTAGTTACCTAATTTTTATTCAGAATCTGATCTGCGAAAAAGGGAGAGGGCATTAACGTAAATGGGATTGCATTTACGCACTATTGTTGAATCTGGGAGTTGTAAACAAATTACTGAAGATTTTATATAGACAGAAATAGCATTAAACTGCATAGCTCTGTTGTAGTGCTGCCTTTGTTTCCTATTTTGTTTCCGAATAATTGTCCTAAGCTTGCAAATGATGAAATGTTGAAGTTACAGATGGAGGTGATGCTTTGGAGAAAAGCAAATCCTTTTGCTTTTGTTTTGATTTTGGTGCTAGGATAGCGGATAATTGTCACCTAGAAAGTTTCCTGCATCCTGAAGAGCACCAACAGAAGAGAATGAACAAAAAAAAAATCTAGATTCATGATTCATAATTAGACTCATTATTCATAATTTGGCCTTGAGATGTCAGGTGTACCTCCACCTATATCAAATGTCCCTAAATGGATGCTTATAGTTTCTATTCTATGTGATAAAAGTGAAGGTTTGGCTCAAAGATCATTATCGCAGAAATCTTCTTGGTAGTCCATTGATCCAATGACAATCTGTGCAGATCATCTATTGTTGGTCTCATGGTGTGTGCCCTCTGATGACTGTACAAGCCAGTTCTAGAGGTGCACATTTTGCTGCAGATGGTGCATGGGAAGTTCGCGTGGATTGTGTGCTGCTGATGCTCTGTGACGACGTCGTTCACGTGTCTCTTGTAGACACCGGCAGCGGTCTTCCTGAAAGGCGATGCAGGTATTTCTGACTTTGCACGCCACTGTGTTCTGTCGCTGGCTGCGACCTCAAGGTCCCTAGGTTTGATACTGCTGTATTGCAGATTGGCTTTGATGGTGTCCTTCTAACGTTTCCGTGGACGATCTATATGCCGGATGCCCTGGGACAGCTCACCATACAGAAGCTGGCGGGGGATTCTGTTGGCATCCATGCGGCTGACATGACCGGTCCAACATAGCTGTGACTTCATGATCATCATTTCGATGCTTGTCATCTGGGCTCTCTCGAGGACCTCAAGATTGGGCGCTTTGTCTTGCCAGCAGATCTTCATGATGTTGCAGAGGCAGCGCATGTGGAATACTTCGAGCTGCTTGATGTGATGCCTATATAGTGTCCATGTTTTGCACCAGTACAAAAGAGATGAAAGAACAACAGCTCCGTACACACAATTAAGATTTTATGTGGCTTGCAGGGACACTTTTTTTTTTCCATTTGCACACGCATAACTGTCACACATGTAACAGTGTCATTAAAGATTTGTGGTAGGGGGTATTTTTATTTCCCTGTGGTCTCCTCTAGTTCCTTGTCTGAACAAATATCTTACCCTCTCACTTTATACACCTCTCTTTTTGAAGTTGGCCAAGGGCCTGGCTGGCTTTACTTATTCTGGAGGAGATTTCCTTATCAAAGGAACCGTCACTTGAGATGATGCTGCCCAAATACTTGAATTGATCCACATTTTTCAGCTGTGTGCCCTGGATGAAGATGGCTGGCACTGGGGCATTGGAATGAGGTGCTGGTTGGAACAAGACCTCTGTTTTCCCAAGACTGATGGTGAGGCCAAAGAGTTGGGATGCTTCATAAAATATATCAGCAATGACCTAAAGGTTGTCTTATCTGTGAGCCATCACGGTGCAGTCATCTGCAAAGACTGCCTTGATGAGAAGTCTCTCCAGTGTCTTGGTATTAGCACTGAGTCTTTGAAGATCAAAATGGGAGCCATCGAATCCGTAGTGGATGTATACCCCCTGATCCGAGTCCCTTGTTGCATGGCTGAGAACACAAGCAAAGAACAAGTTGAACAGCCCTGGAGCCAGTATGCAGCCTTGCTTCACTCCATTTGAGACTTCAGATGCATCGAAAAAGTCACCGCTGGTGAGTACTTACTTGCTCTGTCATGTGGTCATGGAACAGATGGATGATTGGTATGAACCTTCTTGGGCAGCCTAGTTTATGTAGAATAGCCCAAAGATCCTCCCTGTTGACCGTTATAAAAAGCTTTGGTCAAATCGATAAAATCTGCATACAGGTCTGTTCTGTTCAAAGCATTTTTCCTGGACCTGCTTTACAACAAAGACTGTGTCCATAGTGCTACAGCCTGATCTTAAACCACACTGCGCTTCTGGCAGATTCTCCTCAGATATGTTTGCAATGAGTCTGTTCAGTAGAATGCGAGCTAGTATTTTGCCTGCATATCAGAGGAGAGTAATGCTTCTGTAGTTTCCACAGTCAGCTTTGCTGCCTTTGTTTTTTGAACAGTGATACAATAAAAGTATCTTTGAAGTCTTGTGGCTTTTCTTCTTTCTCCCAAGTGCTACTCAGGATGTCATGAAACACCTCAATAGCCTTTGGGCCTGCTCCTTTATATAATTCTGCTGGGATACCATCCTTTCCAGATGCTTTGCCAGAGTTCAGTTTTTTGATGGCTTTTATAACTTCCCCAACTGATGGAGGGATATCGAGATCCTCTTTGATAGGTTTCTCAGGTAAATGCTCAAGGATACACCAATTGACTGTGGATGGTCTATTGAGCACTACTGAATGTACAGCCCATCTCTGTACGATTCCCTCCTTGTCTTTGATGAGGGTTGTGCCATCTGCTGACTTCAAAGGAGCTGTGTCAGATTTAGATGGTCCATAGATTGCTTTGAGAGAGTCAAAGAACATCTTTGCATTGTTTATATCTGCGTAATGCTGGACTCCTGCAGCTTTCCTCTCCCACCACCCATCCGGCATTCTTCTTATTTCAGACTGGGGCTTGCTCTGTAGGTACTTAAACCTATCTTTCTTTGAGATGGAAGTGAGTTCATTCTGTCATTCAACAAATGCTTTCTGCTTGTCATGCCTATCTCTGGAGACCCTGCATTATGGCTGTCATTCTTCTGGCTGACATTTGGACTGGAGTTCTTTTGGAGCTGTTCAGCATGGTTTCTGTGGACTGATTCAAAGTATTTGCTTCCTCAGCAATTATATATGTGCTGCCATACTGCTCATGGACCAACTGGATGAGAGTTAGCTTAAAAAAGGCATATGAAAGATACAATTTTGGAGGCTATACGCTATCATTTTTCTTAATTATTCCTTTTACTTGCCTTGTCATACTATCAGTTTCCTCAGAAGATAGCTATAAACACCAGTTTCACTTAAGAACAGACACTGCATTTGTTGAGGGGAAGATACATGATCCAGGCTCATTTTAACCAAAGAGATTTATTTACAGTATTTTCTCTTCTGTAAGGAAGATTGCAGAAAACAATCCATCTCTAGTCTTTGATGCCCAATAATCCCCTATTCATCCCCACTGGATATGTATACTGGGATTTCTGGCTGTATTGTCAGTAGTTTTTCACTCTGTTTTAATAAGCATCTTTCAGTGAGGTCTTGGGCTGAGTTAATGAGAAGAATGCAGTTTTGAGTATTAAATTTTATTTCTCTCTGCCAAGTTGTGCTAAGACTCAATTTTGTTGCACAATACCCTATAGCTGAACAAACCTAGCCATATAAGAAAGCTGTCATATCACTGACTCCACAAGTCCTTCCATGATTTCACCAGTCTCCATGCTTGTTCACCAGTTGGCTGAGTGATCTGCCCTTCTGCGTTGGACTATGAATGATGGTGTGAAGTCATTTCAGGCCCCTAGGGTCCTAAAGAGTCCTCACTCTATCATATCCTCTTCCGATGAGTGCAAACTCTGTTGCTTTTGCAAGAAAAATGTCTAAGACCTGTTCTAAGATGAGGAAGTTTGTAATTTCCATTACTGATGGGATCTCTGATTTGAGCCAGCAAGTTCTTCTTCTTTCTTCCTCTTCAAGGCCATTGCTTGGGGCTGTACTGTATCAGGAACCTGTTTTTTCTGGGAATTTACAACAGTGGGTCTCCACTGAGATTCAGATTCTAGTGAAGGTCTGACTTTTATGCCAACTTCTCATCTTCTTCTAGATAAGTGGCCAGAGAGTTCTCCCTACAGAAAGGGGCCAGACTGATGGTTTAGGATTCCTGGACTTCCTGTCTGTCATGGCTACTTTCAAAGGAGACGTCATTTTTTTTCTAGGGAATTTCTATAGCCTGTTATACAGGTGGTCAGATTAGATGATCACAATGATCCCTTCTGGCCTTTGAATTTATGAATGAATCTATGAAAATAATTCTGGGTAATCTTCAGGTCCCTGCATAACCCTGTGTGAGGCTTACTGCTAGGCTGGACGGAGGAACACTCTCTCTGAGAGTGAGACTGGCATAATAAGCCAGCGAGGAAATGGTGCTGTTTTTGGGCAGTCAGCTGGTGTTACCTCCAGAAGATCTTTGACATGTAGAGGTTTCCCAGGGATCTATATAGTCTCCATGATTGGTATTTTTGTCCCCTTGCCTGTATAAGACCTCTTGGAGAAGTTGTGGGATGCTATGGGTTCCATTGCCAACAATTAATAAACATTCACCTTTTACATCTACTTTTGAACAGTACTTTAAGATATCAGTGCTTTAAGAGATGCTTAAAATGCTATAGCAGCACATCTGCTGTGCTGCAGCTGTGCCACTGTAGTGCTTCAGTGTAGACACTACCGATGCTGATGGGAGAGTTCGTCCCTCGGCACAGGTAATGCATTTCCCTGATAGGTGGCAGGTAAGTCGATGGAATAATTCTTCAGCTGACCTAGCACTGTCTATTCCAGGGATTGTTTGGCATAGCTACATCTCTCAGGCGTGAATTTTTCACACCCTGGGAGACAGTTCTGTTGATGTAAATTCCCAGTGTAGACCAGCCCTTAGTGGCAGTGTCCTTGATGAGCTAAACTGTTTGGGGAGTCTTTTTCAGTCAAAGGCCTCTGCTTGCGGAACAACCTGCTGGAGGAGGCAAGAGCTGGGGTTGAGTATGACCATTTTCAAGACATGCCTTTTTCCAAAACCTGCCCGCAATAACCAAACACAACGAATAACACAAAAATCTAAAATCTGCCTGATGTAGACACCAACTCTGTGTGCAAATTCTAATTGCTGCAGGCTTGATTGTATCTTATTCTGAGAGGAGTCGGACTGGAATGAATGGACTAGTGAGAGTAAGGCACTACTCAGTGTGAATAAGGGTGGTACAGTCTGGCCTTTTTTCTTTTAAGATACTTTTAGTGAGAAAGAAGGTCTCAGAAATACTTCTAGATTGACAGAATATCCTCCTTGGCTTTTATATGGGAAAGAAAAGGTTTTTGCTGAGGGTACATTTAAACCAGCA
The DNA here is from genome assembly GCF_007399415.2 of Gopherus evgoodei. NCBI lineage: Eukaryota > Metazoa > Chordata > Testudines > Testudinidae > Gopherus > Gopherus evgoodei. The sequence continues at coordinate 42,014,052 of NC_044333.1, forward strand.
CTGGAGTACACTGAGGGTATGAATATAATTAAAAGTGTCCTGGCACGTACTGACATTTCTGCACTTTCAGAATTAAGTTCTCTGCACAAGTGGCACACGTCTTGCCTTCCCGTAGACAGGAGGCAGGAGCCAAGTACTTTGTTTATAAAAGTTTATCCTCTCCTATGCTATAAAACTAACACGGTTGCAGATAGGTGAGGCACTGTGGGGGTCACATGTCAACAGAAACATGTTGTAGGTGTGCAAACGTTGGTAGAAGCATTAATATGTTTATTTCTGGACACATCTGTCCAAAGGCCTGTGAATGCTTTGACACATTATTAAACAAAATAACAAATAAGACAACACATCCATCTCTGAGTCAAAGTTGCACTTTATTGTGGAAAGAGATTAATAATGGGATGCTCTGGGTTTGGGTTTGGGTCAGTGTTATTAACTATGTGTGTTAAAGGTTTGGAGGTTGACGGTGAGCTGGTGAATTGACCCCCGGTGGATTGATCGCTGCCCATCAATCTGGCTGGTAGTGTAGACATACCCTAAGGGTCTAAAGGTCAGCGAGCAGCAATCGACCCAGTGGGGGTCGATTATCGCATCTAGTCTAGATGCGATAAATCAACCTCTGAGCGCTCTCCCGTCGACTCCTGTACTCTGCCGCCGTGAGAGGCTCAGGCGGAGTCGATGGGGGAGTGGCAGCAGTCGACTCACCTAGTGAAGACACCCCGGTAAGTCAATCTAAATATGTCAACTTCAGCTACGTTATTCACATAGCTGAAGTTGCATAACTTAGATCGATCTCCACCCCCACCCCCCAGTTTAGACCAGGCCTCATTCTGCTCTTTCAGTCTGTTAGCTGCGTGGGTTGTCACTGCTAATTATTTAAACAGTCAAATAGCATCAAAAGTATATTCTCCTGTGCTAGTCTGTAGCTAGGCCTGAGAAGGGTCGGAGGCCAGAGAGTGTCAAGACACGTTATTTGTCCTCGAACTAGTCCCCCTGGACACCTTCCCCTCCATTAATTATTTTTAAATATCTAGAGGACTCATGGCATAATACCTAGGAAAACTGTGATACAATTCACTGGCTTAGGAGTGCTCTTTTCTTTTAAAAGTAGAATGCACTGTACAAAGTTTAGGCGTTCTGGGTGAATTGGGTAGAGTGTATGGTGTAATAATGAGTGAGAGAATACATAGCAGACTAAAAAAAAGATAGGTACAGTAGTCTCTCTCCTGGAACTTTTGGATAAATATAGCTTGATAGTTAAGCATTATGTAGCACTCTATATTCTCAAAGTGCTGTACAAATTAAGTAGTTAATTTTTCATAAGATGCTCATAAGGTAGGTAGATAAACACTATCTCCGTTTTATAGAGGGATACTAAAGAACAGAAGTTTTGACTTGCCCAATGCAACACATCCTGCTGATATCAGACCCTGGGATAGTACTCAGTGTTCCTGGCTCTTAGCCTGGTAGATCACACTGTGTCTCAGTATGAGTGTGATAGAGCAGAGGACTGTCAGTCATATTGAAGGTAGACTCCAGCTAAAAGCAGTGTAGATAAATCTGTTTTCCTTGAGTACTCACACTGCTAAATACTGGTCAAGTAGATTAAATTACAATGGATTTGTTACTATAATGTTTGCAGAACTACGGATAGAAGGAGGACTTCAAAATAATCAACTCTATGGATTGTTCTAGTTTATATATCTCTAGCTGCTTTTCTCCTGTCACTGTAAATCACAATTAAAAATCAAGAAAGTATTTCCACTTTTCATTTCTCAGATGAAATTCCTGTTAGAAGCCCTGTGTTGTGTATGTTAAATTTTTAATTTGTTTCATTTGTCTGTTCAACTGATGTAAATGATGTGCATCCTTTCACCCCAGGATACAGGTTAATAACCTCCTAACCTAAGAATAAAAACATGATGATAAAAGGAGAACACCCCATGGCTTTGGGGACCATTTATAATATTTTATCTTTTTAAAATCTTTTCCTTTTTTTATCCTTTTTGCCTAAAGCATTTTGCACTTTCAATGGCTTGATGGACTTTTAAAAAAATAATTACTTCAAATTTGGATGGGGAAAAAATAATACATAGCAAATCTGCAAGAAAGCTAATCACACTTACCCTTGCTGAAAGTCCTTGCAAACTGAGAAGAAGAAATATACAGCATCAATAATTTGTGTTCATTGCCTGAAAAATACTTTTTTACCATTTGTTCATAATGCAGGATGGGAGATGCCAAATGAATAGTGCTCTTGAATCATGATGTATGATCAGTGTGTAACGGAAGTATTCAGCTACTATTCAGTGATCCAAGGTATTCTGGATGGCATGGACGAGGAGAAGAGGAAAGGGACAAAGGTATTTTGCATGGGATGGAGTAGTTTGCAGATAGAATCGTGATACTTATTTTTTTCCTCGAGAAATTTGAATGCTTATTATATTCACTAATAGTAACTCTCTCCACTTATCATGCTCTTGAGTCAGATGTCTAACTACTCAGATATGATCTCTGTACTTTAAAAAAGCGGGGAATCAGTGTATTCTGCTGAATAAGGGCTTCCAAAAACAATAGCCTTCAGAAGGTCAGAAAGGGTCACATGTACCTGCACCAAAGAATCTCTGGGGTCTTGAAGATGACTAGAGAAAAACACCCCTCACCTTGCTCAGAGTAGTTATCAATGGCTCACAATTGTGTTGGAAGGGCATATTGAATGGGGTCCCACTGGGATCTGTCATGGGTCTAGTTCTGTTCAAAATCTTCATAAACTATTTGGATAATGGCGCAAAGAGTATACTTATAAGGTTTGTGGATGATACCAAGAGAGGAGAGGTGGCAAGCGCTTCAGAGGACAGGATTAAAATTCAAAGTGATCTTGACAAACTGGAGAGAGGGCCTGAATTTAATAGGATACAATTCAATAAAAACAATTGCAAAGCCCTTCACTTAAGAAGAAATAATCAATTTCACAAATATCAAATTGGAAAAGACTGCTGAAGAAGGAGTACTGGAGAAAAGGAACTGGGGGTTGTAGTGGATCACAAACTAAATATGGGTCAATAATGTACTACTGCTGCAAAAAAACAAACAACCAAACCAAACCAAAAAACCAAAGTCACGAATATCATTCTGAGAGGTTTTCGCAGGGGTGTTGTAAGCAAGACACAAGAAGTAATTCTTTTGCTATACTCTGTGTTGATAAGGTCTCAGCTGGAGTATTGTGTCCAGTTCTGGGTACTATGCTTCAGGAAAGATGTGGACAAACTGGAGAAAGTCCAAAGGAGGCCAAAAACATGATCTCTGAGGAAAGCTTGAAAAAACTGGTTTTGTTTAGTCTGGGGAAGAGAAGACTGAGGGGAGATATAACAGTTTTCAAGGACATAAATGGTTGTTAGAAGGAGAGGGAGAAGAATTGTTCTACTTAACCTCTGAGGATAGGACAAGAAGCAATGGGCTTAAATTGTAGCAAGGAAGATTTAGGTTAGACATTAGGAAAAGCTTCCTAATGGTCAGGGTGGTTAAGCACTGGAACAAACTACCCAAGGGAGGTTGTGGAATCTCTGTCATTGGAGGTCTGTAAGAACATGTTGGACAAACATCTGTCAGGATGGCCTAGATAATTCATAGTCCTCCCTCAGTGCAGGGGACTGGCCTAGAGGACCTATTGTGGTCTCTTAGTCCTACAGTTCTATGATTAGCATAATATTCCTCAGCTCACATGACATATATAGGAGAGAGCCACTAACCCATTTTACTCCAGACTGATAAGGTGGTGGCTTGAACAGGTGCAGTTAGGAGGTCTCATTGGTGATGCTGGAGTATGTAGTTATTCTGACTGGACTGCTGTTGATGCCGTCATTCTTTTCAGTCCCTAACCATTAAGGAGTATGAGCACTACGGAGAAATGTGATGCCTTTTCTATTACCCTTTCATCCTGAAATACTAGTCCTTTTGCATTTCACATATAAAAAGAAAATACTTGCCTACAGTGAGATCTCCACAGCAACTGTCTGCAGGTTTATTTTAACTGTTATATTATGGTCCAATTCCTCTTTCTGCATTAGGGGGAACAGACTAGTGTTAAAAAAAAATGTATGCAGAGTAACATCAGCTGGAAGAGACAGACAATAGCTTCAGTTTAATAGGTGGAAACTAAACTTGCACAAAAATATTTTTGAGCATAGGAATAGCAGATGTTGTTAATATTTACAACGGTAGCAATTGCTTTAATTTCTAGTTGGTGACATCTTACACTACCCATCTATTTTTGCTGTCCACACTGGAGGAGAAATCAGTGACATGGGGTATCTTCTTAGTGCAGCTCATTTATTTACGCTATATACATCAATCTTTGAACAGAGGTGGTCACTGTTGATCCACAGGCACTTCCCTTTCTGAAACTTCAACCAAAAAAAACATGGTCTGTCTCATGGGAAATTGCTCTGCTCCAAAAATTGACTAGTTAGATCAAGACAGTCCAATCTCCCACGCTGTTTGCAACACCTTCACCCAAAGAAATCTGCATCTGAAAAAATAACACTACCCCGCCCCCGACTGTGTACTGCTCTCATGCTAAGAAAAAGAATGTGTAAGACTACGTAACAGTACCATTTGGTGACTCCCTCCATAACAGTATGTTTGCACAGCATGTGGCATCATTAAGGCCCAACCTGGTTGTGACTACTAGGCACTATCATAATATACGGTATATAATTAATGGGGCTCACAATCAAAAGACAACATGTTTACAATTGATAAAAGGAAACAGATGTGGAAACACAATGCATAATTAACCTTTGGGACTTGGTTCCACAAGGCATTTTTGAGGTCAAGAGCTTAGCAAGATTTAAAAAAAAATTAGACAGTTCATATGAATAATTAGAACCTTCCCAGATACATCAAACAGGATATAAACCCTCCTGCTTCAGGGCCTAAGTCAAGTACTAAGTGCCTTAAATTGGGCAGAAACTTTCCCTTTAACAAGTTATTGCATAATTGTTCATTACAGGATTTCTTGTGCCTTTCTATGAAGCATCTAGTACCAATGGCATGCTGGTTTAGCTGGCCCATTGGTCTGCTCCAGTATGGCAATTCCTATATTCAGAAGTAACATATGTTTCATGCAGCTAAATGAAAACTTACCTCTTCATTGTGACTCTATACGATCAACAGTTATTAGCCAAGTGAACTAAGCCTGTGTTTTATCACTATGCTATTTCAAAACCCTTCATTTATAGGTCAAGGTTAAGAGGGTCTGGAAAAACAGACATCTTTGTTTGTTATGCAGTAAAGTGTAATGAGCACTGGTGACTCTTTCTTTCTAATACACTTCAGCTGGGCATGGAAATGAAAACAATTAAACTTATAACCCATAACTCTATAGGGAGCTGATTGGTAATGAAATTGAAGAATATTTACCGTAGCTAATGGGAAAGTTGCTAGATTATGAGAATGTGATGTTAACTAGCTTTCCATCAGATTTACAAATAAAACTAGTGTAAATGAGCATTTTGTTAATTAAAAATAATCTTCAAATTTATGAATTCCCAATTGTATAATAAAAACAGATAAGAGAGTAATTTTACATATTTGAAATATTCTAAATTTAACTTATTTGTGCATCTAATATGTATATTTTCGGTGCATAGAATGAATGTTATATAAAGTATAGATTAAATATTAGTTTACTTAGAAATTTACTGTTATGCAGCTTACTGTATACTAGTTCACTGTAAATGATCATAAGGTTTAAAAAAGCCACTTACCAATACTTCCTAGAATATATGTACATGGCATTATGTATTTGTCAGCCAATATGCATGTACCTTGGAGGTGTTGAAGCTTATGGCATAGCTGAGTGTGCATATACAAGGACTTGAATGCACACCCTAAAGTAGTGTTGCACTCCTATAGAATCATAGAAGATTAGGGTTGGAAGAGACCTCAGGAGGTTATCTAGTCCAACCCCCTGCTGAAAGCAGAGCCTAATTCACTCATGCATTACACCAGTGTAATTCCACTGAAATCTGTGGAGTGTAAAACTGAGCAATGCAGTGGTGAAGTAAGCCATAAAATGCTTTTACTAATCACTAGACAAATACTGTAGGATGCAGTCTTGCATTGGTTGTGGGATGTGCTACAATGGACTTATTAGAGGTTTTACAATTCTAAACTCAAGAATATAGTTTTAATTTTTTTAAAATTGAAATGGCAACTTTCTAGAGAGAAGGGATCAGTTTCTGGCCTCTGCCAATGTCCCTTTGTGCTGCCCCAGCAGCGCCAAAGAGCCTTAAAGCTGCCCTAAGTGAGCAGCTGAGGATTCCTCTGGGCTGAGAGGGCCATTACAAGCTAATATAAGTAGAGAGAAGCGCCGGGGCTGAACTGACTTTTGGTCAGTCAGGAAAGGGAGTGTGAAGCCTTTCCTTTGATTTCCACCCCCTCCCCCCAAAAAAATCTCCTCTAGGGATAACAAGCATTACTCCAGAATGCTGACTGATGTAGCCCTAGAACTTCTAAAATGTGTCCGTTGACTGTGTGTAACAAGTAGTAATTAGTAAAAGCCTTATCTCTGTTGTAGCAGTCTGCTTTTTTCATAGGTCTGAGTTGCTAGGATGTGGTCACTTAATGAGGTGATGGTGAAGCAAGTCTTTTGGCTTATCCTATTATCTAAATGTCTGAGCTGCTTTCAGTTCTGATGCTTCCCAGTTCATCCCTGAGCACTCAGGCCATGGGCTGTTTTTACTCCTACTTGTTCTTTCACTAGGAGAATAGGTTCTGTTTTAAAAACTTGTTATCTAACAGGTTTTAATTAACAATGTTTTTGAATGCTAGCATAGCGAAGTTTAGTGTTTTTACAAATATGTTAGTTGGCCGTGGTCAACCCTAGTGGGCAGCAGAATTAAGTTTACTATGGGAACTGTCACTCTGAATGTCTTAATACTTGTGTGTACTATCTCAGCCTTAAAGGTCCGTGAATGCAGATATTTTTCCATATAGCTTGTTTAAAAATTAATTTAGTGGAGACAATAAAGTGTAAACATTATACTATAAGAGTCCATTTTTTGAGAAATCCATTCCAGCACAAAACTGAATCAGGGACTCTTGCATCTGAAAGTAATGTGGCTACCTGCTGAGCTAAGGCAGACCCTGCTTTTTTTTCCCATCAGTGGTTGTCCTGTTCGAAGCTTGAAGGTTCGGCCAAAGGCATCAAATATATAAAATCATTAAGAGAATCCATTGCTATAACAGGGAACAGCAAGCCTAGAGGATTTGGTAGTCTCAGTGGCCACATGTCCAAGTGCTAATCAGACCTGCTTCACTTGTGAGCCTCAGTGAGATGAGACAAATTCAGAAAGAAAGATATTAATATCTTTTTTTTTAAGTATTCAAGTACCATGCCTTACACCAGTGATTTTCAACCTTTATTTATTTGTGGACCCTCAGATTTTCAGATGGAGGGGCAAACCTCTTTGGAAATCTTAGACTTCATCTGGGGACCCCAAGTTGAAAACCATTGCCTTAAACTCTGTTACGGTCACACTTATCATTTATAGGTTGGTTGCATCCATAAACCAACAATACACGTGTGTGTGTGTGTGTGTTATGCTATTAGCTTTAAAACTGTATAAATCTGTGCACAAAGAAGAGGAGGGGGAGAGTTGTGGTTATGGAAAATGGGTCTGCTGGGCCAAGCCAGCAGGGGAAATGGCTCCCTAGATCTGCAACTCTTGCTCAGCCCCACTAAAAATCCTCCACCAGCTGTTATGGTGAGGTGCAGTTTTTGTCTCTGGCTGGTTCATCTTTTCTTTAATATGTGAGTAGCAGATGGATCAGTTTTGACGCCGCCCCAACCCCCTGCACTCCCCACAAATTGCAAAGAAGCAAAGGTCTGACAACTCTGAGCAGGGCAGAATGACACCACTTGCAAGGCGGCCCCAACAGGCCTGGATCAAGTCTATAAAATGCTAAAGCAGAAATGTTAAGAGCAGATCCCTGAAATTAAAGCGACAGCTGCAGCACATCACATCAGTTTGCAGGGGCTACTTCCAGGATCAGAGAGTCTCTATTTTAGAAGACAATATTGACTCTGTTTGGATCACTACAGACTAGCAACTAAATCCGATCCAAAAGCTACAAGATAGATGAGAGATACAAAAAAGATACAAGATCTGGAAGGGCAATCCAGAAGAATACCCTGAGTGTAGTATCCCCTGAGAAAATAGAAAAGGGCAGGCTAGTAGAATTTTTGTCTAAGAGCCTACTTGAAATCTCTTCTGTATACCCTGATGGAGAATTGGGTATAGATCCCACCGCTCCCTAGCCCCCAAATCCATGGTGTTTATATCCTGATTCCTAAACTACACTGTGAAAGAATCCATCCTTAAAAGAGCCCAGGGAAAGAAAAGGAAACCTGAGTAGGCATCAAATAATGATTTTTCCTGACCATGGGTAGGATGCAGTTGAAAAAAGAGTCCTGTTCAGTATGGCAAGGAACTGGCCAAAGAGAAAGGACTGACTTATTTTATAGCCTTGCCAGCTTTTTTTAAGATCAAGCAGGAATCATAGAATATCAGGGTTGGAAGGCACCTCAGAAGGTCATCTAGTCCAACCCCCTGCTCAAAGCAGGACCAATTCCCAACTAAATCATCCCAGCCAGGTTTTTGTCAAGCCTGACCTTAAAAACCTCTAAGGAAGGAGATTCCACCACCTCCCTAGGTAACCCATTCCAGTGCTTCACCACCCTCCTAGTGAAAAAGTTTTTCCTAATATCCAACCTAAACCTCCCCCGCTGCAACTTGAGACCATTGCTCCTTGTTCTGTCATCAGGTACCGCAGTCTATCTTCATCGTCTTTGGAACCCCCATTCAGGTAGTTGAAAGCAGCTATCAAATCCCCTCTCATTCTTCTCTTCTGCAGACTAAACAATCCCAGTTCCCTCAGCCTCTCATCATAAGTCATGTGCTCCAGCCCCCTAATCATTTTTGTTGCCTTCTGCTGGACTCTTTCCAATTTTTCCACCCCCATCTCCTTAAGTTCTCCAAGCTGGGAGAAGCAGAAAACGACATTGTCGCCATGTAATAAAATAGACAAATTGACATTGCCAGGGGATCTAGCATTGTTATTCAGCAGGTATGTTGCTGGGTTGTTGTCACCAGAGGAAAGTGATCCAGAGAAGCACCACTTCAGCTCTACCTCCCCCATGTCTCCATCTTGCCTATGTGTAAAGCCATCCAGAACAGTCAGACACTCCTACTCAAATCAGCACACCACCCCAGCCCTCTGAGGGACAATGGGAGTGATTGATTTGCCTAGCAAACGGGTTGGTTAGCTATTGAGCCGGATCTCCTCAATCCATTTCTAATAAATGTTATAGAGTTCTGGTTTATTGGTTTTACAGTTCAGGAGATTAGGGGGGTTTGCTGTCCCATTACTTGCTAAACATGTTTTTAAGAACAGCATGCCTGTAATGGATTTTAGTTGAAACTGCAGATGGTAATATTGAGTAGCATACCAAGAGTTGAGGGCAATATTTCAGTTCTTATGGGTCTTTAAATAGCTGGCCATCAAAGGGCCATATATTAGTATTATGGACTCACGTGTCTCTAGAAGATGGTGGAGTTGTTTGTTCTTGTTTCCCAACCCTCGTATTTTTTCCCAGCAGATCCCCAAACAGATATCTCTTGTAGCATCCTAACCTTCATTACATACTTATACTGTAGGTGTATCTTAGCTCAGAAACCCTGTTTGAAATGTACTCAGGGATGTTCACCCTCCTTATCCTTGCCTTTTGTAATGTGAGGGACTGGGAATATTCATTTGTTTTGCCTTTGACGTGGAGCAGATGGGATGCATTTGTTCAGACTGCCCCTTTTTAACCTCCTGATCTTTGTCCTCCCGCTCTGACTTGTGTGTTGCTCTCCCACACCTTTTGTCTTTTCTTACAGCCCACCTCCTCCCAACTTTCTTAATCACTCAGCACTTAACCTCTTGCTACTCTGTTTTCTCTTCTCTCTCCTCTCCTTATGAATTTCCCTGGATATCCTTCATCCTGGAGTCCTCACCCTACCTGAACCCCTGGGTCTTGGTGGGCTTGGCATAAGATGCATGTTGGGATGCTGCTCCCTGTGAATACCAGTGGCTAACCTACTTACATGTGCTGCTTGGAATATAAAAGGAATTGGTAACCTATATAAAGGAAAAAAATTGTTTCACTTAAAGTTGAATGCTGATATATTATTCCTCCAGGAAAGCCACCTTGCTGAGTCTGAAAAACTTTGAAAAGACTGAGTTGGTGATCATATTTTTAAATTACTCTGCCAAGTCGAAGGGGTGTCAATTCTGTTCAGTAAAAAACTGAACACACAAATCCTACTAACTGATAACATTGTTAATGTTAGTCTTTCTGATGTTCTGTACACTCTTACTAACCTCTGTCCCAACAAAGACGATCTCTCCTTTTTCAATCAATTATTTTCTAGATTAATTGACTTCTCCCTAGAAAATTTGATTCTAGAGGTGGACTTCAGGGGAGAGTTAGATCTGCTTTTGGACAGATGGAGCAGACCCCAGTGATCCCAGTCCACCTCGAGGCAGAGCATTACTGCCCAGATGGAGGAATTGAGTTTAAAGGACAGGAGGATGCTGCAGCAGCCTAGAGGGAGAAATTACACTTTTTTTTTCTCACCCATGCATCCCACGTATTCATGGATCAGCTTTTTTGGTATTAGGTGCTTTAGTGAGCTCTGTTGTTAAAAATTAAATAGAAGTGATCGTGGTCTCTGGTCAAACGCCTGTGGTGTTGCAGCGCTTATCCCGAAAAACTAGGGGCAACCAGAAGGTGGAGTTTAAATGCCTCTTTACACAATTAAAAAAGTTTGTAGATGAAAAAATAAAGTTTCTTTTGAGACCAGTGACCACCCTGAGATCTCTCGAGAAATCTGATGGGACACTTTCAAGGCATACTTAAGGAGCAGGATAATAAATATCCTATTCCTCCCATAAAAAGGCGGCCAGTCAGGCTGAGCTGGTGAATTTTTAATAGAACAGTTCATGGAGGCAGACCTCAGCTACTGATTCCTCCTTTGTTGGTCACCTCTTGGAGTTTATCCAATCTCAGATGTGAAATTAATATGTTAGCCTTAGCTCAGGCTAAATTTGCTTTGTTTAGACTAAATCAGACACCTTCTGAATCCGGGAGCGGAGTTGTGAAACTATCAGTTCATAAACTTGGAGTGAATTTGCTAAAAGCCAAAATCTCCTCTGTTCAGTCTAGTCAGGGCCAGATACTCTCAGATCAAAAATCTACTAATGAACAGTTCTCCAAATACTACCAGTGCTTGTATTTTGAGGAAATCTCCTCCCCCCTAAATGATCAATTATTTGAACAATACACCGAAAATCTGCTTTAGCACATAACATAAGAACAGCCATACTGGGTCAGACCAAAGGTCCATCTAGCTCAGTATCCTGTCTTCCGATAGTGGCCAATGCCAGCTGCTTCAGAAGGAATGAACGGACCAGGTAATCATCAAGTGATCCATCCACTGTCACCCATTCCCAGCTTCTGGCAAACAGAGGCTAGGGACACCATCCCTACCCATCCTGGCTACTAGCCATTGGATAGACTTATCTTGTGAACTTATCTAGTTCTTTTTTGAACTCACTTCCAATTTTGGAAGTAACAGAACAACAACAAATTTACATAGCTCTGAAATTATGGATCCCCTAGGCAACGTGAAATTGGAGAAGGCCCTGGAACTAAATGGCTTTCCTGCTAAATTTTATGTCCAATTCAGAGACATCCTGGCTCCAAAATTGGCCGAAGTATACACTGAGGCTTTTGGTAGATCATGTTGCCCTCTTCAATGAATGAAGGTCTAATCTTAGCCATGCATAAGTCTGACAAAGATGCCCAAGAGTCTGCTTGCTATTGACCTATATTCTTAATCAACTGGAATATTAAAGTTTTGTTTAAAGTTCTAGCTGGACAATTAGAAAAAGTAATGAGGAGCATACTACACCTAGACCAGGTGGGTTTTATATAACAGAAACATGAGTTGGGCAACCCTCATCAGCTTAGCAATGTGCTGTCTTGCTATACAAACTCCTCAAAATCTATTTGGTTATTTGGTCACTGGACATGGAAAAAGCCTTTGACAGAGTTAATTGGACATCTTTGTTCCTCATTCTACAAAAGCTTGAATTTGGTCCCTCTGTCACTTCCAGGATTTGATTGTTGTGCTCCAGTCCTAACTCTTATGTTGTAATCAATTACTACATCTTCTCTCCTTTCAGTCTTCACCGCGGCCCGAGATGGGGCTGTCCCCACTACTATTTGGTTTGGCCATACAGCATCTGTCACTGCAAAGTAGAGCACACCAGCGGATCAATGGTATAATAATAGGGTCCTAAGAGATGAAAATATGCTTACATACTTTTATTTATCCGCAGCCCCCTACTATCATAACCTAGTCCCAGATTTGGACCTTAGCGTCCAAAATATGGGGGTAGCATGAAAACCTCCAAGCTTAGTTACCAGCTTGGACCTGGTAAAGCTGCCACCACCCAAAAAATTAGAGTGTTTTGGGGCACTCTGGTCCCCACAAAAACCTTCCCTGGGGACCCCAAGACCCAAATCCCTTGAGTCTCACAACAAAGGGAATTAAACCTTTTCCCTTCCCCCCTCCAGGTGTTCCTGGAGAGATACACAGACGCAAACTTCGTGAATCTAAACAGAGGGAGTCCACCCTCTCTATTTCCAGTCCTGGAAACACAAGCACTCCCCTCTTCACCCAGAGGGAATGCAAAGTCAGGCTAGTAAATCTAACACACACAGATTTCCCCCTGACTTCTTCCTCCCACCAGTTCCCTGGTGAGCTGCAGACTCAATTCCCTGGAGTTCCCCACTAAAGAAAAACTCCAATAGGTCTTAAAAGAAAGCTTTATATAAAAAGAAAGAAAAATACATAAAAATGGTCTCTCTGTATTAAGGTGACAGATACAGGGTCATTTGCTTAAAAGAATATTGAATAAACAGCCTTATTCAAAAAGAATACAATTCAAAGCACTCCAGCAACTATAGACATGTAAATACAAAACAACAAACCATCTTTGTACTCACAACTTGGAAACAGAAGATTAGAAAGCAGGAAATAGAAAAATCCTTTCCATAGCTGAGAGGGACAGGCAGAAGACCAAGAACAAAGGACTCACACACAAAAAACCCTCCACCCAGATTTGAAAAAGTCTTGTTTCCTGATTGGTCCTCTGGTCAGGTGTTTCAGGTTACTTCTTTCCAGGCGTAAGAGACATTAACCCTTAGCTATCTGTTTATGACACCTACATACCACCCCCAACATATTACAAACTACTGAATTGTTTGGGCAAATCTCCAGGGACAAAGTTAGGTGGCACAAGGTAAAGGCTCTCAGTATCTCTGAGGGGTGCACAGCGTCACCCTTTACAAATATTTTTCACTGGCAGCAGACTGAAATCAGGTACTTGAGTCCTCTTTCGTAGAAGTGTAAAAGAAAGTGTCACATTAAGTTCAATCACCTTATCCTGCAGTCTGGGATTTACATAGATTGCCCTCTAGCTCTTTGGGGCAGTTAGTATATTAAAGATGAATGGCCTCCCAAGACTTCAATTTTTCCTTAGCTTCGTTCCAGTCTATATTCCCCTTCTGGGTTTTTTTGGCAGAATTAACATTTTTAAGACCTTATTGTGGTATTTAGGCAACAAGCCCAAATTATCCTTTGGAAAAAAAAATGCAGTTGCCTATCAGACCAGCAGGCTTTGGTCTTCCCAACCTCAGACTTTATGGTGTATCCTCAGTATTGAGCCAAGTGACGCAATGGTGGAGCCCCCAACACTCCAGGCTTTCCAGCCTGGCTGTACATGGAGGAAGGAATTGTAGCCCCACTACCACTAGAATCCATCCTGAACTCAGACTTCTACTGTTTCCCTAAGGAGACATTTGTCACAATTTTGCTGCTAGGAAAGTCCAGGAACTGGTTGCGTCTAAGTTAAGTGCCTCCCTTGTTACATTCAGAGACTTCAATTTGGGGTAATTCTGAAGTTTTAATTGCTCAGAGATCTTTTCTGTGGTCTAACTGGATGAAAAAAGGAGTTTTGAGCATATCCCACATAACTGAAAATGATTTTCATGTCCTTTCCTTGCCATCGGGACCTATTCCTCTAGCTTGGTCAGTTCTCTGCAGTTACCCACAGTCCTATCTTGTCATGATGGACCTAAATAACTTTGTCATCTGCAAATTTTGCTACCTCACTATCCATCCTCATTTCCAAATTATTAATATTAAAGAACATGGTACCTAGTATGGATTCTTGAGGCATCCCAGTGTTAGCCTTTTGTCAGTTAATTTACTCTTTGCTTTCTATTTCCTGCCAATGTTTGATTCATGAAAATATTTTGCCTCTCACCCTATGGCTACTTAGCTCAGAGGTCCCCATACTGTGGGGCATGCCTGAGAATGTTCAGGGGGAGAGGGCCCGGGCCAGCCCCCATGCAGGGTAGGGAGGGAGCACTACTCTGGCCCCAGCCTGGGCTCCCAGCTCCCAACCATGGCTTGGCCCCCAGATGCGGCTTCTGGGAAGGGTGCAGATAGATTCCATTACTCGTGGGGGGAGGGGTGTGACAGAAAAAAATTGGGGACCCCTGACTTACCTTCTTTCGTAGTCTCTTGTGTGGGACTTTCTAAAAGGCCTTTTGGAAATCTAAACAAATTATCAAGTATCAGAGGGGTAGCCGTGTTAGTATGGATCTGTAAAAGCAGCAAAGAATCCTGTGGCACTTTATAGACTAACAGACAGTTTGGAGCATGAGCTTTCGTGGGTGAATACCCACTTTGTCAGATGCATCCAACGAAGTGGGTATTCACCCACGAAAGCTCATGCTCCAAAACGTCTGTTAGTCTATAAGGTGCCACAGGATTCTTTGCTGCTTAAACAAATTATGTCAACTGGTTCTGCTTTATCACTACTTTACTGACATGCTCAGAGAATTCTAAAAGATTAGTAGTCATGATGTTCATTTGCAGAATCCAGTCTGGATAGGCCCTGTTGTATTCTGAACTTCCAGGTATCAACCAAGTTGCTAGGTACATACAAATGAAACAAAAAGCTCTAAAAACTTCTAAAAAACCCACCCTACTAAAACAAGATTCTCCACCATAATGGTTCTCCCTCAGGGAGAGGATGAAAGAACAATCACATGACAGAAGTAAGTCATCTTGCTCCATGTACTACTGGAAGAGTCTCAGATACAGTGATGAGTGTGGTAAAAGAATCTGTCTAGAACTGAAGAGAGTAGGATAGCCCTAATAGATTTACAGTCTTTCAGACTGGGATTTGTATCTGTGTGGTCTTCTCCACCCAGAGTTTCTTTTCTCACTAGATTCTGTGGAATATTTTATATGCAGCGCTATTCCACTACCTCTTCAGCCTAGTCTCCTTCCTGTGTAGCGTGTAACCAGTAGTATTCTACTACTTATGACAAAGGGGAAGAAGTTGGACTCTAGGGAGAAAATTGTTTTCTTCGTCTTCCACATGCATGTGGCCAATTACCAAGTAGTCATGGCACTGCAAGGGAATGCTATACTATCCAATTCAAGTCCCTTCTTCCATGCAATTCCCCTCTCCTCTCTTCCTCCATTTTAAAGGTGGTCACAAGAGGACAGAATTACAAGCTGTATTGCAAGCAGGTGCTATAGGATAAGTACAGTGAACTTTCAGAAAGAAAAAAGGGTTCTACTTCTGTTGTTTTCCAATTCCCACCCCAGAACGGAGCTCTCAGGTTAATTCTAGATCTCAGAGCTTTAAATAGATCCCTCAGGAAGCTTCAGTTCAGAATGCTAACTCTGCCTCTGATGATTCCCTCTCTGCCGACTCTGGGTTGATTTGCTGCTCTCAAGCTCAAAGATGCACACTTCTATATTTCTGTAAGACTGGAGCAGGGTTGTTACTGCCCAAGTGCCCCCTCAAGAGCAGATGCTTTGCAGGCATCCTGCTCCGATTTCTGCCTCTTCGGAGTCCTTTAAGAGTTCAGTTCCAAGACAGTTCAACACCCCCCCACCTCCGGGTTCCCATTTATTTAGGCCTCTGTTACATTCTGGGCCCCACCCTAGTTCAGTCTCTCTCCCAGTAGCCCAAAATACCACAGACTCTGAAAATACAAACTCTCACTGTCACCATTTTAACCCCAGTCTCGTCTGGGCACAGCTTCTCCTCCCTGAGTGTTTGCTTGTCTACTTCCCAATACCTCTTGCTTGGTGTTTGCTCTTCTCCACAGGCCTTTCATGGCAGGGCATTGCAGTCTGTCCCCTGCTTCTTGGACAGTCTCTCTCCCAGGCCTCCCTGTCTGGGGAACTTTCCTCATTCTCTCCAACTTCTTGCTCCCCACTGGCTCAGAGCCTTTTTGTTCCCTATAATGTGTCTATAGATATAGCTGCAGTTTCTTGAGCTTCCCCCGTCTTCCCTGCAACTTCCTGCTCTTTTTATCATATGATCACCTGATTCAGTCCAGGTGTGGCTCATCCTACAATCAAGGCTGGCTTAGCGCCAGGCTGTCCAGCCCATGGGGCAATCCACCCTGTTACAAAGAGCCTGGCATCACAAATATCTATGGTTTTTATCCTTGGTACACAGTGTTTCCAATACAGAGTTTTACCATTTAGCCTCTGCACCAAGCCCAGAGTTTTTTTTACCAAATGCTCGGTTCCAGTAGCAGTGTATCTGAAGAGACCAGGGATTTTCATCATTCCTTACTTAGGAATTGGCTGCTGAAGGCTCTGTCCAAGGAAGAATTAGGGAAGGCCATTGGGGTGACTTGTTCTCTGTTTGGAACTCTAGGTCTCCTCATAAACAAAAGGAAGTCCCTCTTTCTCCACTCTGAAATTAAGCACCATCAGACAGAGTGAAGCATTCAACAGGCCACTGAGGGTAACAGACTTTTAGATTTTATTAGGCCTTATGGCATCCACAATTTATGTTATGCCGTATGCCAGGCTCAGAATGAAGCCACTTCAACACTGGCTGTTATAGAACTTCAAACCCAATACAGACAGTCTGCTAAAAATATTCACTGTTCTGAGGAAAATTCGTCTTTCTCTAACATGTTGGCTGAAACCACAGAACATCCTTGGAGGAATTTTGTTCAACTCAACTCCTCCTTCATGAATAGCAATCCGTAGAAGCAGCCAAGATAGGGTGAAGAGCACATCTATGTAACCTTTTCATTTGAGATCTTAGGCCTAGTGTATTCTTTGCAGTGTTGACCCAATTGCCTTACATGTAATGGGAGAATACAATGCAATTGCGGATAGTCTGAGCAGAGATTCCTCCCAGATGCATAAGTGGTCTCTAAAGGGCTCTGTGATTTAAAACATTTTCAGTCTTTGAGAGTTTCCGGACATCTATCTGTTCACCACCAGATTCAATACAAAATGTCCCTGGTTTTGCTCAAGAGCAGGTTCAGTCGTTGATGGATATGTTCCTCCCTGAGTGGAGAAGGGGTCTGATATATGCATTTCCCACATTCCCTCTAATCTTCAAAGTTCTAAAGAAAATAAGACAGGATTCACCCAGGGTGATTTTAGTTGCTCTAGCATGGCTGAGTCAATAGTGATAAACCAAGTTATTCCACCTTGTATTTGCTGTTGGATATATGCTTCCATTATCAATGGATTTATTGCCTCTGCAGAAGGGGAAGGTCTTCCACCCAGTGCTCCAGTCATTACATCTGATAGCTTGGGCAACAGGCCTCTGACAGACTTAAAAAGATCATGCTCTGTTGAGCTCTGCAGCAAGTTCTAACTAATGCTAGGAAATTATTTGCTAGAAAAAGTTACAATTGTAAATGGAAAAGATTTTTATGTGGGTGACTGATGATGATATTGAACCAGTTTCAGCTCCTTCAACTTGTTTCAGAATTTGTTACACTGAAAAGCAAGGGGTTTGTGTCTCTCCTCTATTAAGGTCCACTTAGCAGCAATAGAAATGTTCCATACTAGCAATAATGGAAAATCCATTTGTTTGGATATGTTGGTAAAAAACTTTTTTTTTAAAAAGGCTTATTGAATCTATATTCACCCGTATGGGATCTTGTCTCTTCATGCAGTTTGAATTTAGTTTTGGTGTAGCTTAGGTTTCTTACAGTTGAACCTCTAGTGAGCTGCTCTTTGTTTCATGTTTCCTCAAAGATACTTTTTATAATAGCAATCACTTCTGCTAGAAGAGTTGTTGAGCTATGTGTAGTTCACAGTCATGCTGGAAGGGCATAGCAAGTGGAGTCCTGAAGAGAGCAGTTCTGAGTCCAGCTCTGTTCAATGTCTTCAGCAATGATTTAGATAATGGCATAGAGAGTGCACTTTTAAAGTTTGTGGACAATACCAAACTGGGAGGGGTTGGAAATGCTTTGGAGGATAGGATTAAAATTCAAAATGATCTGGAGAAACTGAAGAAATAGTTTGAAGTGAAGAAGATGAAATTCAATAAGGACAAATGCAAGGTATTCCACTTGTATTCCTGGGAGAATTCAGTGCCCACACAGATTTCTTTGCTTCCCCACAGAAAAATGACTTTCTGATGGGGAAGCAAAGGGAAGCCACAGGAGTGGTCATTCGACCCTCCCCAGTAGTATGTTTTGAATGCCCAGTGCAGCCGGCAGAGAGGTAAATCACTGTGGGGCAGGGGCGGGACAGGGGAAGACCCAGCTGGTGGCTCCTACCCTGCTCTGGGCTCAGTTGCTAGTCCTGGCTGGGCTAGGGAGGACGGAACTTCCTCTTCCCTTGCACAGCATTGAGGTCCCTGTCAGACCCACCTCCAGATTTCTACCCCAGTTGTAGGAAGCTCTGAAAACTGCCTCCCCGCGCTTCCTGCACCCATTACTCCTTATCTGCAGGGGGAGGGATCACTGTCCAGGGAACTGCTCGCCCATCTGCTCAACCACCATGCATCCAGACTCCCCCATGCCCAGACCCTCCCATGAGCCTCACCGCCCCCACACCCAGAACCCTCCCCTGATGAGCCCTACTCCCTCTGAACCTGGAACACCCCAATGAGCCACCTACACCTGGATCCCCACCCCACTGAGCCCCAGCGAGCTGCACCTGGATCCCCACCCCACTGAGTCCCACTCCCCCAGCATATGGACACCCCCATTGATCCCCACACCCAGACCCCCCATGAGCTGTCTCCCACCCAAACTCAGACCTCCCTATGCTGAACTTCAACCTGGACCCCCCCGCAGAGTCCTATTACTGTTATACCCAGAACCCCACAACAAGCCTCTGTGCAGCCAGATCCCCCCCGCACTCGGATCCCTCCCTGAGCTACTTGCACCCAGACTGCCCCATACTGAACCCTCTGAACAAGGAGTGGGCAAATGTTTTGCCCCGAGGGCCACATTGGGGAATAGAAATTGTATGGCAGGCCATGAATGCTCACAAAATTGGGGTTGGGATGCGGGAGGCGGTGCGGGCTCTGAGGTGGGGCTGGGCATGAAGAGTTTGGGGTGTAGTAGGAGGGCTGGAACTGAGGGCAGGAGGGGGATCAGGGCTGGGGTAAGCATGTGGGAAGGGGTGCAGGTTCCAGCTGGGGCTGTGGGCTCTGGGGTAGGGTTGGGGTGAGAGGTTTGAGGTGCAGGAGGGTGCTCCAGGCAGGGATCAAGGGGGTTGGAGAGCAAGAGGTGGATCAAGGGGTTTGGAGAGCAAGAGGTGGATCATGGATGGGGTAGGGGGTTGGGCGTGAGGAGAGGCTCAGGGGTGCAGGCTCTGAGTGGTGCTTGCATCAAGTTGCTCCTGGAAGCAGTGGCATGTCCCTGCTCCAGCTCCCACATGGAGGCATGGCCAGGCGGTTCTGCATGCTGCCCTATCTGCAGGCATCGCCCCTGCAGCTTCCATTGGAGTGCTGGAGGGGGCCATTGGAGCGCATAGGAGCCAGATTAGGGCCATGCCGCAGCTTCCGGGAGCCACATGGTGCAGCCCCGACCCAGAGCCCTGGCTGGATTGGGGCCGAGCCGCTGGTCGTAGTTTGCCCACCCCTGCTCTGAACCCACACCTGGATTCCCCCACACTAAGCCCCTCAACACTTAGAGCCAGCCATGCTGAGCCTGCCTGCCTACAGCTGGTGCACCTGGCACAGAGGGGCAGGGTTCTGGGGCAGGCTGGGTCCTAATGCTGTGTCATGATTGGGTGCAGCCTCACCTCTGAATCTGTGTCCTGGGGGGGGAGCTGCAGAGTGATCTTCCACCTCTGTGCAGCCATTGCCATACTGAAGCCTCCACACTTAGTTGACAAATAAAATCTGTAGAATGTTGCAGAATTTTAAAATACTATGCACAGAATTTTTAATTTTTTTTTTGCACAGAATGCCCTCAGGAGTACACTTAGGAAGGAACAATCAGTTACACGCACACACACAAAATGGGAAATGACTGCCTAGGAAATACTGTGGAAAGGAATCTAGGGGGTCATAGTGGATCACAAGCTAAATATGCATCAACAGTGCAACACTATTGCAAAAAAGAGCAAACATTAGCAGGAGTGTTATAAGCAAGACACAAGAAGTAATTCTTCCACACTACCCTGTGCTGATTAGGCCTCAAATGGAGTATTGTGTCCATTTCTGGGTGCCACATTTCAGGAAATATGTGGACAAGTTGGAGAAAGTCCAGCGAAAAGCAACAAATCGTGTTCTCGTCCGTCCTCCCTGTTGAAGGAAAAGGCCCGTGTAGGGACCATCAAGTTGTGGAGGTAAATGCATGGTTATGTAGGTGGTGTCGGAGAGAGAGCTTTGGGTTCTTTGAGCACGGAGTGTTGCTCCAGGAAGACGGATTGCTAGGAAGAGATGGGATCCACCTAATGAAGAGAGGGAAGAGCATCTTTGCAGGCAGGCTGGTAACCTAGTTAGGAGGGCTTTAAAGTAAGTTCACTGGGGGATGGAGACTGAGGAAGAAGCTGAAGTACTCAATGTTTTTTTTGCCATGGTCTAAACAGACAAGGTCAGCCCCTGGACTGCTGCACTGGGCAGCACAGTATGGGAAGTGAGCAGCCCTCAGTGGTGAAAGAACAGGTTAAGGACTGTTTAGAAGAGCTGGACATGCACAAGTTGATGGGGCTGGATGCAACGCATCCAAGGGTGCTGAGGGAGTTGGCTGATGTGATTGCAGAGCCATTGGCCATTATCTTTGAAAACTCATGGCAATTGGGGGAGGTCCCAGCTGATGGGGAAAAAAGCAAATATAGTGCCCAGCTTTTAATAAAAAGGGAAGAAAGAGAATTTGGGAAACTACAGATCGCTCAGCTTCACCTCAGTCCCTGGAAAAATCATGGTGCACGTCCTCAAGGAATCCATTTTGAAGGACTTGGAGGGAAGGAAGGTGATCAGGAACAGTCAACAGGGATTTTCCAAGGGCAAGTCATGCCTGACCAACCCGATTGCCTTCTGTGATATAACTGGCTCTGTGGATATGGGGAAAGCAGTGGACATGATATACCTTGACTTTAGCAAAGCTTTTGATATGGTCTCCCACAGTATTCTTGTCAGCAGGTTAAAAAAAATATGGGTTGGATTAATAGACTTTAAGGTGGATAGAAAGCTGGCTAGATCGTTGGGCTCAATGGGTAGTGATCAAAGCCTCCGTGTCTAGCTGGCAGCTGGTATCAAGCGGATTACCCCAGGGATTGGTCTTGGGGTTGGTTTTGTTCAATATCTTCATTAATGATCTGGATGATGGGATGGATTGCACCCTCAGCAAATTTGCAAATGACACTAAGCTGGGAGAAGAGTTAGATACGCTGGAGGGTAGGGATAGGGTCCAAAGTGACCTAGACAAATTGGAAATTGAGCCAAAAGAAATCTGACAAGGTTCAACAAGGACAAGTGCAGAGTCCTGCATTTAGGACGGAAGAATCCCATGCACTGCTACAGGCTGGGGACCGACTGACAAAGTGGCAGTTCAGCAGGAAAGAACCTGGGGATTACACTGGATGAGAATCTGGATATGAGTCAACACTGTGCCCTTGTTGCCAAGAAGGCTAACAGCATACTGAGCTGCATTAAGAGGAACATTGCCAGTAGATCGAGGGAAGTGATTATTCCCCTCTATTCAGAACTGGTGAGGCCAGTTTTGGGCCCCCACTATAAAAAGGATGTGGACAAATTGGAGAGAGTTCAGCGGAGGGCAACAAAAATGATTAGGGGGCTGGAGCACATGACTTATGAGGAGAGGCTGAGGGAACTGGGCTTATTTAGTCTGCTGAAGAGAAGAGGGGGGATTTGATAGCAGCCTTGACTGTTTGAAGGAGAGTTCCAAAGAGGATGGAGCTTAGCTGTTCTCAGTGGTGGCAGATGGCAGAACAAGGAGCAATGATCTCAAGTTGCAGTGGGAGAGGACTAGGTTGGATATTAGGAAAAATTATTTCACTAGAGAGTGGTAAAGCACTGGAATGGTTATGTAGGGAGGTGGTAGAATCTCCATCAT
This sequence comes from Gopherus evgoodei, assembly GCF_007399415.2. Classification (NCBI taxonomy): domain Eukaryota; kingdom Metazoa; phylum Chordata; order Testudines; family Testudinidae; genus Gopherus; species Gopherus evgoodei. The sequence goes on from NC_044333.1 coordinate 42,036,556, forward strand.
TAGAGGTTTTTAAGGTCTGGCTTGACAAAGCCCTGGCTGGGATGATTTAGTTGGGGATTGGTCCTGCTTTGAGCAGGGGGTTTGACTAGATGACATCTTGAGGTGTCTTCCAACCCTAATCTTCTATCATTCTGTGATTCTAACAAAAATGTTTAAAGGGCTAGAAAACATGATCTATGAGGGAATATTCAAAAAATTGGAGAAGTGAAGACTGAGGGGAGACATAATAGTTTTCAAGTAAATAAAAGTTTGTTACAAGGAGGAGGGAGAAAAATTGTTCTCTTTAACCTTTGTGGATAGGACAAGAAGCAATGGGCTAAAATTACAGGAAGGGGGATTGAAATATGCAAAGCTGCTACCTGGAATTCCATCGACACTTTCATGAAACATTATTCACTGGATCTGGCAACCAGTTTGGCAGAGCGGCACTCCAGTCATGTAATTAGGATTCTATCTCTCTCCATCCATTTTACTGTACTGCTTGCCAAACTATCGCAAGAGTGGCACTATGCAGTGGACACTTGAAGAAGAAATGAAGATTACTTACTTGTAACCTGTTTTTCTTTGAGATGGACTCTGCATAGTCACACTCCCTACGCACCTTCCATGCTCCTGCAGAGTCTTAATTCTGGTATCACTTGGTATTCTGCTTTAACAGTGGAATGATCTGAGGCAGCAACAGAGGCCACACACTCCGGAAAGTTCTACCCTCCCAGCTGCGCTGGTTGGCACATTTCCGAGAGTGTGAATACACAGAGTCCATCTCAAAAACTCCAGTTGCAAGTAAGTAACCTTCATTTCCCCCATCTAACTGGGCCTGTGCTGGAAAGACTGGAAACTGGAAGACTTTCAGAATGCTGTGACTGAAACCCCAGACCTCAGCCTCTTACATAGCGCTCTACATTTAGCTTCCAGGACCTCTACTCTATATTTCCCTATATCACTGGTACCAACATGTACCATGACCAGATGCTCCTGCCCAGCACTCACCAGAAGTTCATGTAGGTATCCATTTGTACTCCCCCTAACTAATAGTAGCATATTGTTTAGACTGTATATAGCCATATTACGTAAGAGACAAATGATTCTACTACTTGTATAGAGTTATAAAAATTACATATAGAACGAAAGCTGTTAGATCAGCTAATTGATCCTCCTGCTAATCTTTAGTGAAGGGACTTCCAGCCATTCTTTTTGGAGAGTTGACAGCCTTATACGTGTCATTATCAGCAAGTTTTCCCTGATATTCAGCTCTAATTTTTCATGTGTTTTAATTCCATCAGTCATAGGTAGATCTTTATGTGCTACTATAGACAACTCTTCTCTCACCTTTATTTGTATACCCTTCAAGTATTTATAGACTGTTATGTATGTCTCCTCTTCTCCATTGTTCTCATTTATTCACAGTAGTGCTATTAATCTTTCCATATAAATCAACCCCTCCAGCTCCCTGATCATCCTGAGGACTCTTCTCCAGACTTTTCAAGATGGTTGATACCTTTCTGATAGTGTTGTTCCTAGAACCCAATGTGATATTTGAAGGTACTGTTGCACCAGAACTGTATAGAGAAGGAACAATCATGTCTCTCCTCTGTGATGCAACTCCTTTGTCTATTTGGCATAAAATTTCATGGCCTTTTTTGCAGCTCTGTTGTTTGCAAACTCCTGTCTAGTTGACTGTCCACTTCATTCCTCAGACTCTTTCAACCATTACTGCTTTTTTGTTTCACCTTCTAATTTGGTATGTCTATACATAGTTTTAATCTTGATTTCTGTGTTTTGGATGTTGTTCCAAGAGATGTGGCCTAATTGGGTCAAAGCTTTCTCTAACACTAGAAAATTTTCATTTTTGTGGTATTCTTAAATTTTGGCCTGTGGCTTGTGGATTTCTGTTGATTTTAGTGCTGTGCATACAGTATGTAAGGGTATGTCTACACTAGACACTGTAGAGCAGCAAAGCCCCAGAAGGGACTTTTTCATCACTGTAGTAAATCCTTCTCTCTGAGAGGTGGCATCAGATTTGATGGAACTGTCTACACTGGGGCTTAGGTTGTTTAACTTCATCTTTCAGTGGTATTAATTTTTCACCCCCTGAGCAATGTCACTAGTCAACCTAAGTTTTAGGTGTAGACCAGCCCTCAAACGCTCTGTGTGCAGACTGTTGATTTCTCAATCTCTTTGGAAAACAGTTTTTTAAAAATCAGTTATACAATCAAGGGTTTCACATAATGGAAATCAGTGAATCACAAAATAAATATATAAATTAGAGTGCACACTCTCTATATATTTTTATTTCTCATTTATTTGTGATTCCAGTATGTGAAACCCTTGATAGTGTAACTGATTTTTTAAATATTTTTAGATTTTTTTGCCTCCTTGCTGCTGCTGTTTATTTTTCAAGAGAGCATGGAGGCCACAGTCATGATCAGGGTGCCTTGTGCTGAGGATTGCGCGCACGCACACACGCATGCACAGTGAGAAACCATCTGTGATCTAAACACTTTACAATCTAAATAGACAGGACAGACAAAAGGTGGGAGAAAGGAAGTATTGTCCTCATTTTACTATTCAGAAATTGAGGGGGGAAAAAGATTAAGTGACTTGGACAGGTCACTTAAGAAGCCTATGATTGGTCCAGTTCAGTACTTAACCCACAGGACAATTCCTCCTCTATTTTTAGTCCTATATCACTAACACTTGTTTTGTAATTGATTGATTTTAGATGGTGTAACAGGAAATTAAAGGCTTAACTGGATATGCATTGAATTAATAGTGCTCTGCCCAATCAACAGCTGTATTCAATTGTTATCTTCTGATCATTTTTGTTTTTGCTAATAGTGAATTGAAGATCTCAGCTATGTATCTGGGAAATATCAGTTTCTTATCCAACCATTAACTCATTCTATGCTCATTTACTGACTGATCTATAGTAATTCAGGCTCTCTTCATCCCATAAAGTTGAAGAAAACTGCTGATTTGTGGTGGTTAGCGCTGTCACCGACATATTCCAAGAAATAGCCAGCACTCATCCACCTCAGTTAGTGCAGGCAGACAAACCTTAATTGGCTGGATGTTTGTGCATGCACATTTTGAAAACCCAAGCTGGCATCAGAATAACTGAAAAATAGGAGGAGAAACACCGCAGAACCAGTGGGAAAACAATGTTTGAAAGGTTAGTCCAACCAGCTTTGTCCCTTGTGGGACAGACATTTCCTAAATAAACCCCACATCACCTCAATGGGTTGACAGCATTAAGAAAATGTATAGCTGTGCCCTGTGATAGAAAATCATTGCATGTGATGAGAAATTTCCCCTGTGAATCACAGTAAAGGATAGTTGCACTCACTCTTTGAGACATACAGTGAGTATTGAGTATTAATATTATGAAATTTGTTCTGACATATAGACATTTGTGAAGTTCCTTGATTGATTCTTATCCAGGTGGTCTTACTGAAAATTAGATTTATACTCTGAAAAAAGAAGAAGTGAGGGGGGATACAGCCATGCCCCTCTGCAGGAGTATTGTACTCTTCTACTTTTGAACATTAACCTTCATGGGTATGTCAAATGTGCTTGCAAATGCAGACAGTGATTTCCTTTTGGGGAACTTTTTTGGGAGTGGGAGGTGAGACAGCTGAATAGTGAGATGAGGAAAGAGGTAGGGGAAGAGCGTGACCAAAGTGCATTCCTCTTCAGTTGATTAAGATCAGTCTGGTAACTGACTGAATTAAGTAGCTGAACTGTGGTACAATGAATTGATGAGAATTTTGCCTGTGTTGGCATTGCAAAATTTAGGCTTCTTGTAGCCATGTGACCACTAGGGTGTATATCATATCTTGTGTACCTCATAATAGTGCCTATAATGTCAATAATAATGTTCACATAACACAACTCTTCGTTTATTTACTTATCGGTTTATTTTGATTTACAGTCAGTCCATAAAAATAGGAATCCGTATGAAATGGTGTTGGTGGCCTAAGAATAATTAAATACATAATATCACAACATGTGAAATGAAAGAATCAAGTAAACTAACCCACGCTACCACTATTTTTATTGCCTTCAACATGTTTCCCATCTCAACATAAAGTCTTTCTTTTAAGCACAGAAATATCCTCTGGAGACCACCACAACTCCCCTCCCCTGCCCCTTCCATTTGTTTGTGAAAACAGACAGGCTTTGCATCATGTTCTGAAGGATAACAATCTGGACTCTAGCTAACCCAGCAGAGGAGTGAATCCTTATGGCTAGAGGCCTTCTTGGAAAGCCACCCTTTGTTTTATATTGAACGGCCTCCTGTTCTAGTGCTTCTGCTGATTTCAGCTGTGGCAATGTGGCACGAGGAGGAAGCATCTCTCAGATAGTGAGTGCCCAGTTTGGGATTTTATAGATTAAATCTAACACTTTGAACTACACCTTTAAAGAGGCAGCCAGTGCAGATCCCAGGGCACCAGTGGTTTATAATAATCTTTTACTATCCTGCCTACTCCTTGGGCATTTTTCTTCAATATTATTCAGAATCTGGGCACCTTTCATGTTAATTAAATGGTAACTTTCTATATTCAGTGATCAAATTATCTAATAATGTCTGCTTTTGAGTGACTGGGGTGACAAAAATAAAATATGAATGCTATTTTTAATACTAATGATTTGATCCCTGAGGTTTCTATCAAATTAAATAAAGAATCAAATTAACCAGCTAGTGAATTAAGTGGAAGAGCCTGGAGAAGCCATAGCCGCTCCATAGTTAAAATGGAAGCTAACATCTTGCTATAAATCTGATTTTCAGTTTCCCCCTCAATTTAAAAAAAAATCCTGGTGAAATGGCGCATGGCGCCCCACCTGATGGTATAATTTTTCTGTGAAGTTTAGAAAAACATCAGAAAAGGAATTTTAAAATCCTGGGACTATATCGCCTAGTGCATCAGAGTAGTGCTCAGTGAATATGGGGAGCATAGGTGAGGTTGCACATTCTTTCTGCTCCCTTGATCCTGCAGGCTCTTGGTGCCTAAATTGTCCCGGGCAGAAACTGGAGCAGCCCCAAAGCTGCCCTGACATGTCCGCAGATACCTTTCCGTAAGGGGCTGCTATACTGACTCTGCCCTTACATGCCCTTCCTTTCTCCCTCTTCCCCGTTCTGGGCCTGGCATTGGGCTCGGAGAATCCTTAAGGCAGCTGTAAGTCCCCTTTGTGCTATTATACTAGTGCAAAAGAGACTTGCCGGTGGTGAATCTAGGCATGGTGTTTGAAATGTCCCAGTTTCTTGAAGGAATCCTGCGTATGTATTACCTCCTCCCTGTTACATAAACCTGTGCTCGCCAGAGGAGAGACAGGCCACTCAAAGCAGCTGACAGTCAAATGTCTCCAGTGAGTGGGTCCCCAACAGACTTTACTATTATACGTATATTTCTTGTTAAGTTTCTTAGTAATCTTTGGGGAAAGAACACTAACAGGCATCTACACAAATATTACAAATGTTTTTGAAAAATAGGTCTTGACTTCAGTTCCCCATACTGCTTGTATGTAGCTTAGCTGGCAATGATGACATCTGTCTTTCTGCACTCTGTGCATCCATTGGTTTGTCACAAACACATAGTCTGAAACAGCTGATGATTATATATCCCTATCAGCTTCCATGATGGCAAAGAGATCTTTATGGCTGAATTACAAGATGGCAGATGCTGCTTCCAAGGCAGAGATCCCCAAGGACATAAACAGCCAGATCCTCATAAAAACTCATGGCCTTTCTGGCATATGGGGTGTGCAAGGGATGGGACAGAGACATTCTGGTGGAGTAACTCTTTGAGCACCATTATGCACTGACATGTGTAAGAAGAGCCCTGAGATTGCTCTAACTTGGACTACGGGACAGTTCAGCCATTGGCAGTTCCCCAGGTTTGTGAGAGGAAGTCAGAAAGGTGACACAAAGCAACCAGTGTTCCACCTCTGCCCCATAGGTGTGCCTAGCACTGTTGTCACATTCCTGGGAACCTGGCCTAAAACTCATGAAGTAAACTTGGCTTTCATACCTGACTGGATTAACAAAATGCTTGTAAGTACTGATTCAATGGACCTATTAATAACACAGCATGTTGAAAGGGAATGTTGATAATGTGGATGGGTTTTTGGAAAGAGAGGGTTTTGTTTTCCACTTTAAGAGGTAAGCTGGGACCAGACTCTTAGATCCTAACACTTAATTACTTGGAAAGTTTAAATCCGGGCCCAAACTTTGCAGGTGATACTGTATCTAATTGATGGAACCAATGCCCACCAAATGGACATCCCTTGGCTTTGAGACTGTTTTTAGATCTGGATTTCAAGTTTGGAGCTCAAGACCACTCTTGCTTTAGTTACTTTCATCTATTTGTTGTGCTGTTGACCTGACCCATTATTGTTCTCATTAGTGTTTGTTTGCTGGGTCACCCGAAAACTTAATATTCTAGGAAAATTCCAAAGTAGCTTTGAAAAGTGACTGGGAGATGTACCTGCTTTCAGTAGAGAAATACATGAAAAGATAGAATCATAGAATATCAGGGTTGGAAGGGACCTCAGGAGGTCATCTAGTCCAACCCCCTGCACAAAGCAGGGCCAATCCCCAACTAAATCATCCCAGCCAGGGCTTTGTCAAGCCTAATCTTAAAAACCTCTAGGGAAGGAGATTCCATCACCTCCCTAGGTAACCCATTCCAGTGCTTCACTACCCTCTCATCATCTGCAAAAGATATGTTGTTCTGTATCATTTGTCTTAAGAGGATTGTCATAACTCATTTCTATTGATCTTTTAAAATGCAAGTAGGTTAGTTACTAGACCCTAAAAGCACTGAGGGAAGCAAACTGTTAAGTGTGTGAACATTCTGAAAATCTTGTAAAGATAGCATACAGAATGGCAGAAGCATGGGAAGTACCCACAATTAGTATGGTGATTATTCATATATTGCCAAATGTGGGATAAGCACTTTACAATAGTGAAATGAATGGGGAGAATTCCTGTACACACATTCTGATGGGTGAATAAATCTATACAGTCTGTTAAAACATTCACTTATTTTAATTATTTCATTTTAATAAATAGCCATGTGGATTATTCAAATATGTAAGGTGTTTTTTTGGTGGTGAGAGAAGCAGACGGAGTTAGAATGGGGAAAAGAAAGTAAGAGCATGAGAAGTTGTGGTGAAGAAAAGACAGGCTGATAAGGAGCCGGAGAGGGAAGTATGTGGGAGTGAAGAGAGAGGATAGAAAGGACCAGCACCACCAAGAGAAGGAAACATGGTATAAAGCAGGTGAAAAAACAGCTGTGGGCATTCAGGACTGGTACAGAAAGGTGGCAGTAATGAATCTATACTTGGGTGAAGTCTACTGAAATGGGGGCAGTGACTCAGAAACAATAAGGCCAGAAGGGATCATCTAGGCTGACCTCCTGCATAGCAGACCAGAGAACTTCCCTGAATTAATGTCTATTGAACCAGAGCATATTTTTTAGAAAAAACATCCATTCTGATTTAAAAATTGCCAGTGATAGAGAATTCACCACAACCCTGTTCCAATGGCTAATTATCCTCACTTGAAAATGTATGCCTTATTCCAGTCTGAATTTGTCTAGCTTCAACTTCTAGACACTGGATTTTGTTATACCTTTGTCTGCTAGATTGAAGAGCCCTGTGTAAAATTTTTATTTTTCATGTGGGTAATTAAAAACTGAGATCAAGTCAGCTTTTAACCTTCCCTTTGTTAAGCTAAACAGATTAAACTCCTTGAGTCAGTCACTGTAAAGCAGGTTTTCTAATACTTTAATCATTCTCAAGGCTCTTTGCTAAACCTCTTAAATTTACCAACATCCTTCTTGAATTGTGGCCACCAGCACTGGACAGAGTAGTGGTTGCACCAGTGCCAACTACGAAGGTAATATAATTTCCCTACTCCTGCTCAATATTCCTCTGTTTATACATCCAAAGATTGCATTATCCTTTTTGGCCACATTGTCATACTGGGAACTCATGTTCATGTGACCCCAAAGTCTTTCTTACAGTCACTTCTTCCCAGGAGGGAGTCCCCCATCCTGTAAGTATGGTCTTCATTCTTTGTTCCTAGATGTATAATTTTACATTAAGCAATATTAAAATACATATTGTTTCTTGCACCCAGCTTATCAAGCAATCTAGTTCACTTTTATAAGTGACCTGTCCACCTCGTTATTTGACATTATCCATATTTGTGTCCTCCACAAACTTGATAGCGGTGATTTTGTTTTCATCTAGGATATTGATGATAATATTAAATAGCGTAGGGCCAAGAACCAATCCCAGCAAGACTTCACCAGAAACACATCTGCTGAACGATGATCCTACGTGTACATTTTGAGAACTGTCAGCAAATGTTTAATCAATTTAATGCGCCATGTTAACTATGTACTGTTCTAGTTTTTTAATCAAAATGTCATGCTAGTACCAAGTCAAACGCCTTACAGAAGTCTAAGTATAACACTATTACCTTTACCAACCAAACTTGTAACTTCCATAAAAATGTTATCAGGTTAGTTTGACATGATCTATTTTCCACAAAACCAAGTTGATTGCTATGAACTATTCTGCTCTCCTATTATTCTTTATTAATCAAATCCTTTATCAACCATTCCATTATTTTGCTTGTGATTGATATCAGGTTGACAAAAGCCTATAATTACCTGGGTCATCCTGTTGACCCTTTTTTAAATATCAGCGCAACATTAGCTTTCTCCAGTTTTTTGGAAATTGCTCCATGTTCTAGGACTTATTGAAAATAGACATCAACGGTCCAGAGGGCTGCTCAGTCAGCTCTTTTAGGACTCTTGGATTAAAGTTATGTGGACCTGCTGATTTAAAAATGTTTGAATTTAGTAGCTGCTATTAAACATTCTCCCGAGTTACTATTGGAATGGAAAGAGCTTCATCATCATATATGACATGACTACATCTGTGTTTTCCTCAGAAATAGAACAGAAATATTTACTGAGTATTTCTGCATTATTACTGACAATTCTGCCATTTCCACCTACTCATGGACCGGTGGCATTGTTAAGATTTCTTTTGTTCCTAATACACTTTTTTGTTTTCCTTAACTCTGCAGGCTATATATTTCTCCTTGTGTCTTTTTTGGGTCTCTTATTAATTTTCTAGCTTCTGATTAATATTAATTAGCATCAACTTGCAGTTGCTTTTGTTATATATGGGTTTTGAAATTTTTTTTTAAAGCTGCCTTCATTTCACCTCAAGCAGGAATGAAGCAACGAAAGGTAGACAGAGGCTCAGATGATATGTTCCACTGTTGCTGGCTGTGTCCTTCAGGGGAGATGAAGGAGTAGTGGTTGGGCATCTGCCAGGACTCGGTGTCCCTAATCAAATCTCTTTTGGTGAGGGTGGGGGGAAAGTAGGCAGTCCTCACCAGGGAATGGGATGCAACAAATAGCACAGTTAGTGAGTGCTGACGGTTAGTGCAAATCATGTTGGAGTCACCATTTTTGTTTGTTTTTAATATTTTATTATTGTCTTTTATTAAGCCTGCTTTGGGTAATATTTCAGGCATCTCAGTAACTCTGAGAGATAGTTTAAGATGCCACCTTAGTAACATTCTTAAATTCATACTTAACTTTAAGCATATAAGGGGTCCCATTGAAGTCAATTAGATGAGTTCTCTTTTATGTTTGCTGGAAACAGTTAGTTTGTGGTCAGTCCAGGGTCAGCATAGAACACAAGAGCCAAATCCCTGCAGCTCTTGGCTTTCAGTGTGCAGAGAACAGTTACTTACCTTGGGTCTGTCTGTTTTTAGATGGCCTTTCTTACTGCAGTGTTTAAGCACTACTGGCAGTATCTAAATATCACATTTGCTTTATTGAATAGAAGTAAGAGGAGGATTGGGGGAGCAGGACTATGAAATCCCTCAGCTTCTCCAGCACTACATTCATCCTAATCCAATGGTCCCCAAACTTTTCATGTTGCTCCCCTTACAGTAATTAAATCTATCTGTGCCACCCTCCTCCCCCTGCCCCCCGGCAGCTGTGGCCAGGGGCGAAGCCATGGTCAGGACCCAGGGCCGGGATCCGAGAACCCATGCTGGTGCTGGAGCGGATCTGGGAACAGAGTGGGGCCTGGTGCCACTTCATCCCCAAGGGGGCTGGCTTGGGCCCCACTCTCCTTAATGTTCCTCCGTGTCTCCCTAGGGGTGTGTGCCCCACATTTTGGGAACCTCTTTCCCAATCTAATGTTTCAGATGAGTTTTGGTTTTATATATGTTTCTAGGAGGTACCATTATAGCCAGGTCCTCTCAGAGATCCAGAGAAGCCTGGGCCACTTCCAGCTTTTGAGGTCCCAGCTATAATAAAAATAAAAAATGATGACACATGGTCTAATCTTGTGCCATCCGAACCAATATATTTTGAATAATATTTACGAACATTCTTAATTCTTTAATATGATTTTTTTGGTAACTGATATAGATTTTATGTTTTTTAACAAGTCATATCTCTTATTTGCTTAAATTTGCAGCTCTAAGCTGAGAGAGTGGGTCAGATTTTGGTTTGATAGGGATGTGCATAAAAACAAGTTGTGAAATTTATCAAATGCCAAAAAATTAACAAGTGTCTACATTCGAGGTCCCCTTTGAGCTTGAGGCCCAGGCCGAATGGCGCTTCTGCCCCCCCCCTCCCGATTGGCCCTGATTATAGCAGAAGAATTGTACAGATTATCCAAAAATTGGGATGAGGTGCAGATGGTCCATTGTTTCTGGAGTTCTAGCAGTATGACTAATCTTCTGCCCCTCGGTGTAAAGAGCTGGGTAAGGACGCTGAAGTAAGGAAGTACTGTGCCTGAAAAACGACACTGAGATAAAGTTCTACTTTCATCCCTCTGATACTCTTTTAGCAGAATGCTCACATTGTCTCAGTGTTATCATCCTTTAACTGCTCCCCAAATTACTAGTGCTTCACATTGCTTAATCCATTCTGCGGTAATAGCTTTATTAGATTAAACTCCCTATAGAGCAAGTGAGGAGCAGTAGGATTCTCAGGCTGCCTTTTGAACAGCCAGTAAAGACAAAATAAATGGTTAACAAACTAGAACAAATTCAGTTTTTAGCTGATCCACTGTTCTTAGCTGTCCTAGATGATGTAACTGCAGATTGAATGCAAGTGTCCCTATTATTCCTTGGTTTAAAAATGCCTTTTAAGCAGCCTGAAGAAATTTCTGAGGCAAAAAGAAGTCGTAACAGTAAAAAGTTCTCCCCCTCTCCCTTTTTATGTGTTTCTAATTGCATCGTGCTGACTGCAGGGACAGTGTGATGAAAACCTGAAAACTTTATTTTCTTTTTGCTTTATTTTTGACTAAGCCATAGGTGAGCCAGTAACACAGCCCTTATGAAGTATCTCCCAGAGCGTTCTTAATGGCTGATTTTTTTATTTTTTTTTTAGTAAATCTAATTAACTATTTGAAGTATTTCGTCAAGAGGCTCCCGATTACAACACTCACACAGTGGGTGGCTCTTTTAGATTCTCTTAAAAACTCAGTTACTTCACAGCATTCTTAAAATCCTAGTCTGCTGGAACAATTTGAATTTTGTTATTAGAGACTGCTGGAAATCATAATTCAATAAAGACCAACTCATTTAAAAATGCTTCACGCTGAGCATGCATTAGGTAGCTTAGGAGACACAGAACAACATATACTAATATTCAGGTCTACACAGGAAATTGGAATGGCACTGTGCAGTTGGAAGAAGGCTTTCTGTTTTGTTTTGTTTTTTAAAGAAGCTGCAGCAAGAGTGGAAGGAATGTATTTTTTGTAAGCAAATTTATTCCTTCCCCCTCCCCAATTTATTCCTCCCCCCCCCCTTCAGTTGAAGCATTGGCTTTTGTCCAAGAAGAATAGAAAAACATACCTGGGGAGAGTGAAAATATTTTTGATCAACATTTCTATAATAATTTTACAGATAAATAAGGACACTGACACATTCTTTTTCTTCAGTTCCTGTGCATGTCTCCTGTTCCTTGTGTTGAATGAGCTTGGGAGTTTTAAATATCCCTAATGCCCCTTCTCCATTCTGTCTCTCCTGCTCCCTTTACGGCAATGGTATTATGGCCACAGAATATATAGTCTTGCCATAGGGGAATGTGTTTCCTGCTTGGGTTTTTTAACTACATCTGCAGACTGCAGCTGCAGAAGTCTTTGAAAAATACCGGCCTTAAGAAAGATTGCCATTTTCTAACAATGAATTCTTCTTCACAGGACACTATACTATTTCATTCCTGCCTCATACTGTCCAGCATAAGTCTTCTGCATTTCATTTGCAGCTCAAATTTACCATATGACATATGCAGGAGTATTTTTTTCCCAAAAACTTTTTTTTTTAGGAGTTTGTTGTTAGAATCACATTTCCTGACAACATCAAAGGGTTTCCATCCTTGTCTCCATTCTCCTGTGTTCTCCTCTATTCTCAAACTTGCATATCTCTTCTGTTTGTCTCTTTCATCTCCTGATCCCAGGTCTGTGCCTAACTCATTTCAATTCTCTGCAAACTTGGGTTCAGAAAAGAATGGTTTGTTTTCACCTGTATCCTTTTGCAGCCTTCTGCTCCCACTTTTTCTCTCTCCTTCTCCCCACTTTTACAAAAAAAATTATACCACACCAACTTTTTAAATCATACAGAATAACCAATATTAACTCTTCCTCTCTGTTTTGGGAAGAGCTGAAAATAAGAACTAAATTCCCTTCTTTCTTCCTCTCTTTTTCTGGCTAATGTTGGATCAGTGGGGCTGCATTGTCTCTGAAGATGATGACCAGGAGCTAAAGTAAAAAAAAAATAGTTCTCTGTGTTAGTAGTCCTCTGTATACAGTCTTTTTTGGAATAGGATTGGCCTGCCTTGAATGCTTTCATAAAATTAAGCTGACTTCTAACAGCTAGGGCAGAATACAGAGTTCCTTTACTAGGGAAAATGCCCATTGAAGTAAGTGTTATAGTGCCAGGGTTGGGCTGTTAGCTAAAACCCAGTTTAGAATGCTTCATGCACAGGAGGACACTTCCACTGATCTTTACACCATTACACAGGACATTGTTCCAGACATATTTTGTACTTGTAACCCATGGAGGGCTGGGGGGGGGGCATTTGATTATTGCATTGTTCTCTCTGAGGCAAAATAGTTTTTCTTTCCTCCTCTAGGTTAAGATACTGGAAGTGAACCATAAAAGATTAACTACATTATGTTTTAATTCACTGTTATTTCTAATATTTCCATTAAATGAAAGCAGAAGGGAACCTGAGTCTGTTACCTTTTGATTCATGTGTGTGTCTCTGCTGACAATGTCAGTTTTAGATTTTTAAGGTCTTTTTCAGCATTTGTTTCTGTTTCCTTTATATCGATGATCTCAGGAAAGCAGTTCAAATATATTGGGGGAGAGCACTGAAAACTTTCCCTACTCTGCCCATCCGTTCAGTGTTTCTGTTCTTGTTCATTTTCTAAAGTGTTGCATGTGGAATACACGTGTCTTTCTGCTGCAGTACCATGGCAGAAAAAAAAAACACAGAAGGAAATCAATAAACACCTGTTATTCCCAGATCTACAGTTATTTGGGCTCAAAGTGCCTGCAGGCAAAGTTAAAACAAAAATCCCAGTAAGTCTATATGCCTTCACAGATTTTTTTTTTTTTTTTGCCTGCATGAGGTTTTTTAAAATATATTTATTTTATTTTGTTTCATCTTATTTTATCCCAGAGTGGACCTTTCACTTCTGTTGTTTTACTGCCCCGGATTTGTTCTCTCCCATGTATAGTTCCCCTCCCCCACTTCCCTCCTGCACCATATTTTGTATCCAGTAGAGTGGAGATTTTTCAAATGGCTGTAGAATTCAACCTTACTTTAGGAGCCCTTACTTCTTTCTCAGCAGGTTTCCTAAGTTAGGTTGCCCCCTGCTGCTTTAGTTCCATTAAAATAAAGCTGGATATAAAATATGTTTTGGGACCTGCCATTAGAAAAGTATATACTCAGTGTAATCTACTGGAACGAAATTACTTGAAAGCAGGTTTGAATATAGAAATAAATACTAATATAGTGGTAGATAAATAAATAGTTGGTGTGATATGTTTTTTTTAAAGTAATGAACATATTAAATATGAATCCTTTTTTCCCCAGAAAGAAAATGTTTTGGAAAAAGTCTTTTGAGCAATTTATAGATTGACTAAAAATGAGTGTGAATCATAACGTACAATATAATCCTGTTGAACAGACACTTGTGTTTTACCAAAGTGACATATTATTAACTAGACAGGCAAGGTAATATCTTTTTTGGACCAACCTCTTTTGGTGAAAGAGACGAGCTTTTGAGCTACCTGAACAAGAGCTCTGTAGCTCAAAATCTTGTCTCTTTCAACAACAGAAGTTGGTCCAATACAAGATGTTACCTCACCCACATTTTCTCTTTAATATCCTGGAACCAACATGGCTACAACCCTGCAAACATATTCTTAACTAGTCCCTTTCTTTAGCAAGGTTTGAGACCCTTGAAATTTTATGAAATATGTTTATTTTCTATATGATTCTATTATTGTGAGATCAGCGTCAGACTGCATTTTATCATTGGAGAACTAAGAGTTTAATGTAATTATTTGTTTATCTATGACATCACTACAGTGAAGGCTCACCATTTGTTCCTGTTACAGATTCTTAGGCCCCAGTCATGCAAGATTTATGAACTTTAAATAGTTCTATTGAAATCAGTGGGATTGCTCACTGCGTGCAGTTAAACATGGACATTTTATAGGATCATGGCCTTGTTTTGGGGCTGGGATTAGAGTAGTATTGTAATTCAGGCTATGCCTGCACTACAGAGTTAAGTTGACTTTAAGTTACCTTGATGATCATAAACTGTTGTAATGACATTGGTTGTGCATGTTCACACAATGCTCCTTGTGTCGGTGGAGCATGTCCATAGTTGGTTCTCTAACATCGACAGAAATAGTAGCGCACCATGAGTAGCTATCCTACTGTGCATATCGCCACCTTCTCCCACTAGGAGTTATGGGAATTGATCACAGTGTATCATGGGGGCAGGATCATCATCCCATGATGCAGTTTTCTCCATCCCATAATTCCAAGGGCTTCTGATTGTGTTTTGTGCTGCTTTTCAGCTACCCTGTAAACTTTGCACCCACCATCTCTGCCTGAAAGCATGGATCCTGCACTGCTCTGCAGTCTTGTGATGAGCATTATGAACACAACATGGCTGGTCCTGTACTATTGCATGAGCTGTGACTCTGAACAGGAATCCATGTTGCCTGCCCTGCACTGTGCCATGGAAGGAAACAATTCCAGATTGATGTTTGCATTCAAGAGGCAGCTAGACACAGTCAACAGTTACTATTGGGCTCAGGAAATAAGCACCAAGTGGTGGGATTGGATTATGATTCAGATATGGGATGATGAGTAGTGGCTGCAGAGCTTTCATATGCACAAAGTCACCTTCCTTGAACTCTATGTCGAACTCGCCCTCGCCCTACGGCACGACGACACCAAAATGAGAGCTGCCCTAATGGTGGAAAAGCAAGTGGCAATCGCTGGGTAGAAGCTGGCAACTCCAGACTGCTACTGGTTGCTGAATCAGTTTGAAGGTGGGAAGTCCATTGTGGGGGTTGCAGTCAGGCAAGTGTGCAGAGCTATTATTCGCCTTCTGCTATGAAGGACTGTGCCTCTGGGCAATGTGTGGGAAATAGTGGATGGCTTTGGGGCAATGGGATTCTCTAACTGTGGTGGGGCGATAAATGGCACATGTATCCCAATTTTGGCCCCAGACCATCTTGTGACAGAGTACACCAACAAAAAGGGCTACTTCTCTATGGTATTGTGAGGTGCTGGTGGATCACCAGTGTTGTCTCACTGACTTCAGCACGGTGTTGTCAGGGAAGGTGCATGACACGAGATTCCAACAGGGGATGTGGAAATGCCTGTAACGATCCTGGGAGACCCATCCTAGCCCTTGTTCCCGTGGCTCATGGAGCCTTACACTGGAAACCTTGACAGCAGCAAGGAGCACTTCCACAACAGGCTCAGCAGGTGCAGAATGGGGGTAGAATGTGCATTTGACAGTTTAAAGGGTTGTTGGCATTGCCTTTTTGGCAGGTTAGATCTCAGTGAGGAAAATATTCCCATGATCATAACAGCCTGCTGTGCTCTGCATAACATCTTTGAAGCCAAGAGGGAAAAATTTCCCCAAGGATGGACCGTTGAGGTGTATCACCTGGTGGCTGATTTTGAGCAGCCAGACACCAGGGCTGTTAGAGGGACTCAGCTGGGCAGGGGGGGCTATTCAAATCAGGTAGGCTATGAAGCAGCGTTTTGACAATGAGCCCCAGTAATGTTTCTTTCTGCAATTAATTAAATAATGCCTGGCTCACTTGCCACACTGTATGACCCATATAATGATTCCTGCCTGAGCATTAATTATAGTCTGCAAATGTGCTGATTGCCCCATGTATGAATTTCGGTTGCAATAACCCTGTCTAGGTCACAAATAAAGAATCACTGTCTTTGTAAGCCTGAATTTTTATTAAACAGCAATATGCAGACAAACATTTCTTACAAGGGACATGACAGTGAGCAGCATTCTCTGAAGTGAGGCTCTCACAGCTGTGTGTAACTCCAGCTAGCATGGAAAATGTCCCTAGGGGCCGAGTGCGAGGGATCCTGCAATGGCTCTGGAACATGAGGAATGTGTGTGGGGAATTTGGAGAGAGCAAGGCAGGCAGTGCGATACGGGCTGCAGGGGGACTGGAGCACAAGTGTTCTGCCTGCAACGCAATCAGGGACCTTGGGATCTCTGTTTGGTCCTCCATGAACTTTATTATCTGCTCCTGTTTTGTGTCTTCTGCTGGCTACCCACTTCTAGTTTCTCACTTATTGTCTCTCTCCATGCTCTGTGCTCACTATCGGCCTGATCCGACAATTGCAGCATTTCGTGAAACATATCCTCCTTACTCCTTGTTCACCTTCTTATCTGATGGAGGTGCTGTGCCAGTGTATAGGAGCTGACCCTCAAGGGCACATCTGCAAAAGCAGAAGAAACAATACACAGAATCAATATTGTGTGCACTCTCAGTCTTGAATCATAAAAGTTACATACACCTCTTTCTTTCTTTCCTTTGGCAAGCATGCAGTACGGCTAGAGCACTAAGAAACATAAGAACTGAGAAACCCCAAAACGCCAGCAAACAGCTGCCTTAGAAAATGCCTCACTAATAAATTAACCGTGGAGTGCTTCTGAAAGTAAATAAGCCGTGTCTTAGTCAGGCCAATGCAGGATACTTAGCAGCATTCTAAATTCCTCTTGAAAATTTGTTAGGTCAAGCACAAAATCTTCTGTGACCTAAACCTTGATGATGAATAAACTGATATTTACTTGCTTATTTTTAAGAATATTAATCTGCCCCAGATAGACAGGCCATGGTTGCTGGCTAAGTCAGTGTCTCATTCTGTCTAGTGTGTAGCATGTTTGCTAGGCAATACAATGGTCACCATTTAAAAAAAAAGTCAGAGTTTTTCAGCAGTTACCATACTTTTGGATCAGAGATCCATTTTCCCTGTTGTTGTCTTTTAATTTCATTTTGTTTCATTCAGTTTCATTTTAGTTTCAGTATTTTTTAACATTTAAAAAAATAAATTTGAATATTTTTTAACAAAAGTGGTTTTTAACCACAAATAGAAATATTTCATTGAAAAATGTTGAAACAAAACATTTTGACTTTTGCTGATTATATTTTTTTTTGACACAATCAATTTCAGTGAAACTGACTCATTTGCTACCCATTTTGATATAATCAAATCTGTATTTTTGGCCAGTTCTTCTTGTGGTAACTGGGTGAAGCAACCTACTGTGCTTTGTGAACTGTATTTTATACCAGGCCTTTGAATCTTGGAAGCTGTCAGTTGTCTGGAAAGATAGACATTGTTCCCACTACAAAGAATATGCTACTTACTCGCCCTTGCCATTCTATAATGTGTTATTGCAGCATTAATTCAGAGGGTGTTATGTGCAGAATATATAACTCATAGAATTTTTGCATACTGTATTCTTTACCATTACTGTCTATATGGGTGGCCTCTGGCTCCATGATCCTATACTCTGTAGGAGCCAGTATGCCCATTCTTTATTGTGATTAAACACACCACCATCTTCCCTGTGACAGACTCATAACCACACTTTCCTGGGGTGGGAAAGAGAGCCACAAACAACTGGTGCCCCTCCTGGCTAAAATAGCTAATGTTTCGTTCCCATACTCTTTCAAACATGCAGTGGTCCAAACAGCACTGAAGAAACCAGTCCTGGATGCTTCAGTCCAAACCAATCCTGTCCAGTGTCATATCTCCCCTTCCTGAGCAAACATATATAACTTACTACCCAAGATCCACAAACCCGGAAATCCTGGACGCCCCATCATCTCGGGCATTGGCACTCTCACTGAAGGACTGTCTGGATATATGGACTCTCTACTCAGACCCTATGCCACCAGCACTCCCAGCTATCTCCGTGACACCACTGATTTCCTGAGGAAACTACAATGCATTGGTGACCTCCCAGAAAACACCATCCTAGCCACCATGGATGTAGAGGCTCTCTACACAAACATCCCACACACAGATGGAATACAAGCTGTCAGGAACACTATCCCTGATGATGCCACAGCACAACTGGCTGCTGAGCTCTGTGCCTTTATACTTACACACAACTATTTCAAATTTGATGACAATATATATCTCCAGATCAGTGGCACTGCTATGGGCACCCGCATGGCCCCACAATATGCCAATATCTTCATGGCCGACCTGGAACAACGCTTCCTCAGCTCTCGTCCACTCACACCCCTTCTCTATCTACGCTACATTGATGACATCTTCATCATCTGGACCCATGGGAAGGAGACTCTGGAAAAATTCCACCATGATTTCAACAGCTTCCACCCCACCATCAACCTCAGCCTGGACCAATCTACACGGGAGGTCCACTTTCTTGACACCACGGTGCAAATAAGTGATGGTCACATTAACACCACCCTATATCGAAAACCCACCGACCGCTATGCCTACCTTCATGCCTCCAGCTTCCATCCCGGGCACATCACACGATCCATTGTCTACAGCCAAGCACTGAGGTACAACCGCATCTGCTCTAACCCCTCGGACAGGGACCAACACCTACAAAATCTCCACCAAGCATTCTCAAAACTACAATACCCGCATGAGGAAATAAGGAAACAGATCAACAGAGCCAGACGTGTACCCAGAAGCCTCCTACTGCAAGACAAACCCAAGAGAGAAAGCAACAGGACTCCACTGGCCATCACATACAGCCCCCAGCTAAAACCCCTCCAACGCATCATCAAGGATCTACAACCCATCCTGGACAATGATCCCACACTTTCACAGGCCTTGGGTGGCAGGCCAATCCTTGCCCACAGACAACCTGCCAACCTGAAACATATTCTCACCAGTAACTTCACACCACACCATAATAATTCTAGCTCAGGAACCAATCCATGCAACAAATCTCGATGCCAACTCTGCCCACATATCTACACCAGCGACACCATCACAGGACCTAACCAGATCAGCCACACCATCACTGGTTCATTCACCTGCACATCCACCAATGTAATATACGCCATCATATGCCAGCAATGCCCCTCTGCTATGTACATCGGCCAAACTGGACAGTCTCTACGGAAAAGGATAAATGGACACAAATCAGACATTAGGAATGGCAATATACAAAAACCTGTAGGAGAGCACTTCAACCTCCCTGGCCACACTATAGCAGACCTTAAGGTGGCCATCCTGCAGCAAAAAAACTTCAGGACCAGGCTTCAAAGAGAAACTGCTGAGCTTCAGTTCATCTGCAAATTTGACACCATCAGCTCAGGATTGAACAAAGACTGTGAATGGCTTGCCAATTACAGAACCAGTTTCTCCTCTCTTGGTTTTCACACCTCAACTGCTAGAACAGGGCCTCATCCTCCCTGATTGAATTGACCTCGTTATCTCTAGCTTGCTTGCTAGCACACATATATATACCTGCCCCTGGATATTTCCATTACATGCATCTGAGGAAGTGGGTATTCACCCACGAAAGCTCATGCTCCAAAACGTCTGTTAGTCTATAAGGTGCCACAGGATTCTTTGCTGCTTTTACAGATCCAGACTAACACGGCTACCCTCTGATATATAACTTGTGGTTGGCCTTCTGCTAGCTTAATCTAACTGAACCTAACACTGTAGATGTGGCATGATTTGGATTGAGGCCAGGATGTGGAATTGAAACTGCTTTACTGGCGCACGATGGATGATGATCTTGTGTCAATAGATAGAGATCAGACATCCATTCTCATCTTCCTGGCCTCTCTGCTGCTTTTGACACTGATCATGTGGTACTGCTGCATTGCCTGAGAGATGACAGGGACTCAGCATAGTGCATTAAAATGGTTGAGCCCTCCTTGGAGGGATGCATCTCATGAGCTGTGATAGGAAACTACCTCTACCACAAGGCCCCTCACTTGTGGAGTTCCATTTGATCAGTTCTCTGTGGTAGATGTTGAAAAGGACTAGTAGTCATGGATTCAAATGCCAGCAATATGCAGATTGTACACAGTTCTTCCTGTCCTTCGCCACATGCAGCCACACTGCTACTGCTAAGATGTCCCAGTGCTTGGGGGAGATCCTCTCATTGCTGAACAGCTGACACTGAAGAAAATATTTTGAAGAGTTTGCAGACATGGCACAGTCTCCTTTGGTTGAATGTTCACATCCAAATTTGGTTAATTCAGTCCTGCCTCTAGGAGTACTCTTGGATTCCTTGCTGAGGTCTCACATAACAGTATCTGTGAACAATGCTTACTGCCATTTCCAGTTGGCTAGGAGACTCTGTTCCCACCTGGCAGATGGAGAACCACTCCTAGTTATTCATGCTTTCATCACCTTTGGGCTGGTCTACATCAGTGCAATATATTTGGGCATGAAACCTTCAGCACTTGGGAAACTCCAATTAATACAAACCAGAGCAGTGCCTCTCCTCAACAACATAGGCTACCACAAGCACATCATACCTGTCCTCTGCTCTCTACGCTGTCTTCCCACAGAATTTTGAATCAGGTTCAAGGTTGTAATTCTTATCTTCAACGTGGTCTGTGGGCTGTGCCCAAGTTACCTAAAAGACCATCTAAAGCTCCAGGACAAAGATGGTTGTTGTTAACTCTCTGCTCCTGTGGCACAATGGAACTGTGATAGTGTGTTCACCCTACACCAGCCCTGAAGGGGTTATGATGGCTCAGAAGGGGCCAATTAACCTTCTAGGCCACGCCAGGGGGAGAGTTAGGCTTGATTGATAAGGCTAATTGATGATGAAGCCCAGCTGCACAGGGGCAGGCTGAGCTTGTATAAAGCAAGGAAGTTGTGAGCACCAGGGGAGTTGCAGGAAGAGATTCTGCAGTTGCTCTCTGGGCACAGAGAGGCAGGGAGGAGGAAACCCAGGGGTGAGCAAAAGCCCTGGATCCTGTCCCTGATGGAAGGGGTATCCCTAGAGGTGTTGCCTGGGAAAGGCAGAGTAGGAAGAAGCCCAGGGAAAGAGCAGCAAGGGTTCAATCATGGAATCTCAGGGTTGGAAGGGACTGCAGGAGGTCAGCTAGTCCAACCCCTTGCTCAAAGCAGGACCAATCCCCAACTAAATCATCCCAGCCAGGGCGTTGTCAAGCCTGACCTTAAAAACCTCTAATGAAGGAGATTCTACCACTCCCTAGTAACCCATTCCAGTGCTTCACCACCCTCCTAGTGAAAAACTTTTTCCTAATATCCAACCTAAACCTCCCCCACTGCAACTTGAGACCATTACTCCTTGTTCTGTCATCTTGTATCACTGAGAACAGTCAAGATCCATCCTCTTTGGAACCCCCTTTCAGGTAGTTGAAAGCAACTATCAAATCCCCCCTCATTCTTCTCTTCTGCAGACTAAATAACCCTAGTTCCCTCAGCCTCTCCTCATAAGTCATGTGCTCCAGCCCCCTAATAATTCCTGTTGCCCTCCGCTGGACTCTTTTTCTTATTTTTCTACATCCTTCTTATAGTGTGAGGCCCAAAACTGGACATAGTACTCCAGATCAGGCCTCACCAATGTTGAAGAGAGAACTATCACCTCCCTCAATCTGCTGGCAGTGCTCCTACTTATACAGCCCAAAATGCTGTTAGCCTTCTTGGCAACAAGGGCACACTGAGACTGTGTAGACCTTGGCTGCTGCTGATAGGGTACCTGGGCTGGAACCTGGCATAGTGGGTGGCCCCACTTTCCCCTACCAGCCACTGGAGAAGTGGCTGAGACTGGGAATTACAGAAGATTGCCTGAGATGGCACATGGGCAGATTGTCTGGTGGGACTTGGATACCCTAGAAGCGGACACCTATAGTGATCTGGTCAGAGGTGGAGTCATGAAGGGACAACACCCTACGTCCTGAAGAGTGGGAAGGCCTGGTGATGAGCAAATGACAGAATGGGATGTTACACCAGACCCAGCGGTGAGTGAACCATGTTACAGGAATGCTCAACAATAAAAGTCAAGATTGACTGTGAGGGAGTCAGAATTTTCTCTGGGACAGTCCAAGATGGTGGAATGAACTCCCCCAAGAACTAAAGACCTTCACAAACTTCACCACTTTCTGCTCCAAGTGTAAGTTACATTTCTTTGTCCTTGCCTCCACTAATGTAAACAGGTAACTACATGGGTGTGTGTGTAGGTTTTTTAAAATTATACTTATATATAAAAGACTATAATTTTTAAAAAACTTCATCAAAAGAAGACACTCCTTTTCCTCTGTGGGGAGAGGAAGAGAGAACAAACAACATGTGATAGATGTGCAGTTGTGCTGCTTAATGCACTATAGGAAGGTGCTCAAATACTACGTGATAACCATGGCATAGAACAGAATAGAACCTAGGGGTCATTGTGGATTATTCTCCTCACATTTCTCACATATAAGCTATGTCCAAGTCCTGCCACTATTGCTTCACAACATTGCTAAGATATGAGCTCGCTCTTCTTTCTATCCAAAAGCTCTCATCTTCTGTTACTGAAAGCTCCTCTTCTCCAGCCTCTCTAGCACCCACAACTCCTTCCATTAGTCACAAAATGTATTGCTCAGATCATCTTCCTTTCTTGTTGAGCTGGGCACATTACTCACTTCTCTGAGTCCCTTCACGGGCTCCCCCTTCCCCACCATATCGGTTTCCAAGGCCTTCACAACTCTGCCCTTTCCTGGTCATTCACCCTCATCTCTTATCTCCCTCACATCATCTTGATCATCAGTGATGCCATGCCTGCATTAACAATGCCTTTGTTTGCCTTTCTCACAATTGTATTCATGCTTTCTTCCATACTACTTCTGCACATGCCCTTCCTGAGCTAATGCAAACTACCACTACTTTCAAATTCAACTCACTCCTTAAGATCCACTTTTACCAGTGATGTCTACAAGAAACCAGTCAATTAAAATATGAATTTCTTCCCCTCTCTAGTCGCTAGACCTCTTTTTGCATCATGTTTGAAATTAGTTTGTAAGCTCTTTTGAGCAAAGACTATGAGGTGCCTAGCACTGTCTTCAGCACTGAATAATAAAAACAATAATTAATAAATTAATAGGGACCCTGGGATTTTGGCCACAGCCTTTCTGCAATGTGCTATTTTAGAAAAATAGTCCTTTTTGCTCAGCAGAAAAGATGTTATTGTCCCTTTTCTATTATTGCATCAAAATATTTTCCTGAAGTGTCTCTCTCTAATTGTTCTTTGGACGTCTGCTCATGGATATGTACCCAACACCTAAAACCCAGCATGGCTAGAAGATGACTCTTCATCTATGCCAAAGTTCTCCCCGCTACTTACTCTTTCAATCTCTGTGGACACCACCACCATTAAGCCCATCACTCCGGCCCATAACCTGGGTGTCATCTTCAACTCAGATCTCTCTACAGCTCTCATCCAGGTTATGTCTAAGTCTTGCAAATTTATTCTAAATAACATCTCTAAGGTACAGCCTTTCCTATGCACTCACAGAGCTAAACTCTTCTTCGGGCTTTCATCATCTCACTTCTTGATTACAGCAACATCTTTGTCTCTGGCCTTGACAAATGCAGTCTTTCCCTGCTCGTATTCATTCAGAATGCAGCTGCAAAGATAATTTTCCTAGCCCGTTGCTTTATCCATGTCACTTGTCTCTTTGCTTCCTTCCACAGGCTCACCCTTTTCTCACATCATACACGAGCTACTTATGTTCTCTTTCAAGGCCATTCTCAGCCTGTCCTCACCCTACCTCTGACTTTGTGTTCACTACTGAGATGTTCTTGTTTCTATACTTTCTATAATTTCACTCTTGTAATTACATTTTTAAAATGTCCTGTTGCACCAGGTCATGTGAGAAAGAATAGTCTGAGATGCTTTGAATGCCGGGGAAGACTCCTGGCTAGGTTGTTGATACCATGTGTTTAGTTTTCTGTAGCCAATGTATTTTCTTCCCTATTGTGTCAGGTGGGTTTTTTTCATTTTACCTTATTCCTGTAAAATACTGGTGCAGTATGAGCACCGAGTTCCCCCTTAAATCATTCATTTAGTTGCATATACACTCTACATCTTCCAAACCCAAGAATGACTAGGGCTTATTTCAGCCAGTGCATGAGACCACTTGTTTTAAAATACTATCTGCTAAATGTTTTGAAGACTGCTTCTAGACCTTGGGAGGAGTAAAACAATTGTATCTGTCATTTTAACACAAGTATGCTGTCTGAAGGGGGAAAAAGAGCTGGTCTGGTCTGTACACATTTCAATTTTATATCTATAAGGACTAAACTGACTCGCGAGAGCTGTTTAATCTGATATGATGCATCTATTGTGCACATAAAGTAATAGTCATATAATTTTAATATGCTAAATTACTGAATGTGTTATAGTAACACGACTGAAATGTTTCTGAGCCGCACCAGAAGAGAGAGGCCTTTAATTTTCTGACTTCCTACTGAATGAAGAAAATGTGTTGTTTTAACTCTAGAAAAATGCACAATATATGGGAGGGGAGGAGGAAGCCCCTGTACCATATGTAATTTCAATAGGAAATTGTAAATGGCAAAATGATGAAGAGGTAACATTTCAAAGGGCTGGTAACACACACATTTTGTGTAACATTAATCCCATGCTTTTAATTTTTCTACAGCATTGCTCCATAGTGTTGTGTTCCTGTTTTATGATTCTTGGAGAGCTGGGTTACAGTATTAAGACATATGTGTTTTGCTTGCCCTGCTGGATAGACATTTCTGAAGTACAGCTGGAATTTCAGAAAATGTACTTTCTGGAATGTTGTGATGTCATTCTGTAGTGGCAAAGTGGGATCCTAAACTGCCACTGCTATTCTAGCTGAAACTCAAGAGCCTGACTCAGAAAGGCCCCCACCCAGAAGAATGAAATTTATGGCCATGTGTCTGAGGTTTTGTTACTTTCTGCTAAACACTTCCCCCCCCCACCATCTCTCATTTTCTGCTTCCTCCTTTCATAGGCTGTTTCTATTTCATGCTCTAAAGAGGGTAAGAGTTGTCTCTACTATGGTAATTAAGCACCCAGGAAACAGCCTCATTAGATTAATAAAGAGTAAATAAAGCAGACAAGGATGCACTTTTTTCTTTCCAATAGCTCAAGGCAGTTGAGCAATGAAGTTAACATCCCACCCACCTACTTATACATAGTTTACAATATACCTACACAAGCACAGTATGAAATAATAATAATGATAGTTTGTTGTAGAAACTGGAGTTCTATTTTAATCTTTTCTTTCCACTCACTTGTAGCTTTCAGAGGACTTTTGTTATGGGGCTGAAACTTTCCAGTCCTGGTCTCCGTTCACAGATGAAGACTTTTTTTAATGTTTGAAGGAATTACTTCAGTTATTTTTAAGTTATAGAACAGTTAAATCTTAATTTTTGAAAATATAGTGACTTGCTTTTGCTGACCAATATCAGAAACAACTGAATCAATAATAGTGCCATCAGATCCACATGGGCAGACTCTGTGTGCATGTGGCGCCTCGCTGACTTTCGTGGGGTTCTGCACAGGTGAGTTTCCAGACTGGGGATTTAGCATATGCATATACGTTATGAGAAATAATTTCCTGGCTGTGTTTGAAGAGAGAAACTTAAATTGAAAACTTGTATAAATTAGTGAAAAATCACTTTTGAGTTGGTGCAGTGGGCATCTCCTAGAATTATCAGCATAACAGAGCACCACCTTCTTTGTGGCATCTGCCATTTTGCTGGAAGCATTGTATGTTCTTCCTGGCTGGGACAGGCTGAGACTTCTGTTGCAGATGACAATTTACATGAGAGAGATTATAAATATTTTATTAAAACACACCCAGCAAAATCCATCAAAAATCAATTTTTTTTTCTTATGTGAAGCTGTGGCACTTACAATATATTCCAGCATGAAGTTGTTCTATTAACCCAGCCTTGCTGAAAACAGTCTCTAATCAACAGTAATAGGAGCAGCAACAGCAGTGGAGTGAACTCATCCCTACCCAACCCCTGCAAAATGTGACCTGTATTCTCAAGAGCCCTTTCATCTCAGTGAGGTGTGACAGAACACAGTTGACACTATTTTAAAAGCTAAAATTCATGGACAGTTTCTTGTTTCTTTTCCTGCTTTAATTCTTCATAAAAATTAAGAAAAACAATACATGGAAAAACAGTTAGTCCAAAGTTACAATGTGAACATATCCCAACACACCAGAAAATGCAAGAATTAGAACTGTTAGTAACATGTAGTCCATGTTGCATGTAGATATTCTCATGGTTTCTAGTTTGGCAAGTTAAGTGGTGACTCCATTCTGTATGTTAAATAAACAACAGTAAAGGTGGGGGTGAGTGGCCTTCTCACTTGACCCCAACTGCTCTATGTGTATGTTCCGGCAGCTCATCTTACTTTAGTCATTAAAGTTCCTATTTTCTGGGTTTTTTTTACTCCTGATAGCCTTGCAGAAAAAATGCAGGTGAGAGGGATTCTATTCTTTCTTGTGCATTTCTAATAGAATCACTTACTACATTCCTCCTAGCCACAATGAGTTGAAGGAAATGAGACCTGTGCATGTGTCACTTAGGACTGGTGAATATAGCAACCTCTCTGAACTTCGGTGCATCTTGACTTGAATGTAGTACAGTAATGCAGATGTGATTTTGAATTGTTGGCTATTCTTTTAAACAGTTAGTGTAAAATGGATTATAATCATATGTCTAGCTCCTGAAATTAAAATCTCCTTTTTATTTAAACTATTGCAGCTAGTATGAAGAAATTTGTGACCAAAATATATGTTTGAATTAAATGTGCCTGATAGTTTTTAGTGAAAGGAAAATATTCATTGACTTCTGTGCTTCAGCTAGTAGTAGCAGATTGATTTGAGTCAATCAAGTCATGGTTTGGAATAAATGTAGTAGAGTTTTCCATGTGTTCATTATTTCAATGTATTAAAAAGGAATTAAAACAATCAATACTGCTCATCCCTTTTAAACCATTGTAGTAAAAACATACACTTCTGAACAGCATTCCTTGTTACACAATGGCCACAGCTGAGGCAGGATAGCTCATTGAAAGTGCATGCCTAGATCTCCTTAGCTTTTCAGCAGACAGACTGTGATGGGAGAATGAAATTAGCAGTAAAAGTATTAAAATATTGATAGCAATCATTCCATGTCCAGGCTTTGCCAATTAATTATTAATTTTACCTTGAAGGTTAGTGTTAGAGTCAGACTTTGCTGTATCATGTCTTCACTTGGCAAGATGTTTGCCTTTATTTTTTAAACATTATCAGGTCTCCAGCAAATAACTCTCATTGTATGTGGTTAGCTGTTGGAATTTACTTTGTATGGCTTCATAAAATGAGAGAAAATATTGTGTTCTGAAGGCTTCAGGGAAGAGGTATATTAGCATTGCCTCTGTCATGTATCTGTAGTTCCTATGGATCTATTTATCCTATTCTACTTCCCTTAAAATAACTGTTGCTTTTTATATATTAGGGAGAAACTTCCTAAAATATACACAGTAGGTAAATATTTTTATATCGTGTGCTCAGAATAACCAGGAAGGGTACAATGTGAAACTTTTTTTGCTGTAAAACAGAAGAGCCCTATAGTTTTAAGGAGGGACAGAATGCCTCATTTGAGTAGGACTAACTTTTGAACCTATCCCAAAATGTCTCTATTTCTGCTATGCAGTGAACAGAGTGTGTGACGCTTTCATTTTGTATGGTGGGATTTGGAGGTTAGAGTAGAAAGTGTTATCCAGTCTTATATAAAATACCATTGAACAGTTTGTTAAGATGGTGCATCATTTTCTTTTAAATAAATGTTGTGTGTATTGAGCTATTGCCTGTTTTATTCTTCTTCTTAAATACACCTACTTGGGGAAAATCTTATTTAAATGAATCTACAACTACAACAAGAATAAATACTTTAACAAAAAAACTATTAATATGAACAGAATTCATATGACATTGTATTTGTAAGTTTCTTAAACAAGGCAAGCTTCTTAATGCTGCCTTTAATTTTATAGTGAAATATGTTTATTTATTTAATATGTCTAGGTATTCCTTTGGGCTCCAAATGTAGAAGCACTTATGCATGTGTGTAACTTTACCCTTGACAAGTCCTACTAGCTTTAGTGGGGGACTACGCATCCTTTGTAAATTTTAGAAGTTTTTTTTAGAGAGTCTGATTCCAAAATGAACCAATTTAAGAGGTCATCTCAAAGACCTAATATAACCCAGTGGTTCTGAAAAGCTGAAGCCCCCAAAGGGATTTTTTAAAAATTGTTTTGGACATTTTAAAATAAGGTGAGGATGTTGACAAATTATCTGTATTGTGTGCATCAGAATTCAATCTCTTTAGGACCTTTTAAGAAAAATGTAAGAAAATTAGCTTCTTTCTCAAGTCACATCTTGTGTTTCTGAGTGCCCCAAGGCCCTGATAGGACTACTAGTGTGCTTAAAGTTAAGCACATGCTTAAATGCTTTGCAGGATAGGGTCCTAATTCTATCTCTCTGATCCTGCAGACTGTTATACATGTGCTTAGCTATAAGCACATGAGTAGTTGCAGTTCTGTTCATGGGACTGTGCACATCAGTAAAGTATATGCATAATTGTTTGGAGGCTTGGGGTTTATCTTTTGCTTATTTCTCATATTAATTGACATAATTCTCCAATTTTTTATTTCTGTGGAGTTGGTTAACAATTGTGTGTGTTTATTGTGTGGAAAGCAGGGGTTTTTTAGGTGAAAATGTTAATTTTTCAAAAATAAAAAAATTTCAACTGGGACAAACTGTGGGAAAGATTAGGATTGGTTCTGACCGCTGTTGGATTTTTGATATCCTTCATTGAGAAAAACCTGTGTTTACAGAAACCGCAAAACTTTGGATAAAACCAGGTCTGCACATTCTCGTGAAAACTTATGAAAATGTTTTCCCATGCACATAATAATAAAGAGTGTGTCAATTCCTCTTTGAAGTTGTAACTAACTTTATTATTAATTTAAAAAAAATTCTTAGGGTCAGATTCTGATATCAGTTGCACAGGTGTAAATCTAGAGTGATTCAATTAGTCAATGAATTTACTTTGGATTACAGTGGTATAAATCCAATGGGGATTGAAGAAATCTGCAGGAGAACAGTGCCTTGTAGAATCTGCCTTTGTCCATGTATGCACAGTATAAAACTCAACACTTTCTGAAGGTACAATATCTTCATAGGAGATCAAATGAGGTTTTTGTAAAAAGAGCAGTCTGCCATGACAACAAAAAGCATTTGTTAAAATCAATTATAGGAATAAATGTAGGACTGAAAAAAAATGTAGTGTGATTGATACAGAGCAGAATACATAATTGGTAGGAACACTGGGAAGAATCTTTAGAAAAAATACAACATTGTTTTGCCTTTTCCACTTTCATATTTGCTGACTAACAGTAAATTTTGTAAAGATAATGTTTCCAAACTAAATTGTAAACTCTGATACTCAATATATACAGTGGAGAGTTGATCTTGAAATCCTCTGATTACATGTCTGACTTTTCGTATCTGACATCGGTTGTTCTCTGGTAGTTATGGATTTGTGCACTGAACAATGCTGAGGTAAAGCTGTGGTTAAGACGATAGTTACAGTGTGTTGTCTTACCTGAAGTTAACTACATCTCTTGGGGATAACACAGACTAAATAACAGATGTAGACAACCAAAACAACAACAAAAGGGAAGGTAGATCTGCTTGAGCAAGTTAATGAAACCTTTTGAGCTTTTAAATTGTAAGGATTTTTTTTAAATATTCACTAAACACAAAATATATTAATTAGGCCTTGTCTGTCTTAAAGTTGCAAAGCTTTCTTCCGCTTTGAAGGGAGAATCTAATGAACTTTCTTAGAGTGTTCTGTTTCTTCACTCTCCATTGTTTCTCCTGGAAGCTCAAGGCTTTATGTCCAAGGTGTGAGATTTAGGGATTTCAGTCAATGCTATATATTCTGAAGCCTCGGTGACAGGAATGTCCTAAGACAAATGGTACTAGTGGAGCCCAGCAAAAGGAACCTTTCTAACAACATAACAGGGATGAGGGCTTATTGCTAGAAACCTTTAACCTTAGACAGTCATGGTCAGTATGGGACTGGATGGAGGTGTGATAAAAATTGTTAATGAAGCCTGAAATTAAAAGTTTTGTATTTTATTTTTTGTTTGTGCCCCAGCTTCAATGCTATTAGCATAGGTCTAGTACTGCAAGTTTGTTAGGTAGCTTGTGTTTCCTCTGCGGCTTTACAGTATTACATTTTCCCTTTGTTGTAGTGGATTATGAAATGAGATTGCCATTCCTCTTGCTTACCAAACAAAGACATGAAACGGCTTCACCTCTTTCAGTGAGTTCACTATTTCCATTAGCTCTTGTGGATTGCTTTGCATGGTGTGTATTTTACAATCCAGCTCTTCTCTGTGAATGTGGTACTCATTAAACATTGTCCTGTCACTATGCGGGGAGCACATCCAACTTGTAGTCACAAGTATTTTGATCACATGGCCATGGAGTCTGAACTTGATTGCAGGTTAATTTGGAATAAATAAATTATCAAGTCCCACAGTTGGGAGAATATAGTTTACTATTGAGCAGTAGTGGGCAGAGCAACTAAATGCTAGCTCGAAAGGAGTTAGCTTGAGTTATGTACACTCAGATTAACACTGCAGTGAAAACAAGCCTTGAGAAATCTAAGAAACTAGTGTAAATGGAAAATATACAAACAAAATTGGGAGATGGCACAGACGGATTCGAACTCAAATCCTTTTTTGAAAAAATTCTTTTCACAGTAGCAGACTTGCAGCTGTTAACTAATCCCATAACAAGTGGCATTTAGCCACACATTTTCCAAATTAAATATGCTTGCATGTTGGACTAGCTTAGTTCCCTGTAGTACAAACACTTTCCCTGCTAGGAAAAGAGAATTAAACCATAAACTGCCCCAAGCACTGTGAAAAGCAGAGGAAAGGAATGGTGTATGTGTGCACGTCCATGTAGATATCGGTGCCAGGAGAGTTCACGGGAGTTTTGCAAGTAGCACAGTATTTGTTGGAAGATCTGAGGGGTGATCAAGGACTACTCATGCTTAAATTATTAGTTAAGACTGTGGCATTAAAGAATTGTTATTCAGTCATGGTCTCATGACTGTTTTGCTAGGAGGTGTTTGGAAATTCTTGCCTGTGCTGTCATAGAATCTATACTTGCCCTTTTCTTTAATTTTTTTCTGGTCATTTGAATAATGTTTTCAGAACCTCTGTTTAATCGGGATTCAGTTCAACAGTGTTTGGAAAACAAGCAATTAATTGTGCCTTGTGTTAGATCCTTTTTAAAGAGGCTTGAGTGCACAACCCCCCTTCTGCACATTTTTAAGAATCCCATTAAAAAAAAATTCAGGAGCCCCATACAAGTCAAATGAGTTGTTTCCATGGAAACAATTAATGGGGAGAGCAATTTATAACTGATGTAAAAAAATGAGCACTTCCTCAGACCCCCTACTGTTCTGATATAGAGTCTCAAGGAAAAAAATCTGTTGTGAGGTTAGCAGAAGCTCTGTGCTTAGGGAAAAAACAATGAGAGCAAAAGTACTGTCCTTTCCTAGTATAATAACCGCAGTTACTTTGCTATGCAGACATTATTCGGTCTTGGAAAAGGCTAGTAAATTCTCATTTCATGACATCTTTTCAAATGCTTTTCCTTTAGAGAACCTTCCTCCCTGCAATCCTCCCCTCCCCAATCCCAGCCTCTTCTTCAGTATACACATGCCTGCACTGGGGGACTGGAATCATATCTTATGATACACAAGGCAGCTGGACCCAGCACTGAACCAGGGCCTTGATGAAATTCATCTAGGATGCATTATATATAGCACCAGCACTTCTGTACTTAAGGTCTGTCAGCCTAGCCGTTAGAAACCTTGCATATAAGTGGTTTTTATCTGCCATTATAGCTCTCTCCTGGCTGATGCTTGACATTGATTTTTGTCAAATATAAAAAATAAATGCTAAATTAGAAGAATTAAAACCAGTCTCCTGATTTTAGCTCTTTAAAATAGAAAGTGAACATTAAAAAGCTGTGCAGTTTAGCAACCGCAATGTAAAACTTCTGTTTTACATTCAAGTTTCTGGAAAAGTGTCTCAGTAGAAATTGTGTATTTTGAAAAGTAGCTCAGATGTGTGTGAAAGGCTGTTGAATATTAGTAGGGATCTTGACTTCTTGCTGACTAAATGCAAGGCAGAAATTCAGGAGCCTGTGATAAAATGTTTCTGAGATGAAAATAAACTGATCATGTATATTGTACTGCAGTTAATTTCACGGAATGAGTAGTTACTGAAACCTACCTACAGTACTGTATCTAGGTGACTGATGCAATTTCCTTATAACTTCTACACCTGCAATACAGAACTTTACCAGTCCGCTCACTGTGAATTGTATATATTAGTATTGATACATTCTGTGTAATAGTGCATGAATGCAAAACCACTGAGGGGATATTATGCTTTTATTTTTTAAAATGTTTTGTGGGTATTTATCATGCACAAGGGTGAGGCTGGTGAGGAGAGCCTCTTAGAAGATATTTTCACCTGCGGAGGGCAGTCTTTATCCACAAAATACTTACAGTAGCATGGCGGGTCCTCATGAATCCAGAGCAGCATTTGAGCTAACAAAACATGTATATGTGTGTATAAAAATCTTTAAATTATGAAAGCAAATCATTCTCCTGTAGAGTATAAGGCTATCTGAAAGAGCAGCTGATATTAAGAAAAGAAAAGAAAAGGCAGGGTGGTTAGAGGCAGGCCTTACCTCTCCTATGCAGGTTCTTGTTTTACTGGGCAGTTTTAGAGACTGAAAGTATTAGTGAATAAGCACAGATTCAGAGCGATTAGAAACAAGGTCCCAAATGGTGGGGGCAAATTATAATCCAAAGAATAGGTGAAAGACATGGCTTAACATTAGGTATAACATTTAATGTTGAGAATGATAAAGGCAAACACCTTAATTAAACCATTCAACAAAGAGAGTGAAGTCTACAACAGGATGGTTTAAAAATACAGAAATTAGTGTTGGTAGTTTTTTTCCTATCTACCTGAAGGCATTCACTGTTAAAAGTATTAGAAAACAGGTATTTCTTTCAATAATATTTCTTTTATAGCTGATGTATAAGAAAGGAATGGATTAAAAAGATAATCAGTCCAAAGGATACCTCAGGGAGAAGCTCTAAAATACGTGTACGAGATGCAGATAAATACTCTACAAAAGCCCAAAACAGTTTAGCTGCTGGTGTTCTGGGTTCTTTGAAAACGATCCTATTTATTTCTGACAGTGCGCATGGAAAATATCCTGCACAGGTTGGTTGTTTATTTAGCATTAAGAGGTTATGAAAAATGAACAAGTTCATTATCATTTGTATAACTCATCAATAGGGGCACCCCTCAACATTTTTATTATAGGTTTTTTATATGACTGTCACTTAAACAAGGAAAAACTGCATAGAGCATTTTTACAAAAACACACAAAAAAAGAACCCCCCTCCAAACGAATGTATGAATATTACAGAGATTTTCAGTCAGAACTCATTTACACATTGCTAATGAGTTGTAAAATACCTTTGAGGATTTCTTTTGCTACCTGTTGTCTTTACTTGGGAACATTTTCTAGCTCTTTTTCTAGATCTGTATATTTGAAAATGTGAATTGGAGACTCATTGATTTTACAAAATATGGTTTATATTTATTCTTTGTATCTTAATGTAAAATATTATTGATTTGAAACAAAAACCACAGCATCCATATAAAGGTGCATTCTCTTTATTATGGGGGAACCTGATGTGAATTTTGTTTTTCATAAATTTTGATTTGGAGGAATCATTAAAATCTGTTTTTGTAGTGCAATTTGTGTTCACTGCAATGGAGTCAGGTGGAACAGGAACAACAAAATGGCAGAACAATTACTTGAAGAGAAGATCATGAAGGAATGTTGTCAGTTTTCAGTATGAAGTTCAGTCAGATTGTAAAGGGATATGATTTTTCTTATTACAATAATCCAATTTATTTTGCAAATATAAATAGTGAACACTTCAAAATCTATAACATTCATAAGTTTTCAAAATTGTACCAATTATATTCCAGGAGCTGGTGTGTTAAAATGCTGCTATGATTTTTATTTTAGCAGGTTTTGAGCTCTGGATTTTAGAAGATAAGTGTGTTTTGAATTAAAGTGGCATTATTTGACTATTGTATTTAAATTAACCTAACCATTTTGTTATTAACCCCCTACTTTTGGCTTTATAGCTCAACCTTAAAAATTTGAATCAAGTTAAAACTAGATTAATAAAACTTCAACTGGTTGTGAGTAATTTTGTTAATAATTGTGAATGGTTTTAATCAATTTGTAGTAACGTTTTAAATAAAGTCAAAGTTCACTGATTTAGATTTTTTTGTACCTACATAATTTAAAATTGACTGAATTAAAAATGAAAATTGGCAAGGTATTGGAATTTCGTGTCATTACATCACTCAGCAGGGGAAAAAACATGGTGAGCCAGGCTTTAAAATGGGCTACTCCTTAGTGTATCAATGTTTATAAAACAATCTTCTGATGGAAAAAATATAATGTGGATTTTTATCATGTTTGTGAAAGTGTGAGGCAAGCAGGGTGACATGAAAAGCAATAATACGTCCCTTTAGATCTATCTAATAAATCTATTCTTTAAAAAAGTGCTTCAACTGAATCTCTGGTATACTCTGTAGCTTGTCACATTTTTAAAAACTATATTTTTTTATTCAAAAATACATCTTTACCTTTATGGTCTGCAAGGTGAATAAGTATATCATAAGGCTTATTTAACTGTGACAGTAATATTGATTTTTCATTATGGAATGTTTTAAAATGATTGACTAAGAAATTTAACTTTAAAAACAAAGCATTAACATTTTTAAATAAAAACAAAATAAGTGCCCTCCCCTCCTCACCCCACTCCAATCCCCCCAAACAAACCAGAAAACACCCCCAGAACTTCAGAGCTCTGCTTCAAACTGAGGAAAGAGGAAATTCAAAGTTCAGGTTGACAGTATGTCTTTAACTTTCATCCTTTTTCCTCCCTTACTCCAACAATGAGAGTGAAGGATAGTGTCAGCCGTCTAAATTTCCTGGCATACTGCATCTTGGCTTTTGCTAGATCCTGAATACTATTTCACTGCCATTTTGCATTCACCCTTATTATACAGAAAGATTTCCCATTTTTAGCCTCCTCTCCTCCTTTCTTTCACAGATTTAAAGGCAAATGCCAAAATGTATATTAAAAAAAAATTCATATAGCCCATTTATCACACACCCTTGTTTGCTGGTGCTTTGTTTCTGTACCATGCTGCGTGCATTGCATTACATTTCAGAACCTCTGTTTATATTTTTCTTTTTTAGTTTATTAAAATCAGAATATTTTCATTGTGCTGAATTCCCCTTTGTTCAGGAAATCTTGCCCTGCAGGGCTTCAAAGGACACAGATTGTTCTTGGCCTAATCCTTAGTATTGTTTTTATGATGAAATCAAAAATATAATTGTTAAAACCCGATGTATGTCTTTACATCTGAGACCAAGACTTAAACTAGCTTGTGGTAAAGCAGAGGCTATGAAGAGCCAATGCTATACATGTCAACTGCGGCAGGATTTCTGAAAAGCAAAAAGTACAGGACCCTGAGTGCTTTACATTGTCTGTGTACGCTTGGCAGGTAGTTAGGGATACCAGCAAAGCATGACATAATGGTAATTGTATGGCGAATCTATGCAGTAAAATGGTTTCTTTAGTGACTCGGTTTGTCAGCATATAATACATTTTTTTCCCCTCTGCATTGTGTCTGATTTGCACGTGGTGAAGAAAAATACTTTGACTAAATTAAAGTGGTAGAACACAATCATTTCCTCCACTTCAGCAGGTCTGGAATAATTTTCCTAAAAAAAGCCTTTCTGCAATTAATTTTTATTTTTACTATTTTTTATTCTAAGAATTCCCCCCCCCCCCACGCACTTTGTTTTTTTTAATCTCCCTATTTAATTCTTTCCGTTTTACCCCATTCATTTCATAGGTTGCAGTTTTCCTAGAACCTTTATATGCTCTGGGGACAACAGGATTATATGCTCTTCCTTGGGATCTGAGGCATTACTGTTTCCTTACCTTAATAGCATCCAGTTGTCTGGATCTGTCTGGGTCCTAAATCCATCCTGAATTGGTTTTCTAGCTGGCAGATTTGTGTGCTCCATGTTGTTTTTGGTCTGGACTTCCATATGAATATTGCAAATAATTTTATATTTTGCCAAATGGAATTTTTATCATATGCAGCCAATGTGTATTACAGACTGAAATGAGAAGATAAAAGATTGATTGAAAACATGTCAAATTCCAGTTTGCGCCAGGATGTAACAAAAAAAGATTTTTGCTGTGAAAAGAACACCTGACAAAACCCTCCGTTTAAATGAATGGTCTTATGTTGCCCTGTGGTAGAGAAACGGTTAAATTATGCACTCGTTGGAGTATGAAGGCAGTTCTTCTTTGCTGACAGATAGTTTGACCAGTGTCAGGTTATCCTGATGTGTTCAGCATACCTTCATTGCATCATAAATAAAATAGACAAATTACTTTTTTTCCTAGAGTGGAATAAGCACCAGGAGGGGGAGAGATGGGGACAGGGGGGGTGTGATGATTGGAGGGGGGAGTGAAGAATTAGAGGAAAAGAAAAGAGAGATCTTTGCAGCCACTCTATGAATCTCTGCATGGCAGCTGAGAACAATGTGAAAAGCAAGTAATTACCTTGAATACCTCTCCCTTATCCAGACGTCGGAAATATATTCCTGCCTGCTTTTTGTTTTTATCCAATGGCCATTTACTAATGGTTTTTGTATCCTTCTGGAATTTTTGTTAGGAATTAGATTGTTGTTGTTTGTTTCTTTCATCTTTTCCTGACCCAGTCTTTCTCTTTATTGTCACAAAAGTCAACGAAAAAGGACAAATCTATCATGTTCCCAACTGATTCTTGATCATCCTTGGTTCACTGATTGGAGAACTTAACCCACAAGCTAGAATAGAGTATCAAACTCATTTTGCTGCAGTGGACTGAACTGCATTTTGAATGAAGGCCCATGGACTGGAGCTACAAATTCAGGGCCTTGCATTTTCTTCAGTATTCTATGGGTGTCCCACAAATGAGAATGGAAAGTTTGCACAAAGACTGGGTAGACTATGAACCCTCATGTGGAACTAAGCTTTTAGCTCAGACGTTTGCCTTTTTCTTTCAGTGGAAAAAAATATACGTGGGCACATTTAGCACCATTGCTTTTAATGCCCTCTGTTTGATAATTTGCCCATGGAGCTCCCTGATTTTGTGCATGTAATATATATAAATTATATGAAAATAAACCCTTAAGCATCATTTCTAGCCTCCGTATTTAATACCTGATTGAAATCTCTGGGCAAAGTTTGTGTCCAAGATTTTAAAAAGTGACTGGTGATTTTTGGGTGCGCTCTCTGAGACACCTTAAAGGGCATGATTTTCAGAAAGTGAAGAGCACCCACCCTTTGAAAAGCAGGACGTTTAAAGGTATCTGAAGTTGAGTATTCAAAAATGGAATAATCCAAAAGCATTAGTCACATCTAAAAATGTAAGCCAGTTGTTAGGATATAGATATTCAGGCCTGTCTGCAAAGGCCTATACTTTAAGAATTTAGGTGTATTCTTATCACTTACCTAGTTATAGACGTATCAAAGAGAGAATCAGAACCCTGTCAAAGGAAGAGAGGCAGTGGTTTGGTGGTGGCTCAAATGTTGGACCATACTGCAGTGGTCAGGAGTCTTGATGTTGCTGTGGATTACCATAGCAGCTGGTGTATTGTTAAGTGTATTTGTGTTATGCTGCATATAAAAAAAATCAAGGAGGGCACAACCCCCTAAAGAACAGCCACTAATTATAACTATAAGTAATATAGTAAGTCCTCCCCACCCCTTAGTGTTCTAGACAACTTGGACCCAACTTTCTCGGGCCCACTATAATGAGAAGTCTGGAACACTAATTGAAATAGGTGTGGTACGCCCATATGAGAGAAGGTGCAGGGCACTGTACTGCATAAGGGGCAGTGGGACAAATGGAATATCGACACCTTCCACCTCGATGCTTGGCCCTATTGGGAAACGTGTCGCCATATGTCCTGTGCTTTTCCAGGGATACCTGGGCAGGAGGAGGATCCCAAAAGAAAAAGACAGTATTTGGTCCTGCCATGAGGGCAGGGGACTGGACTCGATGACCTCTCGAGGTCCCTTCCAGTCCTAGAGTCTATGAGTCTATGAAAGAGGAAAAAAAGGGGTGGAGTGTTAGGATATAGATATTCAGGCATGTCTGCAAAGGCCTGTATTTTAAGAATTTAGGTGTATTCTTATCACTTAACTAGTTATAGAGGTATAAAAGAGAGAATCAAAATCACTGTCTTCCTCTGTAAGGACCTTCTCTTACTGTGGCAGTCTGAGGCCCTGTTCTTTGGCTAAGCAGCAGAGGCAGCCATTAGCTGGGAAGTGAATGGTCACATCCTCACATTTCAAACTAGTCACATTGAAATAAGGTGCGATTGGGTTGTTAGGAATACAATCCTGTCCTGATAATGCCTATCACCACCAGATAAAGATGATTAAAGAAAACTTAGTTTGACAGCATCCTATCTGGCAAGGAATAACTTCTCAATAGTTGTGGTTGTGAAATCCTCATCTCTGTATGTTTTATATCTATGGCCCCCATTCTGATATTGTTTATTTGCATGGTCTCTGTCTGGTTCTGTGATTGTTTCTGTTTGCTGTATAATTAATTTTGTTGGGAGTAAACCAATTAAGGTGGTGGGATATAATTGGTTAGATAATCATGTTACAATATGTTAGGATTGGTTAGTTAAATTTCAGTAAAATAATTGGTTAAGGCCTAGCTAAGCAGAACTCAAGTTTTACTCTATAGTCTGCAGTCAATCAGAAAGTGTGGGGGAGGAGTTGGAATCATGTTTTGCTAAGAGGGGAATGGGAACAGGGACACAGGCAAGGCTCTGTGGCATCAGAGCTGGGAAGGGGGACACCGAGGAAGGAAATTGGAATCATTGCTTGCTGGAAGTTCACCCCAATGAACATTGAATTGTTTGCACCTTCAGACTTCAGGTGGGGTTGCTGTCTGTTCCTGCGAGAAGGACCAGGGAAGTGAGTGGGTGAAGGAATAAGCCCCCTAACACCAGTGATCCTGCATCTGGAGGTAGTGATTAGTGAATGAGTGGGACTTGGCAGGATTGTGTCTGACTTGTTGAAGCAGGTTATTTCCTCTAAACCAGTATGGTCCAAGACATCTTCCCTCTTCCAAAGTAGTTCTTTCAATCCTGCTGCGTGGTTGCACCAGGTGATTACAGTTAGATCTATATTAGGATTCCATTTCACAAACTGGGTATGCCTCTGTGGTAGCTGAAGTATAAGAATCTAAACAGAATAGAATTTACTATCCCGATAGCCATTCTGATGTTACCATAGTGGGTTGGACCAGCCATCTAACAGGGACTCTCTCTTTAAATAGCTTTTAGTTATTAATGCTCTGGGACCATCAATAATTCTATCACTCACTCACTCTGTTGCAGACTCCCTGTTTTCACAAAACTCATGTCTGTAACGAGCTAAAATGCTTAAAATGTGATTAAAAAATTGACATCGCCTCTACTCAGAAGGGTTTTATTTGTTTTTAGATGAAAACTGCAAACAAAGTACAATTTAAATAGTTAAGGTCAAATATTGTTTGTCGCCTTTGACTATTTCTGAAGTAGAAGCATGGAGAACAGTATCATAGGAATTTAAAGGAGGCATTTAGTATTAAATCTTCACTTCTTCCACAAGATAACACTGTTCTGTAAATCTGTGCAAGGCCTTTAACCGTCCCCCACAAAAAACCCAAAAACCCATGTGCACACACGATTTTATAGGAGCCTGTTGCCTTGATACTGGTTGGCTGTGTTTTCATAATACCCTTCAGCATCATTGATATTAACC
The DNA here is from genome assembly GCF_007399415.2 of Gopherus evgoodei. Classification (NCBI taxonomy): domain Eukaryota; kingdom Metazoa; phylum Chordata; order Testudines; family Testudinidae; genus Gopherus; species Gopherus evgoodei. Next base: position 42,077,223 of record NC_044333.1, read on the forward strand.
TTGATGACATTATTATTGCTATTTACAGTCACATGTTGGTTAGGGTAAACCTGAATGGGATTAATAAAATAAATTGAGAGAGGTATTAGTGCCATTAACAATACTTGCCAACGCGAGAGAAACATAGCCCGCCTTTCACCAAGCTGGCAAGAGTCCGTCAGGCTTATGCGTAGATTTCTGATGCTTCATTTTGATAACTCTGAAATTACTTTTCTTTCCAGCAGTGATTTGCTCTGCACCCCCAGTTTCTGCATCTTTTCCTTTTTAAAAAAAGACTTAACTCTGCATTTCTTCCATCTTCCCCTTCTAACACCTATGAGTGCTGTTTGCCACTGAAACAGCTTCACAGGTGGTTGTGCTATAGCAAGCCTTGTACTTTATGGGCTTGAGTGCACACCAGGAGTTTTGCCATTGACGCCAATAGGAGCAGGAGCAGCCCCGATGTCACTCAGCAGCACCATCTTCTGATGCGCCCTTTTATTCTTCAGGCCATTTATGGCAGCTCTCTCCTTGCTATAGTCAGTTCCAACCTTGGTGATCTTCCCCCTGATTCTCAAAGTCCCTGTGGGCTTCTTGACCTTTGGCTCACCTTTGTCCTATTCCCACTGCAATCCTGCTGACAGTCGACTAGCCTTCCTCCATAGTGCAGTCTGACTGTATGATGGATGTTGGCATGAATCCCTTTCACGATGAGCCTCTATCTTGGGATCGTGGTACAATAAAAATGGACATAGACTTTTAAAAGGATTGGTCCCATGAGAACGTTTTGAAAATATGATGTTCTTGTGGTTTATAAAGTTATTTCAACACATTCATGCTTCTCTGGTTATAGTCTTCATTTCAGATTAAAATTTGCCTCTGTAGTACAGACTGTCATGCAATTATTTCTTCTTGTAAACCTCTGCGTTTAATCAGAACTTCTGATGCAGCAAAGTAAGGTTTTTGATAAACTTAATTTCTGTTTATAAACAATTATCCAATGTCATTTCAAGCTTTGTGTGACACTCACTTTGGACTTTTGTCCTCTTACAGCATGGCTCTTATTTGGACATTGTTGGGTTGAGGATTTTGCCATAGAGGACTGTAATTGATCCCCTTTCTGCCCTAGTGCTAGAGTATGCTGCTTTAATTTGCAGAGGAATACTGATGAGCAGCTGTACAAGCTGAGGGCTGGTCTACACTACGGGGGAAAATCGATCTTAGATACGCAACTTCAGCTATGTGAATAACGTAGCTGAAGTCGAAGTATCTAAGATCGAATTACTCACCGTCCTCATGGTGTGGGATCGATGTCCGCGGCTCCCCCTGTTGATTCTGCAACTCCGTTCGGGTTGGTGGAGTTACGGAATTGATATAAGCGCGTTCGGGGATCGATATATCGCGTCTAGATGAGACGCGATATATTGATCCCCGAGCAATCAATTGCTACCTGCCGGTACGGCGGGCAGTGAAGACATACCCTGAGATGACACTTGATTTTGAGTTAAAGTATATTATAGTGGCAGCACCCCTATAGGTAAGGTTGTGTCATGACATCTGTTTAAAGGTGGACCTTTCCACGTCCTCTAAAATCGCCATGCTTAGTTGGAATTGGTGCCTCGGAAGAATGCAGGGTATAGATAATGACCCAGTCTGGAGTCTTTTGAGTCAGGGATTCCAGAGATATTAGCCCTGAAAAAATAACCCATTTTTAAAAGTTTCTAGGGAGGCTGTTTTGGGTGTGTTTATTTGCACAGTGCTAGAGATCAACCTATGAATGTGTGATGTAGGTCAGAATGGTTTGTCTGAGTTTTAGCCATGGCACTCACTGAATCTTTGGGGTACCCAAATTCAGAATAGTATGTATGGAAATGGACATTTTTACACTGTGCATGCAGCAATACAGAAAAACTACTAGTGGGTTTCCATTCCTGCCATTTGATAGGCTTTAAATGCGACTCCTGAAAGTGCTCTAAACTCCAAAGAGTTACCCGGATTGCTTTGAAATATGATGTCCCTCATGAGGGTGCAGAGCAGTGTTAGTGATCTAAATTTGGGGTCATTTCAATGAGGGATTCCCAAGTTACAAGCCCCTTCCCAAAACAGTTGCCTTTTGCTGTCTTGTACAGTTAGTGAGAAGTACTAATAACTGGATGAATTGCGGACCTTCCTTACTGTCAGGCATGTGGGTGCAAAATCTCGATGTCCTCATATTATCATCACAGCTCTGTCATCCACCTCAAAGTGATCCACACAGGGCTTAATACTGTAAACACAGCTTTCCCCAACAGGTCCAACTCCTGCTGCCACCATTTAATGTGACTGCCCCTGGCTATTGCCAGCTCCAGGGCAACATAGGGAAGTTGGTGTGGGCAACCTTTTTGAAAATCCTTTTAGAACTGTAGTAGTGTTACATGGAATCCTGTGGGTGAGAGTGAATGGGGTGTAAAAGGAGATGAAGTGTCAGGCACTGCTTCCAGTAATCATGCCAAGTGGTTGGAGCGTAGGTCACAGTTAGGTATAGATTGGGCCCGGGCCAAGGATGGGGCAGGCTGGGGTCAAAACTGAGATCAGAGTCCATAGACAAGCCAGGATCAGAACCAATGCCAGAGACTAGGATGCAGGGCAGAGGTGGAAGCCAAGTGGTCAGAGTCCAAAGATGAGCCAAGTTGATATCAGAGTCGGAGTCCAGATATGTGCATGGGCAACCTTGATTCTGCATTTCCTAGTTTTCAGAAGTTTTGAGTTTTGCTCAGTTCAGTGTTCTGCAAGGAGCGGACATACCACCAAACAACCTCAACTCGGTGTTAATATAGTTTTTTGCCCTTGAATTTTCAGAAGGTTTCTCATATAGTGGTCATGTGTTTCTGGTTGAGTACAGAAATAGAAAAGCTTTTTCCTTTTCTTTCACTTCATATTTCTCCTCAAAAGGCTAAAACAAGACCCTTAGTTTCTCATTTGTGACCATTTCAGATATTCTTTCTAATAATTTAATGAAGGCTGTAGTGTTGCTCTGGGGTCTGTGAATGCTCTAAAAGACTTGTTTAGATAAATTGAAAAATTCTCAGAATAATAAGGTGGGCAAAGTGTGGCAGGAAAAAATGTTTCTAATTTCCCCCTCTTTACAAATGCTTCGTAGCAATCCTTTACAGCTGGCTAAGAGCTAGGGTTTCTTGCATTGAGAAAGTGAGACTGTAAATAAACCAATGCAGCACACCTGGAAAGAATAAAGTGCCTTGCTAGACTTTGCAGCGGACTGAGAATCAATGCGTATCTGGTTGGTGTGGGACAATGAGCCTATGCTGCGTGAGTAGAATGGCAGAGGGATACTCTTTTAATTCTTAATCTTCTGAAACAATTTATTTCAAAAATATTTTTAAAGTATTTGTTAGTATCTCACTGCCATGGTGGAGTAGAAAGGTTCCCCTTTCTTATTATTATGGTGTAGCAATTGTCAAAGACAGTTAAAGGTGTAAATATTTCATTATAAGCCCAAATTTCAACCCCTCAACTATTTCCGCCAAAAGACACGGCTCTTCCTGAGATGCTGCATCTCATCCCAGGGCAGAGATTTTCTGGGAAGTTTGGAAAAAAATTAAACAGCTTTTAAATTATTGTATTTTGACAATCTAGCCATAATTTTCTTTTAGAAAGCTAATTTCCTGCATTTTTTTATTTTTGGCTGCTCATTATTGCTTAGCTACAAATTCCAAACATGGTTTGTATTGCAGATGCAAAGAAGGATCTTTTAGCATTTTGTTTTTGTTTCTGGGGTAGGGAATGAAGGGTTGAGGAAAAAAAAAGTTGTTGAAATGTCTGAAGAAGAACTTACAAAACATATGTAAATATAAACTGGCCTCCTTCTGACTCCTGATACCAGCTTGAGGCTGAGCCAGAGTTGGAAGGAGTAACAGACTATGAGAGGTGGCATTTTTCTTTTAGATTTACTATTTGTAATTCAATTAATTCTACATGTAAAGAAAACATAAAAGTGGTCTCTAAAGGTTTAAAGTAGCAGATGCTTTTTCCTCCACCCTTTTAGAAAATATTGTCACATTTCAAAATTAGATGCATTGTTCAAATGTTACAAGATTACTTCGCAATGCTAGGACCAGAAGCGCTTAAACAATACCAATAACCAGTACCACTTCAGGAGTAAGCTGATATCAAAGCATACCAGTTAACACACAGGCACAGGAGACCTGGAGTCTATCCCTTGTTCTGCCACTTGGCTGCTGAGGACCTTGGGCAAATCTCTTCACCTCAACTTACCCAGCTGTAAAATGGGAATAATGATACTGCCTTCCCTTTGTAAAGCACATCAAGATTTACTCCAATGAAAAGCACTATATACAAGCTAAGTATTGTTACTACTTTAAAAATACTATAATTTACAAAATTTCCATTTAATCTGCCATATATATTTGCTATTTTTCCTTTCCTGTCTATAACAGCTTCATAGACATGCATGAACATGAAAGCTCCTATTTTCATCAGCAAGTTACAGCCAAATTATTTGAGGAATACCACAATCCAGTGTCTTGCAACACTGCAATCCCATCAGGCAAGCAAATAATAATGTCAAACACTGGACAGTGAGAAAGGGCTCATTAAAGAGAGGGAAATATACATTTACATTCCAAACTATCTTGATAATCATTAGTGGGGAAGAGATTCTGGTAATTATATGTTTCATAAAGTATATATCAAGGTGTCCCTCTTTCACACTGACTATACCAGAGCAGAACTAATTTTACATGGAGGAAAAATGTACAGAAACACTGTGCTGTAAAGCTCCAACTCAGCAAAGCACTTAAGCTTGTAACTTTGATACTTGGAAAGATACTGGAACAAATTATTAGGCAATCAATATGTAAGCACCTAGAGGATAAGAGGGTTATAAGAAATAGCCAGCATGGATTTGTCACATGCCAAACCAACCTCATTTCCTTCTTTGTCAGGGTTACTAGCCTAGTGGAAAGGGGTGAAGCAGCAGGCATGATATATCTTGATTTTAGTGCAGTTTTTGACACAGTCCCATGTGACATTCTCATAAGCAAACTGGGGAAATGTGGTCTAGAGAAAATTGCTATAAGATGGGGGCAAAGCTGTTTGCAAGACTGAGAGAGAGGTTATCAAGGTAAGAATTGGGACAAGTATTTAGAGGCATCTCTCTGGGGTCTGTCCTGCGTCCAGTACTATTCAATATTTTAACTAATGATGTGGACAATGGAGTGTAGAATAAGCTAATTAAACTTGGGAATGACACCAAGCTGGGAGGGATTGCAAGCACTTGGGAGTACAGAAGTAGCATTCAAAATGACCTTGACAAATTGGAGAATTGATCTGAAATCAACATAATGAAATTCAATAAAGACAACTGTACTTCTCTTAGGAAGGAAAAACCAAACTTGCAACTACAAGATAGGGAATAACTGGCTAGGTGATAGTATTGCTGAAAAGGATTTGGAGGTTATAGTGCATCACAAACTGAATATGAGTCAACAATGTGATACATTTACTAACCAGGCTAATGTCATTCTGGAATGTATTAAAAGGAGTGTTTAATTTTCCCACTCTACTCAACACTGAGTGAGTCTCAGTCGAAGTACACCGCAACTTGATAGAACGTCACCCAATATAACATGAATTTGGATATAACATGGTAAAGCAGTGCTCCGGGGGGTGGGACTGTGCACTCCGGTGGATCAAAGCAGGTTCAATGTAACATGGTTTCACCTATAACATGGTAAGATTTTTTGGCTCCCAAGGACAGTGTTATATCGAGATAGAGGTATACTGTGTCCAGCTCTGGGTGCCACATTTTGGAAAAGATGTGGACAAACTGGAGAGAGTCCAGGGGAGAGCAACAAAAATTATAAAAGGTTTAGAAAACCTGACCTATGAGGAAAGGTTAAAAAAACCCAAACCCTGCACATGTTACTCTCCAGAAAAGAAGAGGGGGGAGTAGGAGGGACCTGATAACAGTATTCAGATAAGTTAAAGGCTGTCACAAAGAGGACTGTGATCAATTGTTCTCAGAGTCCACAGAAGGTAGGACAAGAAGTAAGGGGCCTAATATGCAGCAAGGGAGATTGAGGATAGATATTAGAAAAAGTTTTCTAACTATATAGGTAGTTAAGCTCTGGAACAGACTTCCAAGGGAGATAGTGGAATCACCGTCATGTAAGGTTTTTAAGAGCAGGTTGGATAGACATCTGTCAGGGATGGTCTAGGTTTACTTGGTCCTGCCTCAGCACAGGGGGATGGACTAGATGATCTGTCAACAGGGGCGGCTCTAGGAATTTTGCCGCCCGAAGCATGACAGGCAGGCTGCCTTCCGCGGCGTGCCTGCGGAGGGTCCGCTGGTCCCTCGGCTGCAGCGGACCTCCCACAGGCATGCCTGCCGCCCGAGCTCCCCCCGCGGTTTGCCGCCCCAAGCACGCGCTTGGCATGCTGGAGCCTGGAGCCGCCCCTGCCTCTCAAGGCCCCTGCCAGCCCTACATTTCTGTTGTTCTATGTGCTTAAATACTTTGCTGATTCTGGTGTACATGGGCTCTGAAAAACCCTTCCTCTCAGTGTTTGCACTTGAGTTTTTTAGCACTTAAGGAAGAGAGCATGTGTGTATACTCATGTATATATTTTCCCTGTAAAATGTTACAGATATCCACTCAGCCTTTGGAAGGAAGTACTTGTCTCAACAGTGACGCCACCAGATGATTAATGAACTACACTGACCAACCTTGAGAGGTTTGTGGGGAGAAAGAGAGATGTATGAAAGTGAATGAAGTTCTGGGGTGCTGATACTTTTTGCATTAATGACCCAGACTCCACTGTTCCTCTTAATCCTTTTCAGAATGAAGCCCTGATGAAAGGCACAGACAGCACACACATGAAAAACCTAATTCCACACCGTCTCTCGTGCAATAATGGAGAAGGAGAAACGTGTTCCCTGCATCTTATCAATGTGTTTCCCAGGCTATGGCCCTCTTGGCAAGGACGGCTCTGTTTTTTGCCACCTCAAGCACGGCAATCAGACGGCCTTCGGATAAAAGACATGAATTGGAGCATATAGTGAACTTGAAGCTTAAAGATTCAGTCTAGTCAAAGTTTATTAATGTACAGTAGCAAGATCAATGAGAAAATGTCTTTTGTAAAAGATGGAAATCATGTAACTAACATTATTTCAAGAAGGAAACAGGAAATATTTCAATAGCTTTGTGCTGCAGATGCTTATAGTGGTTCTTTCTGATAATTTTGTTTAAATTTCCAATGGTGTAAATTGGACCTTCTAATCCTCATTTCTGCAGTGAATAATAATTGAGGATGTCTGATGGTTTTTACCCACATGGGAGAATAAGCCGCATAATTTAATATCCTATTTATTCCTGGTGCTTTTTTTTAAGTCTCAAACTTTTTTTTGTTGAAAAGATTAAATACGTGTAATTTTTAAGGGATAGGCGAAGGGAAGTGCCTTGAGTACAAAGAGCATGAGTGCATAAATTGCATTTACCACATATAGATTTCCTGCAGAATAAATGATACTTTTATTTTTTCAATCAAACAGACATTTTGCCAGTTTTTTCCCCACAAGAACATATTGTGAGAAAATATATGTAAATGAAAGAACCCCCTCCAAAATTTACATTTTTCCATATCTCCTGAAATACTTGAAGGCAACTCCTCCTAATATTTGTCCCTTTATTAGTTAATATTTACTACATTTTCCTATAGGTCCCTAATTCTTGGAGAACTTAAAATGGTTTTAGGGTTCAGGAAGGAGATTTTCAAAAATGGAGCCTCCATTCTATTTACTAAACAATGAGATTAATTTTAAATAAATCAGATGATAAAACCGCAAGTGTATTCAGAATAATTCATTTTGTACATCATTGTACTTTTCTTATTTTCTTGATGCCCACCATTTCTCATCAATTCTCATCTTGTCCTCAGCAAGCCCTTGTAAATAGTATAACGAACAATCAGTATATTGAGGATTTGTTTATGTTGGTTAAAGTGCATATTTCTGTTTATATTGCTATAGTGTTATGGTCAGACCGCTACCTGTTAAAGTTACAGAATGCTATTGTTTCTGCTATGCACCTCTATGCTGAGGACTTATCAATTGTCTATCAGTGTTAAAATACTTTGGTACAAAACATTGGTTTCAAAGTTTCATTAAGTTTTTTATGACTTCAATACATATTGTAGTTACATTTCTAACAAGTAATTGTACATGCTGCTTATGTTATGTAATAAGCTATAATTACACTAGCCAGACAAAAAATAACTGGTTAGGAAATATAAAACAAGAACATGTACACAACAAAATATTAATTAAAAACTGTGAATGTCATAAATTGAAGCAATCCCAGAACTGTTAGCAATTATCTCTGAGGGCTCCTGGAGGCCACATACGGTCTCAGAGGACTGGAGAAGGACAAATGTAGTACCTAGTTTTAAAAAGGGGAACAAAGAGGACCAGGGGAATTATAGACCAGTCAACGTAACTTTGATCCCTGGAAAGATACTGGAACAAATTATTAAATAATCATTTTGCAAGCATCTAGAGGACAATAGGGTTGTAGCCAGCGTGGCTTTGTCAGGAACAAATCATGCCAAACCAACCCCTTTTTTCCTCTTAGGGTTACAGACCTATTGGATGTGGGGGGTGGTGGGATGGGAAGCAATAGATTTGATGTACCTTAATGTTTAGTAAGGCTTTTGACACAGTCCCATGACATTCTCATGAGCAAACTAGGGGAATGTGGTCTAGATAAAATTATTATAAGGTGCATGCACAACTGGTTGAAAGACCATACTCAAAGAGAACTTATAAATGGCTTGCTGTCAGATGGGAGGGTATGTATAGTGGAAGTCCAAAGGGGTCAATTCTAGATCCAGTACTATTCAGTATTTTCATTAATGACATGGGTAATGGAGTGGAGGGAGCGCGTTTATCACATTTGTGAATGATACCAAGCCAGAAGTGGTTGCAAGTACTTGAGAAGACAGGGTTAGAATTCAAAACAATCTTGACAAATTGGAGAATTGATCTGAAATGAACAAGATGAAATTCAACAAAGGCAGGTGAAAAGTACTTCACTTAGGAAGGAAAAATAAATATGCAACTACAAAATGGGGAATAAGTGGCTAGGCGATAGTAGTGCTGAAAGGGATATGAGTATTATCGTGGATCACAAATTGAATATGAGTTAACAATGTGATGCAGTTGTGAAAAAAGCTAGTATCATTCTAGGGTATATTAACAGGAGTGTTGTATGTAGGAATGGGAGGGAATTGGCCCACTCTGCTCAGGATTAGGGACGCCTCAGCTGGAGTATTGTGTCCAATTCTGGGTGCCACATTTTGGGAAAGATATGGACATATTGGAGAGAGTCCAGAGGAGAGCAACAAAAATGATTAAAGGTTTAGACAGCCTGACCTATGAGGAAAGGCTAAAAAACCTGGGATTGATTAGCCTTGAATAAAGAGGACAATGGGGCAGGGGAGTCTTCAAATATGCTAAGGGGTATTATAAAGAGGACAGTGATCAATTGTTCTTCATGTCCACAGAAGGTATGACAAGAAGTAATGGGCTTAATCTGCAGCAAGGGAGATTGAGTTAGATATTAGGAAAAACTTTCTAACACTAAGAGTAGTTAAACTCTGGAATAGGCATCTAAGGGAGGCTGTGGAATCCCCATCACTGGAGGTTTCTAAAAACAGGTTGGACAAATACCTGTCAGGAATGGCTAGCTTTACTTGGTTGTGCCTCAGTGCAGAGGGCTGAATTTGATAACCTCTAGGGGTCCCTTGCAGCCCTACATTTTTATTTTTCTATGATAAGAGCCAGAGAAAGCTACAAATGCCAGGAAATTTGTCGTTAAGATTAAACTTTCTGTACCTTATGTCTAATGGAGCACCATTGTAGTATTACATATTCTATGTTGATATAGTGTATTTAAATCCTGAACTGTGGATTTCCATGTTTTGTGACTGACTCACAATTTTAACATTCATATAATGTACTTTTTGTTGTGTAGATCTATATAAGTGCCATCAGCCATCAAATCTGACATCTGATGGCATGATGTAGACCTAGACTGCATGTATTAGGGCTCTTTGTGTTCGTGCCATGGAACCTACTTAAACAAATTCCATTTGAGGAAATAAACACTGAAACAATAGACCTCTGTTGAATGAACACCACTGAAAAGAATAAATCATTTCAAAGGACAACGTTCCTTTCCACCAAAAGGAAAATGGTAGTAATGATTTTGACCCACTGAAGAAATTAATCTGTTGATGTATCAATAGTGTGTACAAACCAGCTAGGAACGAAAGAAATCATGAAAAAAAAACTAATTTAAAATACTTCTAAGGTTTGACATGCATTCAAAAATCTGAGATAAAGGTGGATGAGAGAATTTCTGACACCCTTAATGCAACTCCTTTGTTCCCAATCCCACAGTCAAATGTATGTCTAAAGCATAACCAGAAAATATATTAAATTTATAACTAAAACATTGGCTTCACCAAATTACAGTTTTTTTAAGGGCATGAAAGCTGATAATTTATTGCATATGACCAGCAATCTAAAGAGAATGGAATGGCAGTGGATAGGGAATTGGAAGAACAATGGGCCCAATGCAGCCAGTTATGTCCAGTCTTCTTGGGCTCCACTGGCCCTGGAAGTTCATAGAAGTTGTTTTCATGATGGACTGACTTACGAGAGGAGCAGAACCCACAGATTGTTTCTCTCAAGAAAGCCTGAGAATAGGTCTCAGGTCTCCAAACCATCTTCCCTTTTAGATGGTAAGTCCTGTGCCATCAGCAAGGCCAAATCCTGCTGAGCTCAGTGACCAGGAATTGCATGGCTGCTTTCCAGCATCCATTATGCCTAAGCAACAGTCAGTGCAACTCTAACTCTTCCACTAGTAGGAGAAGGCAGGAATGGAGCAGATGGGCTCAGCAGCTGGATTTTCTTTGATGTTCCAAGATGGTAGTTTATGGTTTTCAGGGGTGTATTTTAGATTTAAAATATCACCCATGTTTGCCCCCTTTCTGTGGGAAGCCCCATCAGATGGGCCAGTGGAGAGTCAAACTCTGTGTGGTTCCTGTCACTGAACTTCCTCCAAATTCTCCTGTCAGTGGTATGGTGGAGGGGGCCCAGCTACATGGAAGCAGTGGGTTAAGACCCCCAATATAATAAATTCCTCCAACACCTGATGGAACAGGGCCATCTCTGTAGGTCACATGCCTCAAGTTAGCTTGTGGGACTTCACTTTTCTGGCATGGTAGTGCCAAGGACTCCTCAGCAGACAACAGTACAAGGAAACCTCAGCGTGGAGGGGGATCTGCAGGAAGTTAATATAGTTCTTCTTCGAGTGCTTGTTCATGTCAGTTCCAATGCGTGCACAGTAGCCGGATGATTTTTCCCCTAACAGCAACCATAGGGTCAGCCTGGGCACCCCCTGGAGTTGCAGCCTTTATGGCGCCCAATATAGAGCCCTGCCGACCCTGCACCCCCTCAGTCACTTCTTACCGCCAGTGACAGTAGCTGGAACTTCCCTTTGCTCTTCTCCTGCTTGGGCAAGTGGACTAGCAGTACTCTATATGCTCTGCATAATTAGTTTCCAAGTTAGTAGAGTTAGTTTAGTAGTTTTCCTTATAAGTTTTAGTTATGTGGGATTCCTCTCTCCTTGTTTCCTTCCCCATTGGTTACCAGGGAATGTCATGTTCCCTGGGCTTTAAAACTTGCCAAATCAGCACTAAGTGCATGCAGAAAAGTGACCCCCCACACCTCCTGCTTAAGGCATCTTGGTGAGGGTCACCAGAAAGACCACTGCAAGATCTGTCAGGCGTTTCGACCAAGAGCCATCAAGGAGAGGGAGCAGTGTCTCAAAATCCTCCTTATGGAGGCAGCTGTCCAACCTCAGTCAGACCCAGGCACCACGGATGCTGCTCCCAGCACGTCGTCTTTGGTGCAGAGCGCTTCAGCACCATCTTCAAAGGACCCAGCACCAAAGAAAGATGCTGTCAGGGAAGCTAGGCATCATCGTGGAGCTCTTGGGGTCTTTTGAGTCTTCATCACCAGTCCCAAGTGCCAGCGCATAAGAAAGAGATCAGAGAGAGGTCCCTTGGCAAAACCCAGGGTCTAGCCACCAGTGGCACCTCAGTTGGGCCACGGCTCAGGAACTCAGAGTGGGGCCACGTTGACTCCTGCCCAAGTGAGACAGTCGAGTCTGGGCCTGTCTTGCTCACCGCACCCATCCAAGCATCTACCACTTCCATCTACCCCAGAGGCTTTCAAGGTGGCTCAGGACCTATTGAGGCTCATGGCGCTGTTCTTGCCACCAAGACAGGAGAGCGTCCCGGCACCGCAAGACCAATCTCAACCTCCCATGATCTCTAAGGGAAAACCAGCAATGATGGCACACTGACCCTAGTTACCTCAGCCAGCTCTGTCATCCAGAGAGTATAGTTGGTCCCTTGCTTCTCAACAGTCTACCTCGAGAGGAGCAGCGCCACCCTCGTCCTCCTAGTTGGAGTTGGAGTTGGACTCGTATCACTCTGACTATATCAGGAGCAGAAGATCCTCCTCACGACACCACAGGAGGTCCTCTCAATGGCAAAATCCACAGCAGTGGACTCCGTGGGTCTTCCATCAAGCCCAGGGTCAGAGCCAGGGCTCCTGCTTGGGTGCAGCATCAGTGGCCTCCATGATGTTCGTTCTGCCATGGTTGGCACCGGAGTCAGAACCCTGGTGCTTGTGCTGCACCAGGTGCCGGCACCAGCACGGGGCCCAATGCTAGCACTGACACCCATGCCTTTTGCACCTATGGGACCTGGCCAGCCTTCCATTTTTCCCACTGGGCAGAGAGAAACCTCAGGTAGGGACAGTAGAGAGCAACCACCTACCCTGATGGTCTCCTCCTCCTCCTCAGCAGATGAGGCCCTAGCAGGCACATTAGAGAGCCCCTGCTATGGAAGACTGCAGAGTGTTGCAGCAGGTGCTGTGCCAGATCATCCAGGGTCTGGGCATTAAGGTGGAGGAAGTTGTGGATGATATGGACCCTATGGTGGACATCCTGGCTTCCTCCAGCCCTGCCCGTATTGCCTTACCACTAATAAAAACAATAATGGACATCAGCAAGACCCTTTGGCAGACCCTGGCCTCACTTCCACCTATGGCCAAACGCAAAGAGCGCTGGTACTTTGTGCCCTCTAAAGGCTATGAGCACCTGCATTCCCACCTCCAGCCTGATTCCCTGGTAGTGGATGCCGCTAACCAGTGGGAGAGACAAGGATTTCAAGGCCCTTCACCCAAAAATAGGGACACCAGAAATTTTTGGGTGAAAGGTTTACTCCACAGAAGGACTGCAACTTTGTGCATCCAACCAACAGGCCATAGTCAGCCGATACTCCTATAATGCCTGCTCGGCGATGGCTAAATTTATGAAGTTGCTCCCCTTGGAATCCTGCGCCAAATTTTTGGCTTTGGTCGAGGAAGGGAGACTGATCTCCAGAACCTCCATTCAGGTGGCACTGGATGGGGCAGATGTGGCAACCAGGGTCATGGCTACCCCTGGGACTAGATGTTTGCAGGGCGTTAGCTTTCTACATGGAAAGAGTAAAGCCATTGAGAAAATCAGTCCAGCTGTTTGTGGCGGTAGCAGACGGAATAAAGGGCCTACCTGTGTCCTCACAACGCATCTCGTTATGGATCACGTCCTGCATACGCAAGTGCTACAAGTTGGCGGGGACTCCCGCACCCCCAATCACTGCGCACTCCACCAGGCTGCAAGCCTTGTCAACAGCGTTCCTGAATCAGATCCCTACTTAGGAAATCTGCACGTTGTCCTCCACCCACACTTTATGTGATTACACGACAGGCCAGAGACAACGCAGCCTTTGGATGAGCCATGCTCCAATCAGTGGACAACGCCGACCCTGCCTCCTGAACTTGGGCTTGTGAGTCATCTGAATGAAATTGACATGACATGAACAAGCACTTGAAGAAGAAAAAATGGTTACTCACCTTCTCGTAACTGTTGTTCTTCAAGGTGTGGTGTGCATGTCCATTCCAATACCCACCCTCCTACCCCTCTGTGGGAGCAGCTGGCAAGAAGGAACTGAGGGGATGGCAAGTCGGCAGGGCTCTATATTGGGCACCATGAAGGTGCGACTCCAGGGGGAGCCCAGGCCGACCCTACAGTTGCTGCTAGGGGAAGAATCTTCTGGTTATTGTGCACGTGCGTGTGGACACACTTGATTGGAAAGGACATGAACAACACATCTTAAAGAACAACAGTTACGAGAAGGCGAGTAACTGTTTTTCCCAGGTTGTGGTTGTGAGGGTTAGTATGTATGTACTCCCATTCCAGGCTCTCTTCTTTCTCTCCGGTAAATCAAGGGTCGTGTGTAATTATAGGGCAATGGTGTCACTGGAGTTAAGAGCACTCAGCCAGCTTTATGGGCACATCCAAGAGAGATGACATAGGCCAGTGGACTTCAGTTGCTAGGAAAAGGGGCATTGTGCTCTTTGATCAGCTAGATGAAAGAATTCCATCTATTCTGAATGGAGCTTGGAGCCCAGAGCCCTGAGTCCTGGGCAATGCATGGCCTCTTTAGACTTTTCTCTGGCTTACTGATGTTTAGACAGCTGGGGTTTACCTGAGCACTCTGCTGAAAGCACAGCCAAGTGCCTCATTGGCAAATGTGGCATTTTAGGGTTGGTTAGGAGGTCTCTTCAGAAAGGGGTGGGGCATGATGTCTAGTGAGATCATTTTCAGTTGCCGGAAAGGAGATTTATCATCAGAATCATGATTTTCTCATCAGTTGTAGATTCCGTAAGGGATAATGACGCTGATTTCAGCAAGATCAGGCCCAGGCCTGGGTATTTTTAAAAATCAAGAGGCAACATTAAGTGGCAACTGCACAACAAGCTAGTAAGGCCTAAAAGGAATGACTGGGATATGTGTTTTGTTGTGGACAGGAATATGGTGGCAACGTCACAGACATCAGCTTCTGCACTGTTCTGTCATTTCATAGTGGTCTTATTGGGCCAGTCACTGGTCATGCTAGCACTCAGAGCCAATGAACAGTCAATGAAAGCGCCTGTATTCAGTCGGGTGTCACTAGAGAAAGCCAACTAATCGTTTTTAATAATAACAGCACCCATAGTTCTCAGCTTTTTTCATCAAGAGCTCTCTAAATGTTGCACAAAGATAATGATTCCCATTTTACAGACAGGGAAATTGATACACAAAGTAGTGACAGAGTGAGTCAGCAGCAGTAACAGGACTAGAACCTCAGTGCCCTGATAGCCAATGCCCTGCATAGCGTACCATGCTGCCTGCCACAATTAGAGGCATGTATTCTTATACGAACTGAAGGTATTTGATATATACCCACCTGCCATACGTCAGAGTTTTTTATATATATATATTTTATTGGTATCCTTTGTTGTAGCCTTTTTTGTTTTAGATTTTTGGCTAAATTCTGCCCTCTCATATAGATTCACTAAAGTCATTTGGAACTGTAGAGGGAGAATTTGTCCATGGCTGCATTATTTTCATTCCATCAAGAACGTGATGAAAATTAAATGGAAAAAATAAAGCTTGCTGTATTTTATTTTCAGAATGATGGATTGATAGATGGACAAGAGTCTTTCTTGCAGAATGAGGATTTCATGCATATAGACGTAAAGGGTATGGAGAGAGAATTTTTCCCTTATGGCATTGGAATGGTTTTGATAGTGTCATTAAAATAGATCTGAAAATACCATTTGCTTTATATTTAAAACTTAAGTTTTTCAGTGATAAAATGTGCTTATTATAACTTAATTCTATCAATCATTGAAATGAACAGCACACTGGTGGGTTTAAGCAAGTTAAATAAATGTGACTTTATGTCAGGAAGGTTTATTGGGTAGAACTCTTCCTTCTGAACTAGGTTACGGGTTTAGGCATCGTACCAAGGACCTGGGCTTGTATGAAATGTTGATTCTGCAGTTCAGCCCTGCATAGAAAATGGTGCAGCTGCTGCAGCATCCTTTGGATGGGCTGTGAAATCAGGGTTCCTTCTGTCCAAGGAGAAATTGAAGATCCCATATTAGCATTCTTCTGTATTGTTCAAGGCTGTTTTTAAAACTGTTTCTGAGAGCCTTCTGGCTGCAGCATTTGTCTAGAGTTATTGTAATGTTAAACTGATTACTATATTATGTGCTTTGAGGGCTTTCTTCTTCATACACTGAAATATAGCCACCTTTGGGGTGGAAATGCAGCAGTCACTTTGTATCTGTAACTCTCGCCCGCTAGCTTTGGGGAGCAGGAAGTGAAGAACTCCCCTAGATTCCCACTTACAGTTGACTGCGACCAGCTAACACATGTTAAACATGGGTTGCCCTGGCTACACTAAGTGCAAAGTTCTGGTCAGCCTTCATCTATCTCACAAACTAAACCAGACAAAGGTCTGGGAAAGTTTAATTAAGGTTCCTTGCATTCCTCCATCCTGTATGGTTCCTCTGCTCTCCCAATCTTCTCTTCTCCCTCCTCTTCTTGCTTCTACTGGCAAGTCTGCTGTGAATGCAGAAAGGAGGCCCAACTGTCTGCTCCCCCTTTGCAATAATAGGGCCTTATTTCTAGGGGATATAAGTTGGCCTGTTCTTCTTCCCAGGGTCTTGGGTATTCAGAAGGCCAGAAAGGTGAGCTGTTAGTGGGGAAAGATCTGCTGTCTTTCACCCCAGTTCCAGCCCTCCTGATCACACTTGCTGCATTGAGACAGATGGTTCTTTAATTAGAATGGTTCCATATTACTTGAGATCTTAAATTGTAGTCACTGGATAATAGACAAAGTGCAGGTCACAGAGCACGGTCCTCATTAACTCACAGGTGAAAGCTTGTGCTCTTGCATTCTGTATTACTGTGGCCTATGAGTGCTATTTAAAAGTTGCCCCAAATAAATCATGTTACAGTAGCCCAGACTAGAGGTCACAAATCTTTTTGAAGAAGAAAAAAGCCACACCTGACCATTGCTGAAACATGAGGTTCCATGTGCATCCTGTTATAAAAAAATGAATTCCATGCTGAAAAACTTATCGAGATGTTTGGGCTTACCTAGACACACAGGGCTACTACTGCACAGATGACACCTTCCAGATGTTCTTCCCTCCTCAGCAATCGATCAGTTTTATCTAGTCTGTGTGTCAGCTTGCTGTTCCACATCCACGCTACAATTCTTTGTTCCCGGATGTACACGTTTACATTTAGATACATTAAAATGCATATTGTTTTCTCGTGCCCAGTTTACCAAGCAATCCAGATCACTCTGTATCAGTGATCTGTCCTCCTCATTATTTACCATTCCTCCAGCTTTTGCGTCATCTGCAAACTTTATCAGTGATGATTTTATGTTTTCTTCCAGGTCACCAATAAAAATGTTAAATAGTGTAGGGCCAAGAACCGATTCCTGCTGGATCCCACTGAAACGCACCCATTCAATGACTAGTTCCCGGTTATGGTTACGTTTTGAGACCTGTCTGTTAGCCAGCTTTTAATCTGTTTGTGTGCCATGTTAGTTTTATATTGTTCTAGTTTTAAAATCAAAATGTCAAGTGGTACCAAGTAAAACTCCTTACAGAAGTCTAAGTATATTACATCAACACTACTACCATTATCAACCAAACCTGTAATCTTATAAAAAAAAAAAGATATTAAGTTAGTTTGACAGGATCTATTTTCCATAAACCCATGTTGATTACCATTAATTATATTACCATCCTTTAATTCTTTCTTCCAGTCTTCTGAAACTTCCCTGGTGCTCCAAGAGTTATTGAAAATCAACGTTAATGGTCCATTGAGCTCATCAGTCAGCTCATTTAAAATTCTTGGATGCAAGTTATCCAGACCTGCTGATTTAAAAATACCTATCTTTAGTAGCTGCTGTTTTACATCCTCATGAGAATGGAAATAGTGTTATCACATGATGTGACTATTGTATCTGTGTTTTTCCCAAATACGGAACAGAAATATTTATTGAACACTTCTTCCTTTTCTGCATTATTATTATTATATTTATTGGAAACCAATCACTGTGGTGTCTTGGTACATGTGAAAAGCTAAATAAATATTTTCCCTTGAAAGACTGAAAGGAAGAAAAATGTGTATTATCAAACTACAGATCTATCTCTTTGTGAAAGATGATTTGGTTCTTGGAGATGGAATACATACAGCACAACTGAAATGGATGCTTGATTTAGTAGAGTATATGAAAGGCCAGTGAAAATCATAGAAAACCCCACAGAAGGGATAATCCTTACCTTTGTGAATCCAGGTTGGGAGGGGGATTGTTAATTTAAAAAAAAATGAAATATACGATCTTAGTATCCCAAGGGGCAGTGGGTTTTTTTGTCTGCCAATGCACAGTGAGAATAAGTTGATCAGTTTAGATCAGGAAGGGAGTTGAGGAACTACAAAACGTATCAGAAATGAAACAACAAAAGTTAGATTGACTTAAAGCCTTCAGCATGCGTGTAAAGCTGGTGTTTCTCAGACATGAAGCTGTTGCATTGCTAAAGTATCACTGTACTTGTGTTAATTGTGTTCTATTGTTTGTGACATGATGCTTGTGATGTCACCTAGTGTTTGTCTATGAAGTGAACCTAAGCATAATACAATGTTAACATGACAAAGTGTGATGGAATGCCAACAGCTAAAGAGAAACCTATGATTGCTGGATCAAATACCTGTTCTGCCCCAGTATCTAATTGGAGAGAAGCTGGGGGAGACAGGGTGAACAGTAAGAAGAGGGAAAAAAATTGGCACGTCCTTTGTTGTAATTTAATCCTCCCCCTCCTTACTATGCCCAGAAACCATCTGCAAACTTTTCAATCAGTGTTTAGGATACAGTGAATTTTATCATAATTTTGTCAATCAAAACCATATGCGCTCTCTCTATTGAAGACATGGAATAACAAAATTGTATTTGTTCAGACCACAAGGCAGGTAATAAATAACTGGCTGCAATGCTGCAACTTAAGGGTCTTCAAAAGAAGTACTAAATATTACCAAAAAATTTAATTTGAGAGGCAGAGTAAACTTCTGAAGAGAAAACCATCTGAGAGAGACCTTGTGGCTCAATAACTTTTCCTTTCCTGTTTAGACCATTTCTAATTCAGTGTCCTGAGGCCATAGTAAAACGAGATCCTCTACCAATGGCCCTCGTACTGATGTGGTAGAGGATGTGCACACAAACTGCAGGTTATAGTTATGGCTGTGCTCTTGATGAACAAGAATTTTCAGACATTATTGCACTTAGCCATGTTAATTCAGTGCTGGACACCACTTTGGGAAGATTTGAATCCCTGGGGTGAAAAGATTAAATGGAGATTATAGTAATTTAGGACACATTTCCTCCTAATTCTCCAGCCATGAAATAACTTTCCTTGCTGGTACTAGACAGGCTAATCTCTTCGACGTGACAAAGTACTGCCAGAGCCATGCAAAGATCTTCACTCTAGATCACTGAAAGAGGACTGGGTTTTGATAGGCTTTGGCAACAGGCCAATTTCTACTTGTCCTTTGGTTCTAAAAATGCCCAGCCAAAACCTGAGCATACAGTAGTTGAACAAAGGGTCTTAGAGATTTGGGTTCTTTTATTTGAGTGGTTTACATCACCTTTGTGGAATGGTGTATACTACATTCAAGTCTCTGCTTTAAGAGCTTGCAACCTTGTCCTGTAGAAATGATGAATGGTAGAAATTCATTTTGTGATCTTTAATATATTTATTTATTGGCAATTAGGTGTTTTGTTTTTTAAAGTTTATTAATATTGTGATATTAACATCTGACCCAAAGAGAGAGCAAATCTTATTTTAATTAAATCTTTGATCACTGAATTGATCACATAAGTGTTCTCAGATGTGCTGCACCAGGAAAAGTGCTTCAAATGTTACCAGCAGTTTTAAATCTATTTTGTTGTTGCTTCCTCATTTCTAGTTGTGCTGCAAAATATATATTGACATGTGTATCACGATAGCCTGCCCCTCTTCTCCATCTACTGTGGAGCTCCGGGAAATCCTGTTAATAAGGAAATAAAGTCCTAAAGGGTCAATTCATCTCAGAAGAGATGGGTTACAGGTGTTGGCCCAGATACAGGTTAAAAGAAACAATAGGAAACAGGCAAAAAGGGAAGGAAGAAAATCAGACGTGAGAGAAGAGAGTGTTGTGGAAAAAACCACCCATGAAAGCTCATGCTCCAATATGTCTGTTAGTCTATAAAGTGCCACAGGACTCCTTGCTGCTTTTACAGATCCAGACTAACACGGCTACACCTCTGATACTAGTATTATTTATGTTGTTTTATTCCTGTTCTGTTTTTACCTTAGTAAGACATATCTTCATTAGAAGAAAATATGGCCAGTACTGTTGTGCTCAGCTGTTGGTTAGTATTCTCTTGTATCGGGTTCAGTGTTGTCCCCTCCAATAAGAAATCTCAGTCCTTGGCATGAAGAGTTTATTATATAAAATAAGATTTGAGATTATAAATGTGTATAACTTACAAACATGTATAACCTGAAATAACATCAAACTTGACAAAGAAGACAAAGCCTCAAAGGTGCCTTAGTGAACCTCTTCAATGTAGTGTAACTGTATGTTAAACAGAAAAGAAAAAAGACATGTCCTGTGGGGTAGCTCCAGCTTGATAGGCCACGTGAGGATTTCACATAAAGCCAGCCTGTCTGGGGAAAGATTGACTCTGTAGGGAGGGGAGGGACAAGGTTTTCAGGCACAGAGTAAGGTAACTGCTCAGATGGAGGAGGGTGTTCACAATCACACTGGGCAGTCTCTGCTGGGACTAGAGTGAAGGGTGACATCATGCAAGTTCCATTACTAGATAAAACTTTTTTTTATTTCAGACATTTCTCATGGTGGTTGGTGTAAATCCCAGTTTAAAATGGAGTAACATAAGTTAACTCTCTGTTAGCAAGCCACTGAAAAAGGGAAATATTTTCAGTTGAGTGAGGCTCTGAGCCCCATGAGTGTGAGTCAGTTGAGGCAGGCTGAGACTCGGTGCCATGGAACTTTTGTTGCCGTATAGACATACCCTGGGTGTCTCTCTACCTGCTCTTGGTTCTCTTGTTCTCACTGTGCCCTTTGATGGTCCTGCTGATTGTACTGTTTTTCAGTATTATGGCTTATTCCCCTTAGTGTAACATACACTCCTTAAATAGCAGAGGATAAAGTATCCCTCTCTCCATTTTGTTAAGATTAGTTATTCTTGTGGGAATGGAGGGAGAGAAATCTTGTTTACCGAGATTCACCGATTTTAAGGCCACAAGGGGCCATTATGATCATCTGGTTTGACCTGCTATGTAATATGCCTAGTAATTCTTGTATCTCACCCAATAACTTTGGGGTGAGCTATAGCAAATATTTCAGAAAGACATCTATCCAATCTTGATGCAAAGACTTTAGCTGATGGAGAATCCACCGTATTGCTTGGTAAATTGTTCCAGTGGTTAATTACCCTTGCTGTTAAAAAAAAAATCGTGCCTTATTTCCAGTATGAATTTGTCTAGCTTAACTTCCGGCCGTTGGTTATTGTTATGCCACTCTCACTACATTGAAGAGTCTTCCACTATCAAATGTCTGTTCCCCTTGTAGACTATCTTATAGTTTACATAGACTGTTTATTATTTGTATTATTGAAGCTTGTAGGAGCCCCAGGCAGAGACCAGAACCTCATTGTGCTAGGCACTGTACAAACACAGAACAAAAAGACACTCCCGCCTGAAAGAGCTTGTTGTCCAAGTGTAAGATAAGAGATGACACATGGATACAGACCAGTGGGAGGGTACAAGCTAGCCAAGAGGCAGTATTGGTCATCATGATAGGCTGTGGTCTCATCATCCCAGCAGCCAACCACGGGGAGAACGGTGGGCAGTGGAGGCTGGCAGCACGGGCCAGTTGGAGGCAGGCATCGACCTTTTGATACTGAATGTGAGATGACAGGAAGATTGGGATGGGCTGTGAAGGGTCTGAAAGGTGAAGACAAGGAGCTTATGTTTGAGGTGATAGAGAAGAGGGAGCAAGTGGAGGGATGCAAAGAGAGGGGTGACATGGTCAAAGGGATGGGCTAGAAAAACTATCTTTGTGGCATCCTGAATGGACATACTCAGGGAAAGCCTGCATTTGTCAAGGCTAGAGAAAAAGATGTTGCAGAAACTCAGACATGAGATAATAAGAGCTAGGACAAGAGTTTTAGTTCTGTGGATGGACAGGAAAGGCTGTATCTTAGAGAGGTTACGCAGGAAAAACCTGTAAGACTTAGACATAGTCTGGATGCAAGGACCTAGAGAGAAGTCTGAGTTGAAGAAGACACCCCGGTTATGAGCCTGAGTGACAGGCACAATGATGGTGTTGTCTGTGGTGACCGAGAAAGGAGGTAGCAAGAAGTGATGTTTGTGAGGAAGATAGAGATCCATTTTAGCTTTGCTGGGTTCCAGCTGATGGCTAGCTTTCCACAAGGGGTTGTCAAAGTGACAGGCTGAGATTTTAGTTTGGACAGAAGGAGACAGGTCTGCAGTACAGAGGCAGATCGCTGACTTGTCTTCATAGAGATGCTGGTGACAAGGTGTACCCTCAGACAATCCTCTTAGATTTTTCAGTCAATAGGATTTTTATGGTTCCCTCCACAACTAAATTCATAGATTTTTAAGGCCAGAAGGGACAACTGTTTGTCTGACCTCCTGCATATCACAGGCCATACAATTTCCCTGTATTAATTTCTGCTTCATGTCTAGTAGCTATATTTGAACTACAGTATATCTTTTAGAAAAACATCCAATCTAGATTTTAAAAATTTGGTAAGTTCCAATGGTTAAATTGTCTCAGGTATTGGTTCTTGTTATACATTTGTCTGCTAGATGGAAGAGCTGCCTTTTATCAAATTTCCGTTTCCCTATCTAGATACTTATATCCTCTGATCAAGTCACCCCTTAAACTTCTCTTTGACTAGCTAACTAGATTGAGCTCCTTGAGCCTTTCACAGTAGGCATGTTATCCAACCTTTTAATCATTCCTGTAGCTCTTCTCTGATCCCATCAAAACAGATAATCAAGTTAGTTTGACTAGCTCTGTTTTCCACAAAGCTATGTCGATTGGCATTAATTATAATAATCTCCCTTAATTCTTTATCTCATATCAACCCTTCCATTATTTTGCCCAGGACTGATGTCCAGCTGACATGCCCATAGTTACCCAGGTTATCCCATTTAACCTTTTAAAATTATTGGCACAATATTCGCTTTCTTCTAAACCTCTGGAACTTCACCAGTGTTATTGAAAAGCAACATTAACAGTCCTGAGAGCTCTTTGGCCAGCTCTTTTAAAACTCTTGAATGCAAGTTATCTGGACTTGTTGATTTAAAATATCTAACTTTAGTAGCTGCTTTTTAACATCCTCTTTTACCATTATCATATAATATAAATATATCATCTGCCTTTGTCCTTCTCCTCCTGCTTTAAAACCTTGTGGAGATGAACATACTGTATTGAGGTGTGTGGATCCTGTTAGGATTTCTTTTTCAGCTTACTGAGCAGAGTAAAACTACCCTCAAATCCTGCATCTGACTTCCGATATGGTTGCTATACTGAAAAAAACTCTTTCTAGTTGCACACACTGTATGAGTTTGTTGATGTGATTTACATGGAAAACAAGTGGGTCCAGGTGATTTTTGGGAAATAGCAAGTATCTGATCTAGGCATTTGTAAGGCACCTTTCACTCTAGTACCTAGCACCAAACACCAATGGAAGAAATACATTCTTTTTGTCCACAAAAGACTTTGTTCTCCAGCCATTCTTTGATTCGTCTGAATATTATTTAAAAGGACATTTTTTGTGCCTCTTTCTCCATGAGAAAATGAAAGATGATGCTAGGTCTCTTGATTTTACAATATATATTCTGAGAAATGCTAGATGTTCTAGTCTAGGAGCAGAGCCTAAAATCACATCAGCATTTGAGCCCTGAATATTTTTGGTGGATTGAAAGTGGAAGGTACAGGTTTTCTGCCTTACAGTGAAAATTACACATTTGTATCTCTGCAGACAGTATAATTAACCATTAATGTTCAGGTAAAGGGTGCCCGTGCTTCTTCCTTCCTTTTTGAATACAGAATGAGGGATTCTTGGGTAACTACATTTTTTGTAAATATTTGAACTTGCCGAGTCCATAACTTATTTTTTCTAACTCATCCTTTTTGCATTCTCTTGGTCTAATCTATAGATGCAAGCAGTGGCTCTTTTTAAAATAAATTTTTAGTTTTTCATCTGATCATTCAGAAGTGCAGAAACAATGAAAATGCCACCAAATGTGTGACACCAAACTGTGAGCTGAATGGAAACTGCCAAGAAGCCTGCTTTGAACAGAGATTTTTACTGTGTTCTAGCGAACAGAAGCCACTGCTGAAGTACTGAAGTCATTTCAAGAGGCTGTAGCTACTTCTCAGGTGTAGGTGCCAATAAATACAAGGGCCCTATTCTCAACATGTTTTTAAGGAAAAAATGTGATTACAGCTGCCTCAATTTGGAAGCTAGAATTTTTAAAAAGCACCTTCTAGATTCAAGCAGTGGAGTGAAATTCCATCAGGAAAGTTCCTCTGTGCAAAAATTGGGAGTGGTGCTAATGGGGTAAGGGCTGGGAGGGGAGGCTTAGTTGAAGAAAGTGCTACGTAAAGTAAATGCTAATGATTTAAAATGTTATTCCTTCTGTGCTTTTAGGGAAAAAAGAAACTTAAAGTAATAAAGGTTTCCAGCCTGTACCTCATCTCCAGTCACTCCAGTGAAATCCCCAAGAGTGCATCCAGGCTCTCTTCTCCCCTCTTTAAAAATGGTGGACCTGGAACCACTTACAAGAGAGGTTTAATAAGAGGGAAATGTGTTTTATATTTTGTATCTTGTTAAGTGAAAAAAGATGGATTCTCACAAGTAGTCTCCTGGTGCAGATTTGAGTGGTCTGTGCAAGCAAATGTTGGGATGCTTCGTCTGTTAGCATCCCCATTCTGGTCCCCCTTGGCCACTTAAAATACCACCCCTCCTAGAGTCAGCAGAGATGAAATTACTTCATTTGTAGAATGGATCTGCAGCTCTAAGAAACTTGTTTCTATCTAATTTGCTAATAATTCACTCCTCATTTGATTAGAAAAAGTCTTAGTGCACATCTCATCTTTTCCATGGAGGCAAGGGTTGTTTCACAGGTCTGAGGAGTATGACTGAAAGCAAGGAAAAAAATTAATAAAGATCTACACACAAATTTGCACAGGTATTAAAAGACAAGAAAATACTTTGCATCTGCAAAGCAGTAGTAACATTTTAATTTAAATTCCTGCCTGCTGGTAAATCTGCTAGAAAAATGTAACTTTAAAAATATACAGTATGTTATATGAGTGTGAATCTTGCACAGCAACACACATTCCCTTTCTGATAATCTTTTTTATGACCTTTTGGTGCAAGATAGTGCCATGCTTACTGTCTGCTTTTGCTATTCAGTGTTGAGGAAACACATTATATCTGTCTTTGATCCAGAGATCTGGATTGCTAAAACTGATGGCCACAATTAAAGACAGTCCTGTTGAAAACCTGACCTCTGTCTGCTCTCAACTTCATGTAAACTTTTCAATATGGATGTAATTTGGTATTAAATTACCCATGCTTTATTGCTTTTTAGCACAGCGCTGTCCTGTTGCCTTTTAAAGATGTAAAGGCTAACATAAAAGAAAAATTGCAGTGTATCTGCTTAATTATGTAATTATATACTTGTTTTCCTACATTTAGAAACCTTTTTGTGTACTTTATGCATCTATAGAAAAGCCAGTAATACTTGAAAAGAAGAATTTTCCAGTTCTCAGAGCATGTTCAGCACAAAATGTGTTACTCTAGTTAACTGTTGTGATCCTGCCCTGAAGAGCTTATGCTGGATTCATTCTTGTGGCAAGGTTATTTAATGTGTGTTTGGTTATTTTCCAGACTTTAAAGATACCATCACCACTTGATTTTTCTCTGTGAGGTCTTGTGCTCCCAGTGTGAATCAGGACAGAAATCCGCTAGCTTTAAGATATTTCATTTCTCTGAGGTTGAAGTACTTATTGGCCAATATCTGAGAACCCTCCTCCCCACCCCCCCAAACACCCATTATCCTCTGCCAACTGTTGCTGTGCCGCTGCCCAATCTTCCCTGTCTGTTCTTCAGCCTGGTCAGTGAAGGATCTACCTGCAGGAGAAACATCTGGACCTGCAGTGTCCTCTATTTTGGCTCATTCAATCCACAGCCTAATTCTTTGGGTATCCTTCACCGTAGACGTCCTTTTCAGTCATCTCTGTAATAAACATAGTTAATATTTGATCTGTGATGCCTTTTTCAATGCTATGGATTACTTGATCCTGAAACACTAAATTTTCTTGTCTCTGTGCCCATTATGTATGGAGTGGCACATTTAATAGAGGGAAAAAATTACATCTGAAAAACAGTGGTAAAATGTCTCCCATCCACTCATTGGGTCAGGGTCTCTTCAGTCTTTTTCAGGGACTCTGAATGTTCTTGGGTCCTTTTTCCACTTTGATGCTCTGGCACAGTTTGTTCATTGCTTTGCAGGCTCTTCAGCATTTGCTTGGGCTATTTCACTGACTTCCTTCTCCACAAGCTTGATGAAAAATATAGGCCTTTGAAAGTTTGCCAAACCTTTTGGGTCCTTGTACACCAGTACCTTGGCAAATGCTGTCACAAAGAGGGTTCTGTCTAAATGGCTGTGTGTTTGCACCTCTTATTATTATGAGGTGATTGGCTTCCAATCAAAGACTTATGTTGCTGTTTGCTTTATATGGGGTAAAGCAGCTTCCATTGCAAAGCTCTAGGATTTTAAATTTTGGAAGTAGGTAAGATACTTCTACATGTGTGTAAAAAGCACTGGTGCTAGGTGTGACAAATAGGGTATGTCTGCATGCAGTTGTGAACTCCATTTTATATTGGTACCTCCAATGTGCTGAACATGTCCAACCCTGCCTAAAGCAAGTCTATTATGATGATGCATCTCAGACAGTTACCTTGCGCATGAAGATACTGAGAAGTCATTACAGAGCAATCTAGGACCTTTGGCTTTGCTTGTCTCTCAACTCCTGGTCCAACCTCACGGAGCAATGGATATTCTACATAGTGGCACCAGCATGGCTGGTAGATCTGTTCTTTTTCAGCCGGATCGCATGGCAAAAGGGGAGAGAGATTGTATTTAAGGGGGGGTTGCTACTCTGAGTAGGAGGTAGACCATCTCCACATGCAAGCAGGACTGGCTGGAAAGAGTCCCTCTGGCCTTCTCTCTATGTCCAGCCTGAAATGCTGAGAAACCTCAGAGTCACAGAAGGGTAAGATCAGAAAGGGGGAGGATGCATCTCATGACTTTTTTTATTTTGCAAAGATCTGTAATGATCTAGTGCGTGTTAAGAGTAAAGTGATTGGGGGTGGGATTGAGAGATGAGAGGCACTGTTTTCAGGGGTCTGGGGTGGCTGGACTGCATAGTCCCATGTCCCAAGAAAGGGCTTAGACTAGTGGTCTAAGCCTGGGAGGGTGCCTTACTTACGTATGAATGGCTTTACTGGGTCACACCAATGGCCTATCCAGCCCATTATCCTGTTTTCTGACATGGCCAATGTCAGATCCTTCAGAGGGAATGAACAGAACAGAGCAATTATTGTGTGAGCCATCCCCTGTCAACCAGTCGCAGCATCTGGCAGTGAGAGGTTTAGGGACACTCAGAGCATGAGGTTGCATCCCTGACCATTTTGGCTAATAGCCATTGATGGAGCTATCCTGCAGGAACTTATCTAATCCTTTTTGAACATCGTTATAGTTTTGGCCTTCATCCCCTGCTTATGAGTTCCACAGGTTAACTGTGCATTGTCTGAAGAAGTACTTTCTTATCTTTGTTTTAAACCTGCTGCCTATTAATTTCAGTGGGTCACTCCTGGTTCTTGTGTTATGTGAAGGGGTAAATAACACTTCCCTGTTCACCCCTCTATCATATCACCCCTCAATCATCTCTTTCCAGGCGGAACAGTCCCAGTCTTTTTAATCTCTCCTGACATGGAAGCTGTTCCAAAACCTTAATAATTTTTGTTGTCCTTCTTTTTACCTTTTCCATTTTTAATGTATCTTTTTTGAGACAGGACAACCAGAACTGTAGCAGTATTCAAGTGTGGACGTTCATGGATTTATGTAATGGCATTATGATATCTTCTGTTTTATAATCTATCCCATTCCTAATACTTCCTAACATTCTGCTTGTTTTTTTGACTGATGCTGCACATTGAGCAGATGTGTTCAGAGAACTATCCACAATGACTCCAAGATCTTTCTTGAGTGGTAACACCTAATTTAGACCCCATCATTGTATATGTATAGTTGGGATTATGTTTTCCAGTGTGCATTACTTTGCATTTATCAACACTGAATTTCATCTGCCATTTTGTTGCCCCGTCACCAAATTCTATGAGATCTCTTTGTAACTCAGAAGGGGGAAAGCCTTTACTTCCATGAAATTCTGTTCAAGTTGGACTAAAATATAAACTTGAAAATTATATTTTCTCTTCTGTCATTCATATTGCCAGTCCTGTGGGAAAAAATGGGAGATGATCATGAAATTGAAGATTGTATCATAATGCATACTCACGGGTAGGCAGAAGTAAAGGTGCACAGGCAGCCTAAACTGTGGCATTTTCTAACTTTTACATTAAATTTACAGACCCAGAGCTAGACTCAACCCAGGTTCAGTTGGTTTAGAAGCACATTGCACCCAGCATTTGAGTCCACTCACAACAGACTGGTTACTATCCAGAGGAGCACTGGGTCAGCTTGTGACTCTTGGATTCATCATCAAGGGAAGAATGTCAGTTCAGACTCTGCCTTGCAAAGTAATTTCTGAAGTAGGGTGCCTGCACTCTCTGGACCCTTTAGAGTTTTGTGGTTTATTTAAGCTGGCCACTTACTTAAACTTTTTGCTATTAGGTGGAAACATAGAACATAGGGCTAGAACAGACCACAGAGGTCATCTAGTCTAAACCCCTGCCAAGATGCAGGATTTGTTTAATCTAAACCATCCAAGACAGATGGCTATCCAGCCTCCTTTTGAAAACCTCTAGTGAAGAAGCTTCCACAACCTCCCCAGGCCTCTGTTCCATTGTCCTCCTGTTCTTATAGATATGAGTTGTTTCCTGAGATTTAATTTAAATCTGCTCTGCATCCTTCAGGCTGTGTTGGTTTATACTTAATGTGCTTAAGTGTAGGTTTCAAAATCAAGCACTCAAAATTTAGGAAATGCCACAATTTAGGCTGCCTGTGTACCTTTACTTGTACCTATCTGTGAGTATGCATTATGATACAATCTTCAGTTTCATGATCATCTCCTATTTTAAACACAGGACCCCTGCTTCATTCAATGCAGAGGGCTGACAACACGAATGACAGAAGGGAAATTATAATTTTCAAGTTTGTCTTAGTAAAACCTGAACAGAATTTCATGGACTTCTCCCTGCTGAATTTCAAAGGTCTGGTGCAAATAATGCAAGTGTTAGAGCTTCTCAAAGAAGATTGCAGGATTCTTATTTAAATTATTATTAATAATAGTAATCCTGCAATATTATAATGTCATTATAAATTAATGGTACATCCTATATTCAGTTTGTCACCCCATCTCAAAAAGGATATAGCAAAAATGGAAGTGGTTTATAAACAAGTGACAAAAATGATTAACAACCTAGAAAGCCTTCTATATGAAGAAAGACAGAAAAGATTGGAGATGTAAATTTAAAAGGTATTTACAAGGTAAACAAAATAGTGAATGGGAAAGAGAAGGTAAATTGATAGTTTCCATTTACCTTTTCTCATGCTACTAGAACAAGGGAATATTCAATGAAAATGAAAGACTGAAAATTTAAAACTTGGTAATGGGAAATATTTGTTGTATAATTAAATTGTGGAACTCATTGCCACAAGATATTATTGAGGCCAACAGCTTACTGAAATGAAAGGATTAGGTACATATAGAGAAAACTAAAACATTCACAGTTGTTTTACATTAGGATAATAATTTTTAGAAGGAATATAAAGCCTCATTCTTCAAAGTATGACACAAAGCTTCCTAGCAGAGCAGGTTATCCCATAATTGTCCTCTAAGAGGTCTCTGGTGTCTTTCTCTAGTACTGTCCACAGTTGGAGATAGACACTAGATGAACTACTAATCTGATCAAGAGATGCAATTCCTAAGTTACTCTGTTATAGTGTGTTTTCTTCTCATTATTTTTGGGGCATTTTGATGCACTGTTACTGTTGTAATGATCTAAGAGGCTGGATAAAATAGAAGCAAATTTTATTCTAGAAACATATGATGAGATAACTGGGTATGAATTGTAGTTTTCTGTGCATTTTCTCTTGTTAAATATACTATGGAAAGATTTTCTAGCAGAACTATTCAGGCACCCCAGTGGATGAATCAGCTGATACAAAAACAGTCAAGAGAAGTAAAATGTGATTCACTAGCAGGCCTAAAATATAAAATGAGGTAAAAATGTCATTTAAAAATGTATCCACAAGATGTAGCAATAAGAATAGTTCCAAGTGCTCATGACCCAACCTTTCTGTACCTACTGCCTTTCCTGGTTCAGACTTGTGTTATTTCCATCCTCTGTTCCTTACAAAACAAATGCAGCTCTACCCAACTAATCATTTATCTATAGCTATTCTGTAAAAATTGCAACCACCAGAAAACACATGCTGCATTTGATTTTATTGACTTCCATGCAAATATATAATTCTAGACTATCAAGAAAATGATGGAAATCGGTGTTATACCATGTCTAGTTTTATTTATATATTTATTTTTGTAGAAGTTCATTTTGTGGACGGCGAATACTTTACAATAAAAGCAAAAACAAACAAATCAAAATCTAGCTACAGGTGTAGTATTTTTCCCCATAGCTGATGTTTGAATAAAGGTTCATCTTTTTTTTTTTTTTTTTTGTTCAGCCATGCATCACCCAACTCCCTGCTGTTGCATATATTTATTACTGGTACTTTATCTTTACAGATGCATTGCAGGCATGCAGGAACATATAAAATGTATGGACAGGTATCAAGAAGCAATATGCAACTGTGACAAGTTGAATAATACATTTATCTCCCTTACTGAGACCCAGATCAGTTAATATCTCCCAGGAGAGTGCAATCCTCAATGAGTTAGTGTAGTAGGAAGGTACTTCTTAATATTTCACACGTTATCATCAATGTTTTTATTTTGTTTGCTAAAATTAAAGGTCCAGTGTCATCTAAGTAATTTGGAAGCTGAAATTTCCAGTATGCTAGATAAGAGGTTTTTATTGAGCTTTTGGAATGGAGTGGGGTGTGGAGGTATTACTTTAACACCAGTGAGTTTCTGTTTGCTATTTTGTTTAACATCAAAATCTAGAAGTAATTCTCCTGTAGGATAGGGCTCCTTGTATCGTAAAATACTGGTGTCCAGTGAAACTTGTAAAGTACCATTATCCGCATTTTACACATGGGGAACTGTGGCATAGAGCTTGAGTGATCTGCTGCACATCTCTTTGAGTGACCAATTAAATTGGGGTGTCCTATCAAAAGAGGAAGAGAAAGATCCTAACATAGTTGTTACAGTTTTGGCTATTGAACTGAAATTTGGGAGAATGGATTCCCATTGAAAAGGCTTTGAAATCTTGTGTGTTTTCTGGCATGCAGTGATCTTAGCAAAGCTATTTGAAACTTTTGTGCAGTCATTCTGAGTCAGTGAAATTTTGACTGTACGGTCATTTTAAAATAGGCTGGTCTTTTTTTTTTCACAATGTACAATAGTCAATAAAACACACTCTTAATTAGGCTAAGAAATAGCTTTAGGCTTGACAAAATTATTAAAACTGTTTTTTAACAAAAATGGTTTTATTGCAAAATGGATTTATGAAAAAATCTGTTTTTTGTTGAAAATGGATGAGCTTTTTTAAAAAACAAACAAAAAAATTTCAGATGCTGAAAACAGAAAAAACAGTCCTTTGCTTTTTTGGTGAAAACCTGAAAAATGTTGAAAATGGAAAATTTTCATTTTCATTGAAATGTTTCACAATAAATCAAAACAAAACATTTTCTGATCAGCTCTATGAAGAAGGCAACATTTACTCAGATGAATTCTCTCTCTTGGGGTTTTGATTCCATTGCTACATGACAGATTCAGTGTACAGGCTTGATCTCCAGATAGATCTGCCTCTGTAGATTTGTAGCCAAGAGTTAATCATATAGGTGTATTAGGAAGTAAAAAGGACACTGCAGCGGGTCTAATTGTAAAGGGAGGTCTAAGTGTGAAGCTCAATGGGGTGTTAATTGGGCACTGGGGAAAAATACAATACATATATAACACAAGAGGGTGTTTGGGAGTTTTGAGGATGAGGGAAATGTGCAAATACTGAACTGTGTAACCCTGAAAAGACAAGTGATTGAAATCTGTTACCATGATGTAGCAGCAAGAGGCATTCATTCTATACTCTCTTACCAATGTCCAGAATCTTAAAAGCCCTAATATACAGGGGCGGCTCCAGACAAACCAGATTCAGTGCTGAGTATTTGTTTAGCTGGTTTGGCACTGTTCCCTGAGCTGGAGGAGTCTTGCAGGTCAGGTACAATGGGGACAAGCAACTTGACTTGCTTGAAAAGGGAGGGGAAAGGAGTGGGTAGAGGGAGCAGAGGTGGGAAGGAGGGTTGGCAGTTTCAAGGGAGAGAGAGGAACATGGGTAGGAAGTGGGGAATTGGGGCCAGGGGCTGAAAAGGTATAAGGAATGCAGGGCGGGTTAGAGGACCAGAGAAGGCCTCTCTGCCTTTCTCTTTTGGAGTGGGATAAGGGTGAGAGAGAAGGGAAAAGAGGGGAATAAAGGTAAGTTTAGAGACAAATATAAATGTAGGCTCTAGACCTACAGGCTGTTTCTCATATGCACCCCTGGCACCTGTACATTTCCATTTCAGTGTGTTTTTACTTCAGCATTCAGTCTCAAATCGCTAAAGAAAAAACAATGACATGAACAGATGGGGAGGAAAAGATACGAAAGGAAACCAAAGAGATTCACAGGTGAAAATATAACAGAAAAGAGTTGAGATGGATGAGAACAGGGAAATAGAAAGTGAACAATATTGGGGTGGCTACATTCTATAGAGGGAAACAAAGAAGAAAAACAGCAAAGATGGTAATTCTGCGTTTTGGTTAATTGAAGGCAATTGCATCATTTTCAGTATAGTTGGTGAAACAAGGGCCACTTTATGCAGATTGAAGGAAGTGGTGCAGGCTGTGAGTCAGAGCTTTCACAGTGAGAACAAAACTGCGTCAGGTGTATGATGATGCCTTTGGGTTCAAAATAAGAAAAGATAACAAGATTTTTACATAAGAAACCTCTTCATAGGTGTGTGTTAAACAAATACATATTTGGGGCTTGAATTTCAAATAGGCCCTTCCTATTAGTAGGTGCAGCCTTTTGCTTTTAGTTAACTGCGTGGCCATTGCATAGGATTGTGCGCACAAATGCTAGCGTATAACTACCTGCCTGTTTGACAATGTGGGCCCATCCAGTAGGCAGACATTTAAATGCAACCATTTCTGCTGTCAGTCAGTTGTGACACGATTAATTAAGGGCAGATCTAAGTGTAAGTCCAAAAGTGAAGGAGTGGTATGAAAATTAGGCCCATTGTATATGCAGCTCTCTTGTGATCGTTTTCAGTAGCGTGCTAATTTAACCAATACTTTTAGAGTAGTTTTAGCACATTTTTGCTTTTCAGGTTTAGATTAGACATTCATTCAAAATGCCTTTTCTGCACAAGTTGATTGAAAGATCAATGTGGCTAAACGAATTAAAATCCTTTTTGTTTTATGAAAATTTTTATAACATGGTAACTTTCTTGGCTATTTTGTTGCAAATTAAAGGTTAAATCTCTGACTTTTTGATGAGACCTGTGAGAGTTGCTAGCTGTCTGTCCATTTTTCAGATGTGGTTGTGCTATTTTCTTACCCTTGATTGACCAACATACCTGTGCTTGTCCCTACAGCTGATGTGACACCTTTATCAGATGCTGGGAAGGGACTGGGCATGGGAGAGCAGAGTTATTTCTCATCCTTGTCTGTGAGTGTGAACTATGGTGGTGAGAAATATTACATAGGCATTTCTTGATGAATCAGATTCTTGGTCCATGTAGTTCAGTATCCAATCTCTGATGGTGACTGGAATCAGTGCTTCAGAGGAAGGTGCAAAGAACTTTATATTAGGCAGTTGTGGGATAATTTGCCCCCACATACGATCTCCTAATTTCTTATAGTTAGTTTGGTTTAAACCCTGAAGTTTAAGTGTTAGTGTCTCTTCAGAAATTGTTAACACTGTTATCTATATAAATGTCCAGTCCCTTTTTAAATTTTCCTAAATTCTTGGCCTCAGCAACATCCTGTGACAATGAGTTCCACAGTTTAATTATATATTATGTGAAAAAAGGATTTCTTTTGATTTGATTTGAATGTGTCACCTTTTAATTTCATGGACAGAGAGACCAGAAACCCCAATCTACCTTCTGTAGACCATTCATTATTTTATACATTTTTATCATGTCCCTTCTTATTCATCTCCTTTCTAAATTAAACAATCGCAGTCTTTTCAATCTTTCTTCATATGAGAGATTTTCCATCTCCCTAATCATTCTTGATGCTCTGTTTTGAACCCACTCTAATTCTGCAATATCCTTTTTGAGCTGGGGTGACCAATAACATTAGATGGGGCTGTATCATTGATTTATATAAAACACACTGCAATATTTTTCATATTGTTCTGCACCTTGTCCTTCATGCATCCTAACATCTTGTTTGCTTTTTTTAATACTGCTGACCATTGAACCAAGGTCCACAATGATGCCAAGGTTCTTAGTTAAGACAGTTAATTTAAAACTTTGTAAGATATGTGAGTATTTAAATTTTCTCTTCCAATATGCACTACTTTGTATTTACTTATATTCATCTTTGTTTTCCGTTTCCCTTACTTGGTCAGATTCCTCCAAAGCTCCTCACAGACCCCTCTGGTCTTGACAAACCTAAGTAACTTTGTGTCACTTTCAGATTTTGCTATCTCATTACTCACTCTGTTTTCCAGATCACTAATAAATATAATCTATTGACAACACAGAATGGAAATGGTACAGCACCTTGAGACATCCTGCTGTTAACCTTTTGCTGTGGTGAAAATTGGCCAGTTAATTCTGCCCTTTGTTCTTGTTTTTTAGCCAGTTTTTCATCCAGGACAATAGTTTGCCTCTCACCATATGACTGCTTAGCTTCTTTACTAGCCTCATGTGAGGAACCTTGTCAAAGGCCCTTTGAAAAATCTAAATAAATTATGTCTGCTGATTCTTCTTTATCCACAATTTTATTGACATGTTCAAAGAACTTTAATAGATTAGAGAAACTATACTGATTGGACTCTGTCATATGGTCTTTCAGTCTATTATAAGTCTATTTTTAATGATAGTTTCAATCAATTTACAATGTACAGATGCAATGGTTACTGGTCGATAATTCCCATGATCACTCCTAGAGCATTTTTAAAATATAGATACAACTTTTGCTACCCTTCATCCCTCTGGTACGGTATCTGCTTTTAATGTGATGAAGAATGTTGACTAGAATTTTCTCCGCTATATTCAAAAGTATTTCTTCCAGAAAGTGCAAACGTCCAATGGAATGGTTTTACCTTTGGATATGTCAGTTCTGATCACCTTAATTAAATGCTTACGTGATACCTGCAGCCTCTTCATCTCTAGCTGCTTCACTTCTCAACTTGTTCCTTTCAAGTCTATTCAAAATCCTGTAGCTACAGTCCTCTTCCTTGGCTGTTGCTCATGGCTCTCCTGTCTTTGAAAACTCCACTGGTTTCCTCTTGCCTTCTGTTATGAAGTTCAGGTTTCTTATTCTGCTCCCCACATTACCAGCCCCATTGCATCTCCGCTGTCATTGGCTCTGCCAATGAACCCCAGTTCTACTCTTCCTTCATCTTCTCCAGTTGCTGCCCTCTTTGGGCTGGTCTACACTACGGGGGAAAATCGAACTCAGATATGCAATTTCAGCTGAAGTCAAAGTATCTAAGATCAAGTTACTCACCGTCCTCACAACGCGGGATCGATGTCCGCGGCTCCCCATGTCGACTCCGCAACTCCGTTGGGGTTGGTGGAGTTCTGGAATTGATATAAGCGCGTTCGGGGATCGACATATCGCGTCTAGATGAGACGCGATATATTGATCCCCAAGCAATCGATTGCTACCCGCCGATATGGCGGGTAGTGAAGACATAGCCTTTGTGTCTTCTTTCATGTTGTTACCTAGGCCTGCACCTCCCTCCCCACTCCAGTGCTCCAGGAAGCTAATCTTTTTTCATTCAACCCCCTTTTTTAAACCCACTTCTCCTACAAGGCCCACAAATACTATTTCATGCCATTAAAATGCTGCCAGCAAGCCTTTAATGATAAAAAGCATTTTACTCACATGAGTAACATTTTGTGAGAGTTTTCAGGCTTTAGAGTGAAAACTCCTCAGGGCAGGTTGTGAGTCTTTGCTTTTTCTCTTCTCCAGCACTGAGTGCCATTTTGAATCTTGAAAAATAATCAGGCATCACTAACTGGTATTAGTGGGATTGCTCAGGGGCTTAAAATGAGGCATGAGCTAAAGTATCATGCTGACCTGGAGCCTACATGATAAATACCGGTACTACTTTTACCAATGGCAACTGCATGGAGGTGGAAAAATCCCTGGCCAGAAATCCAGACCTATAATGTGGTGCATAAAGATGAGGATGCAGAAGAATTATATTACTTGCTATGCTCTTTCATTTCAAATGAACCATCACTGATTTTGGGTATGATAGGAAATGAATATTTGCTTTTAGGAAGGGAAATGGTTAAAATGTAATGTTCTTTTTCTATCTAAAGGGCGATGTTTAGCATTGACTGTACAGAAAATCTGGTCAAAAATCCCAGATTAATTGGTTAGGTAAAACTATTGGGCACTTTACAAATGAGATTTAAACTGAAGGAAAGTTTTTTTAAAAAAGCAGCAAAATATTTTAGCAAATAAATCTTTTCGATTTGAATCACTTTAAACTAAAAAATGGTTGTATTTTTTATGCCTCTCAACTGTGATTTTCCCCTCTTCTTGTCTGTCAGCCTGGCCTTCTCATTATTCTTATTTTTTGCATGTTTTACTTTGGAACATCCAGTTTAATTTTTCACACTTCATTCACTATGGCTAGTATGCACCTAATCGCTTCTGTTTCAGCTCTCCCACTTTTCTAATGCTTTATAATATTATCTGACACTTGCACCACAACGCCTTGCACTTACTGTTTGGCATTATGTCCCAAAAGATATTACTAAGGAGAAATTAAAAAACAACCTTTTAAAAAAATTCATGTTGGTCTATTGTTAGTATGCTTAATAATTGTGACTCCTTTATTGAGTCCTTTGTAGCGTTCTTATTTTTTTCCTTTTGTACAGCCCAGAAATGCTTTTCAAGAGGGTATATTTGTAGTGTTTTTTTGTTTGTTTGTTTTAAATGGAGGGGGGAGAAGAGGGAGAGAGAGAGAAGAGAGAGAAATAGATTCCTTTGAGAGTGTGGTAGGACACATTCTTCCCTATATGCTGTTAACAGCATTAGTTCTGTGGTTTATAGGAAGAGATATGCAGGAGAAAAGTAAAAAGAATAGAAAAAAATACACTTTTGCTTTTCCAGATAAGTAACATAGTGTCTTTTTTCCATGCTGTTTGCCTTTGGTTTCTGTGCTCCCATCCACAGCTGCATTGTTTCCCATTTCGAAGAATAATGTTTTGGTTTTTGCATGAGGCTGGAAAGCCAGTGTATCAATCACAGTTTGTGGTGTTAGTAGTTTTCCATTCTCAGTGGAACTTAAAACACAATTGGAAATGGCATTTTCTGAATCCAGGGAATGCTTGCCTTTTGCCCCTGCCCCTGTCTTCCTATTCTTGTTCCCCAGTCAAGTGATTCAACAAGTTACAACCAATAACATGATTTAAAAAAAATCAGAATACTGTACACTCCGTGACAAGCTATAAAGGGAGACAGAAAAGGAGATGCCAAGTTGCTTTCCTTACCTGCTGTCAGATTTATCCACCAAAGACAGAACATAGTCATCATCATTAATGGTCTTTACTGGGGAAGTCAGTTGTTTTCTGTTTCCTTAAAATCTGTCCAGATCTCTGGAGAGCTTTTTAGACCCCCCTGTCTGGATTGTTCTTTGTTTGCTTGACTTTATTTGGTTGTTTTCACTGAGGTAGGAACGTATTCAACTTGTCTTGGTGATTCTCATTTGCAGTTTGAAAGGGAAGGGGATAGGCATTTATGGATAGCTTTCTTTTCTGCCTTTGAGAATAACAGATGTATACTTCAGGTCTGATCAAATGAGTAGCTGGGGTGGGGCAGGACCTGAGTAGTCCCTCTTTGAAAATCTGGATCCACCCTGCTCCCTGGAAAGTATGTGTTAATTTCAAAATAAACAATATCTTGCAATCCAGAATGTGCATTTTAAAATGTAGAAACCTTCCTAATTCTCTCTGTACTGTAAATCTTTGAGGTGTCTGGCGCAAGCTCTTGAGTCCCAATATCTGATTCTTTAAATTAGCCCCTTTTGTCAGGTTGTTCTGCGGTGCTATATTGCCTTGCTCTGATTTGTTTGAAACAGTAGAATGGTGTAAAAAGGTTTGTAATATAAAGGAAAATGTGATTTGTAATCATGGAAAATATGTATATATTCATATTTTCCAAAACAACACAATTTGAAACTAAAATAACTCATCTGCAGAATTGTAGCTGAGCAGCAAAATCTTTCTATAAATATACTATTTTTCACTTGTTTTTTGCAAATAAAATCTCTGCCACTAATGTTTTCCATCATAAAAAGCAAACAGCAAGTTTTAGCACAACCCTATTTAACACTCTTTTAAATTGGACCTTCCTCTTGTCCTTGTTTTCTACTTCTGCATTTTAGAAATTGAAATTTTTTTGGTATCTTAGTTTTATTTTTGCACATTCAGTTCTTTCTGCACAATAAACTAGTCAAAAGATCTCTGCTCTCAATTTCTCTTGGATTAGAAATATCTGGCAGATTTTTAAATCGACTGAAGCTTCATTAGTATCTTTGTCCCTGTGTGTATTTATTTTATTGTAAATCGCCTTGTTTCCCGAGAGGTGCACCAGATCAAGATACACAGTCAAGGGATTATGAATTTGGATTTATGTAAAATATTAGGCCCCCTATCCAGAAAGAGACATGTCACAATGCTAAATTATAAAATCTTATAATAAGATATTATTCTAATCTTATAGAATAATATCTAAGACTACATCAGTGATCCAAGAATGTATTGCAGAGGGTCAAGTCCTGGACCTATCACACATCTCCAGGTAAACGATTTGAAAACTGAAGAAGGGGATCATGGTGGGGATGAAATCCTGCCTATCAGCCTTGGGATTATAGTAGCCACTGTGTCATTTTGCTAAACTCTTCCCCTTCCATGGAGGAGGTTTGGTTGCTGATTTAGTTGGGGTTGGTCCTGTGTTGAGCAGGGGGTTGGACTAGATACCTCCTGAGGTCTCTTCCAACTCTAATCTTCTATGATTCATATCATCTTAGACCTTAGTCTACCTGTGCACTACCCAAAACCTCTCCAGAGGAAGCCTCCATAGAGCTGTGCTCTGGAGTGGGCAGACTTCCTAGTTAGCTTCCAGCTTCCTGTCACCCCTTAGACCAGTGTTTCTCAAACTTTTGTACTGGTGACCTCTTTCACACAGTGAACCTATGAGTGCAATGCTCCTTATACATTTAAAAACACTTTTTTTTGTATTTAACACTCTTATAAATGCTGGAGGAAAAGCCGGGTTTGGGGGTGGAGGCTGACAGCTCAGGACGCCCCACGTAATAACCTTGTGACCCCCTGAGGGATCACGACCCCCAATTTGAGAACTCCTGCCTTAGACAGACTGACACTGAGCAGAGCCCCACAGGAAATACTCCAAAGGCACTGGTACAAGGTATTGTCCTAATGGCTGCTAAATGGGGATAGATGAGGGCCTAGGGTTTTTTGTTCCCTAATTTCATCTTCATCTAGGCATCCTAAAGGAAACATCATTAATGAAGGATACTTGCAACAGTATTAGACTTTGCATGTCAATCCATTCACATTTTACTTTTTTCATACTCTTGTTCTGTTATCTGGTTATTTCTGGCTGTTTTAATGAGGCTGGATCCCTCTTAGCCATCTTTTGTTCCTCACTTCAACCTGCAGTGGAGTCGTAAGCCTAAATGTTGACATTACATTCATTTTCATATTAGCAGACTGTTCTGAGTCTATTGCAGGATCAAGTGAAAGGAGAACAAGAGCTTTGAGAGAGAAAAGCACAAACATTTGAGCTCCTACCAAAGGCAATACAAAAAATGACTATCCAAGTAAAATTATCTCAGGAAGAAATGGGTTTTTCCAACGTTTGCTCCAGTGTGAAAGTCTTTAAGGCTAGCATAGCTAATACTATAGCCAGAAGACGTGTGGTTATACTGATAAATCCACTAGTGGGTGCTGTAGTGCTTTCAACACTATTGGGAATGGCTATTTGGATCAGAGGCACCGTATAATATACAATACAGAGAACAGTGAATTTTCCTTTATAGCTATAGTTCTGACTAGAGACACTGAGAGAACATGCTGTGAAGTGCAACATTTGGAATTATTTCATAAGATTTTCAAAGAGATCAATTTTGTAATTATAGCTATTATCTAATTTGTAGTGAAATTCATTTGTGTGCCTATTTGTATTGTCATATTTGTCTTTGTTTTACAAATAGATATTTCAAATAGATAATCACAAAACGAAAGGTGCTCAGCTACAGCTCAAATTAACAATATTTATTGGGAGAAAACCTGCCTTTTTCCGTTAAGGAGCAATGTGAAATGTGCTTGGTTTGTGTAATTTTGAGTCTGAGGTAGAGCTGCTGAGGATAAAATGTCTATTTGATATTTAGGGAAGGATCTGATGCTTTAATAAGGGAATCCTCTGTGTCTCTCATCCATCATTCGTCATCCTCATCCATCCAAACACCACTGTAAATTTGTCAGAGCCTTTTCCATATTCAATACGTGTATAAATAATGGCCATTGTGACTTGAGAAAAGGAAATGTGCATTTTATACTTCTGTCCTATCTCCAGTCACAGGCTTGGCAATGTTTAGCAGTTTTTGTTTTCAGCTGCTCACACTTGGAGCCATATAATATAACTGCCAGGGCAAAAGTACATTCCAGCGCTGCCCTTTACTGTAGTTACCAGTTACCAGAATGACGTTAGTTTGGGGGCTTTTCGATAATAGATGAAACAGTTTCTGCTCCATTAATATGTGCTTTTATCGTAGCTCATCATTTCTTCTTTCTTCTCTGTGCTATCTTAGGGATTATGCAGCTTCTCTGCAATATTCTGAAACTAATCAAAGCAAGCAAAACCTCATGCCGTATTATCCATCACTGGAGGAGAATGATTTCTGCAGCCCAGACAGCTTTGTGCTGCTGTTGTGTCCACTGGCTGCACTACAATTTTATTAACTAGAAATTTGATTTTTCTCAAAATTCACAATTTCTTGTTAAATATTCACAAACAGTGAATTTTTAGCTGTGATACATAATCTAGCTCTACTAAGAATGCTGTTTCTCCAGTTTAAATACGGAACTGAGTAAGCCATAATGTCTGATTTTTTTCTTTGAATTTTTGCTCAGCTGAACAGCTGCCGGGTGCTAATGCAGATGGGTTGAAGAAGCTCTTTATGCACTGAGATATGTAAAAACTTAAAGGATGCTTATCCATACTGTTTTATATTTAATCTATTATATAATCAAGCTCTACAAATAATTTCTTTCAATAAATTAGTAACCATAGTACAGATTGCAGACACTTAGTTTGATTGAAAGTAATAAAGGGAGATTATCCATAGAGTTGGTTGAGTGATGGTTCTGACTTTGACCCACTGCCCAGTGAGATAAGAATTAATCTTATAAACCTCTCCACACTTCCACCCTCTCTGATCCTCTGAACAACATTGCACGGTTGCATTAGCTCCCCTTTGTTCTAAGTGCAGTTACAGCTAAAGACTGGTTCTGTAGGTATTAAAATGTCCAACCCATCTGGTACATGTGAATACTACAAAATACCCCGAGTAACTTAGCATTTCAGTCCCCCTGGTACCTAAAATGTGTGGCAGACATTTGGTCCCAAAACAGAAATATTCCAAAATAAGTACTTGGCCTTGTGGCACCCAGTTGTTCTTACCAGCCTTAACAGCAACACCACAGTGTCTAGTAAACACCTCATAAGCACAAGAAAAAGGAGCATGAACAGGAGAAAAAAGAGAGCAATTACTTGTGCGGTGGACATTTTCCCTGTTTCTTTAAGGGATCTTACTTTTTCATCCCCATAACTGGCTCTAAATCCATGATGTGTTACTTATTCTGGATTAACAGCACTTGATTTACAGATGGGCATATTTAACCACAGCTGTTTTAGTTTGTATTTGACAGTTTTTCAGCAGGGAGATTTTCCCATGAAGGATATTGCTAAAAGAAAAAAAATGTAGGGTGTGTGAAGGTGGCCACTTATCTTGCAGAAATTGAATAGAAACTATAGATAGCTCTGATCTGAAGGTACAAGTTACAACAACTTCCTTGCTGTCTAAGCACAGTGTGTGGAAGTAAGGAATAGATTGGGGAGGAGGTAGATGACTCAAGGACTCCAAAGTGATTTCCTTCTCACTCCTAGTCTCATCTTCTTGAGCTTTGGCTTCATTTTACAACCTTGCCTGACCATGCTCTTTGTTCTCGTACATTTTACTAGAGGGAGAAGGTGTTTCTTCTCTAAATGGCATTTTAATACTTATGTCCACAATGATTTATGATCCTGCCATTAACTCATACTATGCAGCATTTGGTGACAACCACAGTGTAATGATATTGAACTTAGTTGCCACACTCATAGCATCTTTGGTGTTGAGCCTCCTGAACCTCTGTCTGTTTGGATGGATAGACAGTGCCTGAAAATAAGTGAAACTCAACTTTTCTGGGCTTTTGGGGAGGGGTTATACTCACAATGAAATGGTTTGTAATATGACCAATGGGAATTTTTAACAAACACTGAAAGATTACTGGATGTAATGTGGAGTTGGCTACTACACGGGTCAGCACTGCAGGTTAAATTACAGCACTAGTAAGAGTCTGCAGGAGAGTGAGAGGCGAGCGGTGGGTCCAGGGAAAAGCTATGTGAAGTCAGGAGAGCCACAGGATGAACAGAGGGAAGCCTATGGAGGCTCAAGGCAGTACTGATGGCCACAGAAGCCATGGGCCAGTATTTGACTCAAGGAGCAAGGGAGCTATATGGGTATGAAGTAGAGTAGAAGAGGCAGAAGAAGAGCACTCAGGTTGTGTCTTACAGAGGCTCAGGGGTGTCCAAAAGAGAGAGACATGCATAAAGGTAGGAGTTCTCTGTACACTATCATTGTCAGGATCATTCTTCTGGCAGCTTCCCCATCATCACTGTGGCCAGCTGAGGTGAGAAGCACACTGGGTTTGGGTTTTTTTAATGGGAGAGGGAAGTTTGTACATAAGCCAC
Source organism: Gopherus evgoodei (assembly GCF_007399415.2). Taxonomy (NCBI): domain Eukaryota; kingdom Metazoa; phylum Chordata; order Testudines; family Testudinidae; genus Gopherus; species Gopherus evgoodei. Next base: position 42,120,980 of record NC_044333.1, read on the forward strand.
TGAAATTATGGTGTCGGCTTTCCTGTGGCTTGGTATATCTGAGAGTATACTTGTATGTGACACTTCTGTTTTGTACTAAGATGACATAGTATGTGACTCTTGTTCTCAGGACAGCCTGTAATATTACAGTGAAATAAAAATTAAACAGCACTTTGAATATGCAAGATAAATTTCAACCAGCAAAGTAAATTACTCTTTCCTAAAAAGTAGGAAGAAATTTTATTTCTTTGCTGTTTTGTGCAGTTTGTGATTCTACTGTGAAATTAAATCCCAATGTTTTCAGAATGTGTATAAATTGTCACATTGTTGCAGTCGTCTTCTGCTTCTTTTTTAAAAACTTTCAGAATTTCTGACTTCTGTTAAAATGTAGGAGAAGATTGGGATAACAAAATGTGTGTTTAAATATCATAACCCTCAAAAACCAGCATGTCTTTACCTTTTTTCATACTTTCCATTAAGGATGTGTGCTGACGTTGTGGAATCACTCCAGTAACTCGTGAATGATGATGTATGAAATAAAAGAAAAAATCCACCCATTGTTAAGAGAAGATACGCTAATACTGTGCAATTTCATTGTGTTTCAGCTGAAATGCAGCCAGAACAACTCACCATACCAAAAAGTCTCGAAGGGAAAAAAAAGCAAAAGCAAACAAACACAGCCACTAAGCTAGTTTTTAAAATTAAAAAATAAAACATACTTTTTCTTTTTGTGCCAGTAGCTACTAGCTAGCAGAAGGTTTTGTGACATTATCCTTTCTTACATACAAATTGATCTCTCTGATTTCAAAAGCCGTTCATTATATGTTCTAATAGTGATAATACCACTGGATTAATGCACTAGCTTTCACATCTGCAGGCTTCAGTTCAAAACCTGGTATGCTTACAAGTGAAATGAGTGTAATGGTGATCTCAACCTAATCTGTGATGGATAGTGGTCCATACCACTGAATAATCACATGATTTCACACAATAGGTACTCCGCTCAGAAGTCCAGGGCTGGGGACCCAATTCTGTGAGGTACTGAGTACTCTCAACTCTCATTCAAGTCAGTCTGGGTACTCGGCACTTCAGAGGATCAGACCTTGAAATTGCAGGTGTTTGCTGCTTGTTGGAGTATAGGTCTCTAACAATCTATGGGGAACCTTTATGGAACAATTAACAATGTCTGGGAGTAGTCAGTGCCCTCAGTTCTTTGCTTTCATGAATGCAGGTGCACATACATGGACAAGGTATAAGTTAATACAGATGATATACAGTGCTGAGAAGGAGAATCATCCTATCTTTATGAATTTGGAATGACACTGACAAAGTGAATTGGAACCAGGGGGTGAATTATAGACAAACACACTGTTAGTCTCTTGGGTGCCACAAGTACTCCTGTTCTTTTTGCCTAACGCTCTTAATCATTGTGTATATACACTTATACCATAGCTGAGGGGTTTTTTTATCTTTGCTCTCTTAAAAAAGAGGAAAATGTTCTTCAGCAACAAGCCAAACTGAATATCAGTCCATCAGAGTACCAACTTTGTGACTTCACTAGTGTTGAAGATAATGTGCTATTCAAATGCTATGAGGAAAATGGTAGGCTTGAGCTGGAGGTCTGGACTGCGTGAGGGTGATCTTTTTTTTTTTTTTTTTTTTTTGAGTTAAGACCCTATGGGGTGCACTGCTTTGGGTGGAAGAAAAATAAAAAGGTCAGGCACTATGGAGCTGACCTTAAAGAGTCAACAATTATTTTAAACGCCACAGTGTACTCACTTTCAATAAGATGGCTTTTGGTTGCAAGCAATACCCAGGCAGGCAAGTATTTAGGTCTCCTGAAGACTGTTTCTTTCCCCCACTTGTGTTAATACAGATATTAAGTTTAATAGTATCTACTTAGCATAAACAAGAAAATAAAAATGATTTCTGTGATTGAAATGTTTATTTAGCATTAAGCATCTTCATACTCTCATGCATTTTGCATTTTAATCCACTCTGTGCTTGGTTTTGGGATTGATAGATTAGTTTTAATCCCCTGTCTAATAGTGGAGTACTGGTGAGATTTATTAAACAGGCAGGGTTTGGTACTTGGATTTAAGAGGACTCATGTGCACTGTTCATGCATATTAAAATTGGGAAATCACTGGTTCAGTTTGTAAAGGGCTGCTAGATTTCCTTTGTCACTGAATGTTTCTGTTGTGCCTTACAAAGTTCAGTAAGCATTTATTTTATAAATGAAAGATTCCTGATGGTCAGACTTTTTATGTAAATCTAAGGTTCCAAGGACAGGTCTCTTCTAATTTTGTTAATGTTCACATTAACTGTCTCTTAAAACTATTAATGAATTTTTACACATTTTTACTGTGAGCTTTTAAAAATGTGCAAGTCAGCATGACTTATAATGGTATGTAACACAAAAAAATAGAGGGGACTTTTTTATTTTATTTTATTTTAAATAACACTAACTAGAAACTATCTAAAAACCAGGGGTTTTCTATAGCAGGCTACATGCTTCAGTGAGTATGATAACTGGTTATCTTCTGGCCTGTCACCTCCTTTCCCAGACGCATAAGCTGACCATTCTTGTGTTCAAAGCTGAATATTTTTGATGCAAATATCCCCCTGTTTTCTGGTTAGCTTTGTTTTGCAATATGTCGTGATGGCTTCCAGCTTTAGGTATATTCTACAAAACAAACAATAAAAAAAGCACTATCTGGTGATTAGCATGTTAAAATGCATCCAGAATGAGCCATACTAATTGACTAGAAAAATGGAAGTTTGACAAGACAGGGTATGAATTCATAACTCAGGTGGTTTTGTAGTCTCGAGGGAAGAAAGGCTTCCTTAGTTTACAGTTGAATTGGTCAATATTCCTGTTGATATACTGAAAATTAGGGATAATTAACTTGTTTGTTAATTTAATTGTAACAATGGTTACTTAATCAAAACTTGCAGCCAGCAGAACTTAAAAGTGGGGGAGGATGAGCTGAATTCAGTTATAAGAAAAAAATAAACAACAAAAATATCTTTATAAAGGATGTTTCATTGCAGAATTTTTTTTCTTCCAGGATCTCCTTAGTTTTTGCAACTTTCATTCATTAAGAATTTAATTTATTTATACTTTTGAGGCTCCAAGACAAATGCTCACAGCAGATATTGAAAAATTAAGTAACCACAGGTCAGAATTAAAGGTTTATGAGCCACAATATTCTAACCGGAATATAGATGATTAAGCAGTCTGCTCCAGAATTTTATTTGGTTACAGACAACTGATGAGTTAAGTTAATTAAGAGACTGAAAAAAGAGAAAATCAACACTTGGCTATAAGACTGGTTAAGAGTAGATACGGATATTTTTATACTTTCATATGAATTGAAAAAAGTACTATATTGTAGATAATTAACAATTCAGTGCCAACTAATTTAGACAAAATGTCTATACAAAGTAATAGATGAGCTATGAAAGGTAAATTGGTGATTATTTCCTTTTTACTTATAATACAAGAATATGTGGACAGTCAATGCCCCACAATATGCAATTAGCCTGTGGAATTCTCTGCCACAAGATATAGAGGGAAAGAGATGAGACGGATTAGCCATTTGTGTGGAGAATGTGAACATCCACAGCTGTGTGTGTGTAATATAAATTTAACTAAAGGATCTAAATACTCCTGCCTCAGGACATAAGCCAAGCACTAACTGATGGGAGTTAGTTGACCCCCTACAGTAAAGTTATTCCGTCATTGCCTACTGTGGGGTTTCTTGCACCGTCTTCTGCTGGTACTGGCCGTTGTCAGAGAGAGAATACTGAACTTGGAGAACCACTGGCCTCATTTGGTTTGTCAGTTTGTTTGTCCCTAAGAAGAATGATGTTCGACTGCTTGAGTGTTGCAGTGTGGGAGTGCCTTCGCAAAATGAAAAGTGTTTTAGGGGAAATTCCAGAAAACCTTTGCAGTAAGTGACATTGTCCAAAGTGTTGAAAACTGCTTCATGTCTGTTTACAACTCTGATAGCTCTGGATAGAAGTTTAGAAGCCTAGACACAATAAAAAGAAAAAAAAATGTATCGGGTGAGGAGTCCTCATCAAAACTGTGGCTGAAATGAAGCAGCCCCATGCTTGCCTAGACACAAGAACCATCATGCTCACTGGCCTGGTGATGCAGAGAAGAGAGGCTTGCTGTGGCCATACTAGCTCTTTCAAACAGTACAGTGCTTTGGTGGAAAAGGGTTCAGAGGCTCTCTTCAATTAACACTTTATCTTCAACTAATGCTTTGGGGTGTGAGAGAAATGGGCAAAACACAAAATATACTTCTACCCCCCTTTTTTGTGTGTGCTTCCCCTGAAGTGGTAACATTTATAAGACCAAAGTCTGCTCAGAGTAGTGGTTAATGCAAGGTAGATGGTAAATTATAATTCATGAAAGAAACTACTCAGTCCTTTTTTCAAGAAAGAAACAAAGTGACCTTATAAAAGCTACATACCCACTTCCTTCCTTCCAGCATGACTGCCCTGCCTCCCAAAATATTGTTCAAAAACTGGAATTACCTTCCAAAAGGCTTGTTTATATGAGTGGATGAGTGTTTCATCTGTTTTCCTTTCACACCTCTTTCAGATCCCAGCAGTGTAGTTTGCCTTATGGGTAATGTGGTGGAAGTGCTTTCTCAGAGGCTCACTTAAAATCTGCTCTAGCCTGAATGTTGTCAGGACTAAAGTTTCCGTCTCACAAACAAACACACAATTAAAACACATTTTGTTCACCCTTCCATAAGCTATTTGAGGATGAGAAACTTCACTCCTTGAAGATGAATTCATGTGTAATGTGGGTACATCATTTGGGGAATAGGTGTTTGTGGATGAGATTACCCAGAGATAAGGCAGAGATGAAGAAGAGAAGACGACCACGGGCAGAACCCTGTGGCAGACCTTATGGTATAAGGAAACTTAGGACAGATCCTGAGAAGTTCAGGTTAATGTAGGCATGGCCCTTAGCCCTACATTTGACAGCCTTCTTGGGTTGTCAGAAGCAAGGCGTTATGCGATTATAGGCGGTTGGTTTTTTCCACTGAATTTACATTAAATGCACTGAAGCCTAGTGGTGAAAACAGCACTGCTCAGCATGAGCTACTCTGCCTCTGAACTCAGCTATAAAAAGGGTTCCAGCTAACACTGCTGCTGTTTTTACATATGTCACTCATGACTGTAGCATAGTTGAAATCCAAGTGTTTTTGCTTAACACCAAAATCTAGCTGCTTTCTTCTCCCCTCTCCCTACAGACATTAGTTTTTCTCCTTTGATTATTTACAGAAGCCTCTGTCATGTCAGACATCTTCTGTATTTTGTTAATGTAATTCTGGGATGATATCCCACTCCCATCTGACTCTTTTCTCTGCTCATAAATTGGGATTAGGTTTTATTTCAGCATACGGTGCAGGGTTGATAATATACTTGACTCCAAGTAGCAGATTTGTTGTTTCCCACTTGTTTACAGTGCAAAAGTCATAAACCATCACTGAGACCTGATTTAGAGTTATAATATCAAGTTGATATTGTATACATTTCAATTAACCTATGAACTTAAGTAGCTATTGTAAAACCTCCAGGATCTTGAAGTGTTGTAATTAATTCACTATAACTAACGTGAAGAAATCATAAATAATAATATATAGGTATAAATAAGGTAATAGCTTTTATAATAATCTGGAGGTTACACATATTGAAGAAGAATACTCACGTTATCTGATGAAAAATTCTTTGTATCTTTTTATGTAAACACATGATGCTAAAAAAAGGCAAACTATAAAATGTTAAAAACCCTGTAGGGTATTAAAAATACCAGTCTCAACGCCTGTGTTCATTTCTTTCACTTTCTTTTTAGATCACCAATGTTGGTACAAAATGAGCTGGGAGAGGGAGAGAATTCTAATTAGGTTTAAAAAGAAAAATAGGGCAGTTTATTTTGAGTGCATGTATGGTTTGCAAAGGCACATCCCCATTTCAGATGCAGGCACAATGAATCATTATTACACATTTATCATCATAAAAATGCTTATTTGGACTTTTTTAAAAAAAGAAAAGGAAAAATTATAAAAAGGGCAAAGCAGAGAGCAGTCTCTGAAGGGCAGTTATTGCTTGCCCTTGCTTGGAGAAAAAGGCTTTCTCAATGGGATTACATCCCCTCTCATAACCTATCAGTCGTCTGATCAGAAATTCATAATACAGGCCATCTATTTCTCAGCTCTGCAAGGACTGCATGATTGAATTTAAATAGGCAAATGCCAGACTTGAGCTTTGACATTCTCACTGTCTCTCTCAATCTTTCTCCTGCCCTCCCAGTCATAATGTCTTTTTTTCCCTTTTTTTTTTAACTCCTCTGCGCACCACCATTTTATATTAGACATGAACTAACATGATGAAAAGTTATGAGGAAATGGAGGATGTATGTGGAAAGAGACACACAGAAAGGGAGGGAAGGAGGAAGCTTAAGAGAACTGGAGGGCAGAAAATTGTGTTGCTGTCATGCTCTCACTGGGACAGTCAAATCTGGTTTAAAGGGTCCCCTCCACGCACCCTGTTTTCATTTAAAAAGAGCTATTTCAGGATAAATTACTTAGGCTGTATGCTTACCCAATCCATAAGATGTCTGTGAGCATTAAAGCTCCCATCCCATGTTTTTTCCCCTACTTTTTACATAGCTGATAAGGAAGAAAAGAAATTCAGAGCTATATGTTTTCAGTCATGGCTTTTTTGGTACCGTGTATAGAAAGTATGTATTGCAACAAGAATGATATTTACACTTGTGACTTGTAAAGTACTGTTAGCATCTCATTCCTTACCCCAAAAACTATGTACAGAGAATGAGATTTTCAGCACTGCAAACCTAAGCAAAAGTGAGAAGGCTTTTCTGTTGGGTGTACTGTGAAATTTTTGCTAGAGAGTAAAAACACTGAAAGTTGTGTTTTTTGGAAAGATTTGGAGAGAGCTAATCAAGCTGTTTGGGTTTTGCAGATAAGATAATTAGAATGTTTGTAGAATCCTTTTAAGATGAAAAGTGCTAAATATGTGCCAAGTGTTGTATTTATTAACGAAAGCAAAAGTTACCGGAAAGTGACTTGGCTTCTTTTGTTGTCCTATTTTTCTACGTCGGTATTCCTGTTAAGCCTGCTTGATTGTCTTTCCCACCACCTTTCCCCCCATTCATGGGATAAGAAAGTGATTCTTGAAATAGGGATATTATGATATTTGTGTTGCTTCCCCCCCAACCCCCATTCTATCATCCCCAGTGCCGTGCTGAAGATGTTTTCAGTATCAACTGTGCCTTGCCACTACCGTTTTCTTTAAAATACACAAGTAAAAGGTTTTAATTAAAAAAAAATTTAAACACCTCAAAACCAAGATTTTTATACCTTTCCATAGTGTTAGAAAGTGAAGGGAGGCTACTAGTGGTAATAGAGGCAGTACATTATATTTTTAACTGTAAACTTTGTTCTTTGAGGAGTCTGGCGCCACCAGACTCCTCATTGTTTTTGTGGATGCAGACTAACATGGCTACCCCCTGATACTTTGTTCTTTGAGTGGATGCAGCCATGTATTCCACTGAGGTGTGTGCACGCCCAGCACGCTGGAGATGAAGAATTTTATCTATAGGAAGGCAGCACTTGCACCTTGTGGCCACAGCTCTTTCCCTGGCTATGTTAGGCCATGCCATCCCGACCCTCTCAATTCTTTCTCACCTTCCATGACTGGAGTGGGAGTTCTGTGGTTTTTGCTTCACAATCTCGTCTCAGTGTCTGAGTTTTCCTGTATATAGTTGTATTGTTAGTTAGTAAGGCAGTATAGTTAATTGCCTTGTGTGAGGCCCTCACCAGGGTTCAAACAGTGCCCATCATGTGAAGGGGCAGCGGCTCCATTAGGCCTCTTTCAGCACTGAGGCCACATCAGATCAGCAGTCACCCTCAAGTTTGGTGAGTGACTGATACCGCTCCATGTTTTGGGGCTGGCGCCTCTCCCAAGAGATGGAGAAGCTGTTAGCTCTCCTGGAGTGTGCTGAGGAAAAAGTATCATACGGCCGCTCCAAGTATCATGGAGGCTCTTCCTATTTGTCTAACAACAGAATGGACTGGCGCTGTGCTATAGCGAGCACACAGGATGGAGCAGGTCCTTACAACCGCTGCCTGGTACCATGTAGAGATATGCAGCAGCCCATAGTCTTTGATTCCGGATCCAGCCCTGGGACATTCATTGAGTCTGGTACCAATGACATTGATGCCAGCACTGGCTGCTTCCATGCTGGCAGCACACCAGGCAGCAGGAGATCTACTTTCCCAATCAGTTTTGGACTCCCCACTCATCTAGGACTTTGCTGGGGTTATGGTAGCCTTGACCACATTGGCACCTTCTGGGAATGTCACAGAACCTGGCGTCATCCTCCCATTCTCCATTGCCCTATGGGTGCTGTGGATGGTTCTCAGAGCAGGATCAGTACTGAGACAGGTCCTTGGCTTGGAGGCTACTGGCCACTAATGCCCTTCCCATATCCCTAGTGGCTTTCCTGAAATCTGTGGGGCACTCCTGGGTCTCAAAGGTCACACTCCTCCTGTTCTAGAGCGAGATCACTGGGCACGTTGGTGGCTGTAGTGGGTGTTCCGCTGCATGTTTACTGTTGATTGAGCTTCCCCTTTTGAGGCCTCTGGAGTTGTCCCATCCAGGTGGGACAGTTCAGCGGCAGGACCCATCCCTAGTCCAGTTGACTGCTTCATCGTTGTCCCCTGACAGTTCAATGATATCAGGCTCCTTATCTCCCTGAGTGCATGAGGACTTCAAGATCTACCAGGACCTTTTGCAGCATGTGCTGGCTACTTTGGGCAGAGTTCCTGCAAGAGAATACTCTCAAACTACGGGATAGTCTCCAGCCATTTGCTCCACGGAGGGTAGCCCTCTCTATTAATGATGCGCTTGTTGAGCCTGCCAAGATTGTTTCAAGTACTTTGACTTTGGTGCCGTCTGCAGTGAAGCAGCCAGAGAAATGCTGTTTCATACTGATGCAGGGTTTTGAGCCTTCTATTCCCACCCAATCCCTGATTTCCACATTGTGACCGTAGTAAATGATAGGACCCAGCAGAGCAGGTATAAACCTATGCCCAAGATGGAGTCCAAGAGGATGGACTTAACTGTAGAAAAATCTATACCTTCTCTTCCCTGAAAATGCGTAACGTGAACCAGCAGCCATTGCTGTCCAAATATGATTTGATTAATTAGATAGTTGTCTAAATTTGTAGACCAGTTACCTGAAGCCCCCAGGGAGGAATTTCAAGTATTGGTAGCAGGCAGCTGCTTGGTGGCCAAGACATCCTTGCAATTGGTGTTGGACATGGCAGATACGTGGGCCATGGTAATTGTCTCAGTGGTAACCATGAGAAGGGGGCATCTTGGCTGCAAAATTCTGGCACCACTCCTCATGTGCAGCACACTACTGAGGACCTGCCTTTTGGTGGTTGAGTCTTTTTGAAGACCTTGATGAAACCTTCCTTCATTTAAACACTCAGGGGCTACTACCCTAAGTCTGGGCATGTGTACTCTGGCAATGCAGAGACACCGTTTGACGGGCAGCAGCAGCCGCATCAACAGTACTGCTGGCAATGCTCCTTTGGGCAGTCCTTCCCTTCCCTGAGGCAGTGAAACTACCTCTGAAGAAAATTGCTAATGGTTCCAAGAGTGCTTAGGGTGAACTTCATCAGGCCCACACTGATTATCCATTGAATACATCTAACTTATTTAAAATCTCTTGTGACAGACCCAGACCAGTGGGGTACAGGAGTCTGGTAGAGGGCAAATATACCCGTCACTAGATGAGTAGTTTTCTGTTCCCTGAGTGACCAGAGCAGGGGCTGCACTAGAGTAATCAGGAACCTGCTAGAACCAATTAAGGCAGACAGGCTGATTAGATCACCTGCAGCCAATCAAGGCAGGCTGATCAGGGCACCTCGGTTTAAAAAGGAGCTCACACCAGTCAGGGACGGGGGGAGCCAGAGGAGAGGAAGTGCGTGTGAGGAGCTGGGAGCAAGAGGCACTAGGAGCTGAGAGTGAGAGGGTGTGCTGCTGGAGGACTACGGAGTACAAGCATTATCAGACACCAGGAGGAAGGTCCTGTGGTGAGGATAAAGAAGGTGTTTGGAGGAGGCCATGGGGATGTGGCCCAGGGAGTTGTAGCTGTCATGCAGCTGTTACAAGAGGCACTATAGACACTGCAATCCACAGGGCCCTGGGCTGGAACCCAGAGTAGAGGGCGGGCCCGGGTTCCCTCCAAACCTCGCAACTCCTGATCAGACACAGGAGAAGCTGATCCAGACTGTGGGGAAGATCACTGAGGTAAGCCAATCTGCCAATAAGCGCAGGACCCACCAAGGTAAAGGAGGAACTTTGTCACACTCTTTAACATGTTCCAACCGAACTCTGGTTTGTGTTCCTCCCCCCTTGTTGTTAATATTAGTTGTGTTAAGCATTTGGCCACAATTAACCTTTTTAGTGAAGACAAGCTAAATGGGCATTTGTCATAAACAGATAGCTAAGGGTTAATGTCTCTTTCACCTGGAAAAAAAGTAACCTGAAGCACCTGACCAGAGGACCAATCAGGAAACCGGATTTTTTCAACTCTGGGTGGAGGAAAGTGTGTCTGAGTTCTTTGTCTTCTGCCTGTATGCTCTCTCGGATGAGGAGTGATTTCTATTTCCTGCTTTCTAATCTTCTGTTTCCCAGCTGTAAGTACAAAAAGATCAGATAGGATTTATATGTTTTTTTGTATTTACATGTCTATAGTTGCTGGAGTGCTTTAAATTGTATTCTTTTTGAATAAGGCTGTTTATTCAATATTCTTTTAAGCAATTGACCCTGTATTTGTCACCTTAATACAGAGAGACCATTTGTATGTATTTTTCTTTCTTTTTATATAAAGCTTTCTTTTTAAGACCTGTTGGAGTTTTTCTTTAGTGGGAACTTCAGGGAATTGAGTCTGCAGCTCACTAGGGAATTGGTGGGAGGAAGAAATCACGGGGGGAGATCTGTGTGTGTTAGATTTACTAGCTTGATTTTGCATTCCCTCTGGGTGAAGAGGGAGGTAATTCTGTTCTCCAGGACTGGGAACGGGGAGGGTGGAGTCCCTCTGTTTAGATTCACAGAGCTTGTGTCTGTGTATCTCTCCAGGAACACCTGGAGGGGGGGAAGGGAAAAGATTTATTTCCCTTTGTTGTGAGACTCAAGGGATTTGGGTCTTGGGGTCCCCAGGGAAGGTTTTTGTGGGGACCAGAGTGCCCCAAAACACTCTAATTTTTTGGGTGGTGGCAGCAGTACCAGGTCCAAGCTGGTAACTAAGCTTGGAGGTTTTCATGCTAACCCCTATATTTTGGACGCTAAGGTCCAAATCTGGGACCAGGTTATGACAGCATTAAACACCTTGGCCTTCCTGGATCATCTGTTGTTAACTCTCCTTTCCCAATTCCAGTTTCTAATTAGAATTTGTTTGGTGTTTATCTTCCAGCCATTGGTTCTTGTTATGCCTTTCTCCTCCAGGTTAAACAGCTCTTCAGTACCTGGTATTGTCTCCCTGTGAAGGTATTTATATACGGTAATCAAGTTAACTCGCAATCCTCTTTTGATAAAATAAACAGACGAGTTCTTTAAGGTCATATCTACACTACAGGTATTACTGTGGCACAGCTGTGGTGCCTTTCTATGCCGCAGCCGTGTCAGAGCCTCCTACAGGGACAGGCTGGTTCTCGACCTACTGTAGTGATGGTAGCTAGGTCAATGGAAGCATTCGGCCCCCTAGCTAGCTGTGTCTACACTGGGGATTAGGTCGGCATAGCTGTGGTGCTCAGAGGTGTGAATTGTTCATATCCCTTAGTACCGTGCCTATGTCAACCTAACTTTTAAGTCTAGACCAGTCCTAAATCTCTCATCATAGGGCATTTTTGCCAACCAAAGTCATTTTTGTGGCTCTTTTCTACACCTTCTCCAATTTTTCAGTATCTTTTTAAAAATCTGGACACCAGAATTATACACAGTATTCCATTATCAGTCTCACCAATGCTATATACAGAGGTAAACCCTCCTCACTATTTCTACTCACTATCCCCTGTTTACACATCCAAAGGTTGCATAAGCCCTTTTCATCACAGGATCGCACAGGAAACATGTTCAGTCCACGGTAGGCCCACTGTCCTTTTCTGTCACTGCTTTCCAGGAGACAGCTCCCCACCTCTCCCATTCTATAGGTGTGGCCTGTATTTCTTGTTCTTAGATACAGAACTTTGCATTTGGCTGAATTAAAAACATATTTTGTTTTAATGCTCCCAAGTTTGTTTGACAAGACTTTTCACAAAAGCATGTTGACTGGCATTAATTATATTCTTGTCCTTCAGTTCTTTATCAGTCAAATCCCATATCAGTTTTTCCATTATTTTCCCTGGGATTATGTTGGGTTTACCATCTTAGAGTTATCCTGCTTGCCCTTTTTGAATATTGGCAAAACATTGGCACTCTTTCAGTCTTCTGAAATTTCCCCAGTATGCTAAGATTTATTAAAAATAACATCAGCAGGCCAGAGATCTGCTCAGCCAACTCTTTTAGGATCTGGAGTGCAAGTTATATGGGTTTACAGATTTAAAAATGTTTAGCCCTGGTATATATTATTTAACATCCTCCTTAGTTACTGATCTACTAGAAAGTACTTCCTCATCCTCAAGTGATACAAATATATCATCCTGCTTCTTTCCAAACACAGAACAGAAATATTATTTAACACTTCTACATTTTCTGTACCATTATTAATCATTTTTCCATCTAGCAATGGGTCTATATAATTGCTAGGATTTCTTTTGTTCCTAATTCAATTTAAAAACTCCTTTTTATTGTTCTTAGCCCTGCCAGCCATGGATATTTCCCTCATGTGTTTAGTTTCCCTTATGAATTTTCTATAATTCATAACTTTTAATTTATATCGATTGCTATCTATTTCTTTTTTTCTTTTATAATGTTTTTTATTTCAAATTGCTGCCTTCGCTTCACCACCGAGCCAAATGCGCTTCTAGCCAATGTTGTCCTCTTTCTGGATTGTGGAACCATGGCTTTTTGGCCAACTAGTAAATTCTTCTTAAAATTTTAATTCACATTTTTCTGTCTCATTTTTTTCTCCCTATCAATTTCACTCATAATTTTCCTCATCTTTGGGAAATTAGCCTTCTTGAAGCAACAAGTATAAATCCTACTGCTTGGGATTGTTCTCTTCTTGCCCATAATGAATGTAAGATAAAGGTACTCTGATAAAAATAGTTTTTGGAGCTTTGGGCTCTGATCTACAGATACCAAATCAGATACTGCTCCCTTCATTGCCTTGACATGCCTCTATATTCAGTGAGTTTAAAGACATTTATTCTCATTTCATAGATGAGTAGCCTCTTTCAAGATTAGAATTCAGGTGAGCAGGCAACATAGTGTGAATACCCAAGCAAGCTAAATATAAAAAGTTAAATTTTTGGTTGATGGGACTAGCCTTCTACTGCAAACAGTCACCACAGGCTTTGTTTAGTGGAATCAAAAAAACAGAGAAGGTAACTACTGTTTCTCAGCATGAAATAACTCTGACAGAGTATGTTGTTACAATTGGCAAAGGGAATATAACCAAGAACTTTTGCCCTTTACCACAGATTATCAAAAGAGAGAAATAAATACTCACGAAAAACATAAGAAGTGAATTTTGATGATTGGCATGGCAAGCCCTTCTTCAACATGAAGGGCATCTTTGCCTCTTGATAATCTTTTATTTATGCTTTCCAAGACAAATAAATTAGCTGTGTTTTCCTGCATTAATAAAGAGTTTGTCTGTCAGAGATACTAAAGCTTGTATGAAATTTGGTGTAACACGGTAGTTTATATATACTAATAATCTAACTATAACACAGGAGAAAAAGATGAGTTTTGTTTTTCATTACTTTCACAGTAATAGCTTTGCTTGCTAGTTACATGTTTGCTAAACTTGTTCATGATCTGAGATGTCATATATGTGGTTGCTCGTTTTGATATTGTAACAATGAATTGATTGATAGTCTCTCAAAGGTTTCAGTTTTGAGTCAAAGAACTAGAAATGTAATGTTCTTATTCCCTGGGCCTTTCAAACAGTTGAATAAAAACTGTCTTGTTTAAAAAAAGGATTTGGAGTATTGACTAATTGGTCACATAAATCATAGAATCATAGGACTGGAAGGGACCTCGAGAGGTCATCTAGTCCAGTCCCCTGCACTCATGGCAGGACTAAGTATTATCTAGATTGTTCTTGACAAGTGTTTGTCTAATCAGCTCTTAAAAATCTCCAATGATGGAGATTCCACATCCTCCCTTGGAAATTTATCCTGACAGTTAGGAAGTTTTTCCTAATGTCCAACCTAAACCTCCCTTGCTGCAATTTACGCCCGTTGCTTCTTGTCCTATCCTCAGAGGTTAAGTAGAACAATTCTTCTCCCTCCTCCTTGTAACAACCTTTTATGTACTTGAAAACTGTTACCATGTCCTCTCTGTCTTCTCTTCTCTAGACTAAACAGATCCATTTTTTTTCAATCTTCCCTCATAGGTCATGTTTTCTAGCCCTTTAATCATTTTTGTGGGGGGACAGGAGGGAGAGGGGAATTCTGCATACTGTCAACATGTAAGCACAGTAACAAAACAAATGTAATTTACTTCTCCAGAGCAGTATATAAAACCAGAGCTCTGTGTGTGTATGTGTATATATACATATGTGTATACATCTCTACCTCAATATAACACTGTCCTCGGGAGCCAAAAAATCTTACCTCTTACTGTGTTGTAGGTGAAATCGCATTATATCAAACTTGCTTTGATCCACCGGAGTGCGCAGACCCGCTCCCCCGGAGCACTGCTTTACTGCATTATATCCGAATTCGTGTTATATAGAGTCGTGTTATATCGAGGTAGAGGTATGTATGTATGTATATATATACACCTCTACCTTGATATAATGTGTATATATAAAAATCTCTCCAGAGCGGTATACAAGATACCAATGAAACAATGAAGTGCACAAGTAGGAAACATGGAAAAAATGTTAAAAGTATAATTCCAAAACCAAATTCCCTGAAGATCTGACATACAAAGGTCTAAAAGATGGCTGGAATCTGACTGGTACAGTAGATGACTATGTAAAATGGAAAAATGAGCAGTGTTTGTTTGAGGAATTTGCTAGTCCTTTCTCAAAGACACTGCTAAGAACTCCCAAGAAAGTGATACCATCAGAATCAAAAATGTAAGTTTAGATCCTATCAGCATTAAGTGAAAGATCAGTTCATGTGCCAGACTTTTTTGTCTTGAATGAAAACTGACTGATAGATTGAATGCTCCTCAAAGAAAATTGCCTTTTTTATGTTTCTAATTAACCTGAATCCAAAATTTACTTAGGGTTTATTTCTTTTGAAGAAATCACCACATTAGCAGTATATCAAAATTAACTGTCTTTGTTGAATATGATTGTTTAAATGTGGCAATCAGGTTGAAGTCATTTGTGAGGAGCTTGCATAGGGTCCAGGTATTATTTTGGGCTATTTGTGTCTCTTAGGTGAACTTCTGTTTGAGTTAGACTACAAATGCTGCTGAGTTGTTGTGTTGCATTCACTTTGATTTTCTCAATATAATTTTTTTTGCTAGTGATGGGGACTCTGCTATGTTCTTCATCTGCACATGCATTTCAAAAAATTTGGAAATAAGAAAAACAAGCATAATCTCATTGAGTTTAATGTTTAAAGATCTACCAAAGGTGTATTGAAGGGTGATTTATTGATAATGAAAACCATTTGGTACACAATGTCTCCATTTGATGGACCTGTTCTTTTACTATTTTTTACTGTTAGTCGAGTGCATTCAGTAGGTATATGATTTCAACAGGACTCTCTGAGGTTGAGCTCTGAGGGAATTGTGTATTATTAACAGGAGAGATTACAAAAAATATTGCCCTACAACTTTATAAGAATGGCCCAGTGTTGACTGGGCCTCAAGTTTATTAATACATTGAATTGCACAATGTAATTTGCCTGATATCTGGGTTTTCATAGCTTTGCATTATTTTTCGAGACTGTTTTTGCTTGCTAGAAGCATGCTTTGAATGAAAACAAGTCTCATTTCATTTTACATAGCACAAGTATACAAGTTTTTTTTTTACTTAAATGTCCTATTTAGCACTCTAAATGTGCAGTAGTGTATATATGGTTTATCTTTAAAACCAGTATGCCAAGGTCCTTCTGTATTTACAGCTCCCTGAACAATTACCTAATTTGCAATAATATGTAATTACTATATAGTTCACTTATATTTACCAGGCAGAACCTATGCACACTAGTTGCTGTTTTAAGGAAAGAAGCCAGGGAATGATTTTAGTGCTCTGCATTGTAAAGTTTTAAGTACATGAATTACTTTCTTTTCCCTTTTCTTAAATGCCCTTCTTATTCACCTCTCTGAGACTTTGTACATTTTCTACCCTGCATAGTTTAGGCCCAGATTTTTAGCAGTATTAAGGCTAACTGGTTTACGAGCCTACATCTCATTTTCAAAACCGTTTTAGACTGTTGATGGGATTTACAATCCTAAATGCCTAAATCCCTTTTGGAAATGAGAATTAGGGCTTGTCTTTGCTACTGGGGAGATCGACACTGCTGCAAATCGATGCAGTAGATGTTGATTTAGTGAGTCTAGTGAAGACCCACTAAATCGACGACAGAGCACTCTCCGGTCCACCCTGGTACTCCAGCTCTCTGAGCAGAGTAAGGGAAGTCGACTGGAGAGTATCTCCCATCAATGCAGCACAGTGAAGACACCGTGGTTAGTCGACCTAAGCTACGTCGAGTCCAGCTACGTTATTCATGTAGCGGGAGTAGTGTAACTTAGGTCGACTTACCCCTGTAGTGAAGTCAAGCCCTTAGACTCCTAAATTAGTTAGGCATTGCAACACTGAGCAGAGCAATGACTAAATACTTTAAAAATCTGGGCCTATCTTACTAGAGTCCTCAGTTAAAAATAAGATGATTACACTAAATTGGTTGTCCTCACATTCAAAACATGAAACAGCGCAATTTCTTATCTGCTCATTGACTGGTATTGAAACTAGATGGTTTATGATCTCTGACTTAGTGCCCCAAACTGCTGTTTAAGCTGAAAATACCATTTTTGGTTGTCTTTCATTTTGAGTGTGTTTGTTTTGATGGCATTGTGCCAAGATAGGCTGTCTCTTGCTATGTGTTTGTAAAACATTCAGTGTAGCAGAATGAGGCCCTGATTTGACTCGGGCCTCTGGGCACTAGTGCAGTACAAATAATAAGGACTGGTAATCATCCTAAGAAGGTGTTGCAACTAGCAGTGAGGACACAGACGTAATGGAAGGATACCTTCAGTAGAGTGGTTTGAAAAATAGGAAGTGAAAATAGATTCACTCTAGGGAAAATGGATCCATAAGCACTGACTTACTGGGTCAGACTATGGTCCATCTTGCCCAGTTAACTTCTCTGACAACTGCTCATACCAGAGTTTCAGAGGGAGTGTACAGAACAGGGCAATTACAGAGTGATGCACCCTGTCTTCCCCTCCTGGCTTCTGGTTGTCAGAGGTTTAGGGTCACCCCAAGCATGGGATTGCATCCCTGACAATGCCGGCTTATCGTCATTGATGGACATATCCTCTTTTAACTTATCCAGTTATACTTTTGGCCTTCACAACATCCCACGGCAATCAGTTCCACAGGTTAGTTGTGCATTGTGTGAAAAAGTACTTCTTTTTTGTATTGAATATGCTGCCTATTTATTTCATTGGGTGACCCTTAGTTTTTGTATTGTGTGAAAGAGTAAATAACATTTCTCTATTCACTTTCTCCACATGATTTATGATTTTACAGACCTCTGTCATATCCGCGCCCCCCTCCCCCTTAGTAGTCTCTTTTCTAAGATGAACGGCTATTTTTTTCCTTGTATGGAAGCTGTTCCATACCTTTGAGTATCTTTGTTGCCCTTCATTGAACCTTTTTCAGACCCACTATCCTTTTGAGACAGGGCACCCAGAACTGGACACAGTATTTACTGTGTGAGTGCACCATGATTTATACAGTGGCACTATAATACTTTGTCTTCTTTTCTATCCCTTTCCTAATAGTTCCTAACATACTGTGAGCTTTGTTTGATCACTGCTGCTAACTGAGCAGAAACTTTCAGAGAACTATCCATGGTGACTCTAAAATCTCTTTCTTAGGTGGCAATAGCTATTTTATACCCCATCGTTTTGTATGTATAGTTGGGAATATTTTTTCCAGTGTGCATACTTTCCACTTATTAATGTTGAATTTCATTTTGTTGCCTAGTCGCTCAGTTTTGTCAGATCCTTCTGTAACTGCTTGCACTCTGCACTGGACTTAAGCATCTTGAATAATTTTGTATTGTCTCCAAACTGTGACACTTCACTATTCACACCCTTTACATTTTCATTAAATAATATCTTGAATACATTGAATGGGAGACATTACCTGTCAGGACATTTGTTGGAAAAGTAATATGGCAAAATGCAAAATTTCCAGTACGTTCTTGAAACGTATTGGAGACAAGTTTTTGAAAGTGAGGAAGTAACTAGGAGGTAAGCCATTTTAGACTGATTTTGACCAACAGGGAGGAATTGGTAGCGAATCTGAAGGTGGAAGGCAATTTGGGTGAGTGTGATAATAAAATGGCAGATTTCATGATCCTGAGGATAGGAAGGAGTGAGAGCAGCAGAATAAGGAAAATGGACTTCAAAAAAAGCACACTTTAACAATCTGAGAACTTGTACATAAGGTCCCATGAGAAGAAGATATAAGGGAAAAAGGGAGTTCAGGAGAGTGGGCAGTTTCTCAAGACAAGTATATCAAAGACACAACTGCAAACAATGCGAAGAAAAGATAAGGAGGATAGTAAGTGGTCAATATGGCTCTATTAGGACCTGAAAATCAAAAAAGAATCTACAAAAAATGGAAACATTGACAAATTGCTAAGGAGGAGTTCAAAAGAATAGCACAAGCATGTAGGTTCAACATCAGAAGGGTTAAGGCACAGAATGAGTTACATCTAGAAAGGAACATAAAAAGGCAATAAAAAAAGGTTCCTTATATACATAAGGAGCAAGAGAAAGACAAAAGAAACTGGAGGTCCTCTACATCTTGGGAAAGGAGAGCCTATAACTGATGACATCAAGAAAGCTGAGGTGTTTAATGCCTATTTTGTGTCAGTCTTCACTAAAAAGATTAATGGTGACAAGATACTCAGCACAATTAATATTAACAACAAAGGAAAAGGAGTGCAAGCCAATATAGGAAAAGAACACGTTAAAGAGTATTTAGATAAGATTAATGTTTTCAAGTTGTCAGGGCCTGATGAAATTCATCCTAGGGGACTTAGGGTACTAGCTGAAGCAATCTTGGAAATATTGGTAATTATCTTTGAGAACTGGAGGGTGAATGAGTTTGCAGAGGACTGGAGAAGGGCAAACATAGTACCTGTCATTAAAAGTGGGGAACAAAGAGAACTCAGGGAATTATAGACCAGCCAGCCTAACTTCAATTCCAGGAAAAGATCCTGGAACGAATTATTAAACGATTAGTTTGTAAGCACCTGGAGGATAATAGGGTTATAAGGAATAACCAGCATGGATTTGTCAAGAAGAAATCATGACAAACCAACTTCATTTCCTGGTCTGACAAGATTCCTGGAACAGCGTATGGGGGGAAGCAGTAGACATAATATATTGTAGTAAGGCTTTTGACACAGTTCCACCTGACATTCTCATAAGCAAACTCGGGAAATATGGTCTAGGAATTACTATGAGGTAGGTGCACAGCTGGTTGGGAGACCATAGAGGACTTATCAATGGTTTGCTGTCAAACTGGGAGGGTGTATCTAGTGGGCTCCTGCAGGGGTCTGTCCTGGGTCCGGTACTATTCAATCTTTGTATTAATAACTCGGATAATGGAGTGGAGAGTATACTTACCAAATCTGAAGAATACACCAAGCCTGTAGGGGTTGCAAGCACTTGGAAGGACAGGATTGGAATTCAAAATACCTTGACAAATTGGAGAGTTGGTCTGAATTCGACAAGATGAAATTTAATAAAGACAAGTGAAAAATACTTCACTTAGGAAGGAAAAATCAAATGTGGCTAGGCGGTAGTAATATTGCTAAAAAGGATCTAAGGGAGCTGGTAGATCACAAATTGCCTGTGAGTCAATAATGTGGTGCAGTTGTGCAAAATGCTAATATTATTCTGGAGTGTATTAAGAGAAGTGTTGTATGTAAGACATGGGAGGTAATTGTCCCATGCTACTTGGCACTGGTGAGACCTCAGCTGGAGTACTGGTTATAATTTTTGAAACCACACTAGGAAGATGTGGACAAATTGGAGAGAATCCAGAGGAGAGCAACAAAAATGATACAAGGCTTAGAAAACCTATGATGAAAGGTTAAAAAACTGGCCATGTTTAATCTTGAGAAAAGAAGGCTGAGGGGGGACCTTATAAGTCTTCAAATGTAATAAGTGCTGTTATAAAGAGGACAGTGATTAATTGATCTCTGTGTCCACTGAAGGTAGCACAAGAAGTAATGGGCTTAATCTGCAGCAAGGGAGATTTAGGTTGCATATTAGGAAAAAAAATTTAACTATAAGAGTAGCTAAGCTCTGGAATAGGCTTGCAAGGGAGGTTTTTGAATCCCCATCATTGGAGGGTTTGAAGAACAGGTTGAACAAACACGTCAGGGATGTTCTAGGTTTATTGATCCTGCTGCAACACAGGTGGCTGGACTTGATGACTTCTCAAGGTCCCTTTCAGCCCTATATTTTTATGATTCTGTGAACAGCACAGGTCCCAGTACAGATCCAAACTCAACAACTATCAATACTACTTTTTACTTCTCTAGGGTCTTTCAGGCAAGAATCTCAAAGCATTAAAAGAACAAAGAAAGGGAAGTGGGGATTTTAGAAGCATCTAAATTTCTTAGAACACAAGTGCCACTGCGCACAGGAAAATTATACTTGTATACTAGTTAACTATTCTGTTGTAACTGGTAAAACTCCCTGCGTGGACACTTCCTCTGGAACAAGAGCGGCTTTTTCTTGTTTTAGCTTAAGCCCCTTCCAAAGAGACACAAGTCTGGAATGAGAGTGACTTTCAGTCACTAAATATTTGGGGCAGATTTTGAATGATCACCCTGGAAACCGGTGGGCTAACTCACTGGCCTGTGCACCAAAGAACACTTTCCAGCCATAGGATTCCAGTCCTTTTTCTTCAGAGCTTCAGTTTTATGTTGAACTTCTGGTGCTCTTGAAAAATATCACTCAGGTCCCTTTCCCCTGACTTACTTCCTACAGGATTACACTCCAAAGGCTGTCTGTTTGGAAGTCAAGGCAAACCTCTCTGCTTTCTTCTCCTTCATAACCTGCTGTCTGCAGGATTACGCTCTCCAGGTCATCTGCCTAAGAGTCACATGCAAACTGTTTTTTCCCCCTGACCCAGAGATTTCTATTGAAGACTACATGTTCCCTGCAGCTCTTCAGCCTGTTCCTTGCAGGATTACACGCCACAGTTCTTCTACCTGGGGGATGCACATGAGCTGGAATCTTTCCCTCGATCCAGGGATTGCTGCAAGAACCTTTTTACTCCTGGCAATACTCACTAGCAACTAAGCTTACTTGCTGGCTCTTAGGAAGAGCAGGTGATTGTCTAGCTATCCTCTGAACTCTAGCTTCACAGCATCAACTGGGAGGCAGCCAATTAGCTACAGGTGGAGGCTAAGCCAACTCCATTAAAGGGCCATCCCACCCTGTGACACAGCCCTTTGACAATTGTCTGAGACATCCATTACCCTAGAAATGCCAGTGTTAATTAACATATCATTTATACCATAAATAAATAAATACAGTAAGATGGGGGTAGGCACCAAATCCTGGTGAAATTTGAAGGGATTTGAGAGTCTGACTTTCTTAGGCTGTGAAAATCCTAGTTGTTGTTTTCATTCTACTTCTTCCGGATCTCCACAAAATTGTGCGCACGCATGTGCACACACTTATCTTTGTAGGAAGTGCTAGTATCCCCGGGTTGCTATACTTGGGACACGGGGTAGCAGCTGATGGTACAGTTACTTTCATGTTAGCCTGAAATTTATTTATTTATTTGTGTAACAGCAGTGTCTGGAGAACTTAACCAAGAGCAATGTCTCATTGTGCTAGGCACTGTACAAACTCATAGTAAGAGAGAATCCCTGGGTTAAACCTGGCCCTCGGTGTCAGCATCAAAACTCGCATTGGCTTCAGTGAAAGTAGAATTTCACTCCGTCTTGAAGATGTTACAATCTAAACAGACGAGAGGCCAAGAGTGGGAGAAAGGGAATATATTTGTTGTTATTAGTCCCATTTGGCAGCTGGGGAACTGAGATACAGAAAAAGTAAATAACTTGCCAAGAGGACACAACTGTGGCAGGGCTGGTGTTGAGTAGAGATCTCCTGAGTCCCAGCAGAGACCATCCTTCTCAAACATCTCCATGTTTCCCAAAAATCAGCCTCATAGCAAATTTCCTAAGATAAACACTTAAATTGAAACATGTATCTGGGAAATAAAATGTGGATATTTTTCACACTCTTAAAATTACATTTGTGAGCTGCTTCAATAATTGAAAATGTTGTTTGGAAATCAAACAGAAAAGTTTTCAATTAGTTTGAAACATGGTAATTTAATGGAAAAATGTCCATAGATCCATAAAGAATACATACGTGCACCATATGCGGCAAGAGGAGACTTAAAAGCTTAATTTTCTTGGCAGTCCTCAGTAAATTTGGTGGATAGCTCCTGTTTATATTAATGAAATTAGAAGTATAAATTTCCAGACTGTTCTGAAAATGTATCTGCATTAAAAAAAAAATCACTCTGGCAAGAGTTTTTTGGGGAGGAAGGAAAGCAGCCTCATCACAGGGACAGAAGAGTTCAAAGAATGCTTTGCAAATAAATGTGTTCAGACTGTAAATTGGAGTCTGTTTCCACAACTCAACAGTCATGTGAAGCACTTCCAAACAATTGGCTGTATCCAGGGCTGGTGCAAGGATGTTTTGCGCCCTAGGCGAAACTTCCACCTTGCGTCCCCCACCCCCACGCACCTGCCCTAAAGTGTCCCCCCCGTGGCAGCTTCTCCCCTCCGCCCTGAGGTGCCTCCTTGCGGCAGCTCCCCACCCCCTAGTCTCTGCCATGAGGCACCCCCCAGGGCCGGTGCAACCATTTAGGCGACCTAGGCAGTCGCCTAGGGCGCTAGGATTTGGGGAGGGGGCGCCATTTTCTTCGGCAGCGACCGCGGCAGCCAGATCTTCAGCTGCCCCAGTTGCCGCCGGCATTTAGGCAGAGGGAGCTGGGGCAGGGGAGCGCGGGGAGAGCCGCCTGCTGCAAGTAAGGGGGGTGGTGGCACAGCACGCAGAGGAACTTCCTGCCCCAGCTCACTCCTGTTCCTCCTCCTCCTCTCCGAGCACGCCGTGGCTGCTTCACTTCCCCCGCCTCCCAGGCTTGCGGCGCATAAGCTGATTGGCACCGCAAGCCTGGGAAGCGGGAGAAGTGAAGCAGCAACAGCGTGCTTGGGGTGCTCGTGCGTGGAGCAGGGGTGAGCTGGGGTGCGGGGGGGGGTGCCTCAGGGCAGAGGGTGGGGCGTGGGGAGCTGCTGCAGGGGGTCACCTCAGGGCAGAGGTGGGGAGCTGCCACGGGGGGCGCGCCTCAGTGTGGGGACATGGGGGGGACGCAAGATGGAAGTTTCGCCTAAGGGTGCGAACCATCCTTGCACCAGCCCCAGCCCCAGCCCCAGCCCCAGCCCCAGCCCTGCTCCACGCACGAGCACCCCGAGCATGCCATCGCTACTTCACTTCTCCCACCTCCCAGGCTTGCGGCACCTAAGCTGATTGGCGCCACAAGCCTGGAGGCAGAAGAAGTGAAGCAGCTACGGTGTGCTGGGGGAGGAGGGGGCAGGAGTGAGCTGGGGCAGGGAGTTCCCCTGCGTGCTGTGCCGCCCCCCCCCCTTACTTGCTGCAGGCGGCCTTTCCCGTTCTCTCCTGCCCCAGCTCTCTCCACCTAAATGCCGGCGGCGACCGGGGCGGCCTAAGAGCCGGCCGCCACGGTCACTGCCGAAGAAAATGGTGTCCCCCCAAATCCCAGCGCCTTAGGCGACTGCCTAGGTCGCCTAAATGGTTGCACCGGCCCTGGCTGTATCCAATCACTCCCTCAGAAGTGGGACTTTACCTGTCTCCTCACCAGTCTCTCTCTCCCCCCTTGTTTGGCCTTGAATGATGGATTCTTGCACAAATGATCGTTACAGCACATATTCTGTTCAAATTTTGATTGCTATGGTTTTGCATCCCAAAACACATTGTGGCTTTGAGAGCACACAAGAAAGCACTGGCCAGGGGGGCACAGTGTGAGGACTAGCAGATCCACTCTGAACCCTTCTTGAACCCTTTCAGACCTTTTCTGCCCCTGCCCAGGTCATCTGAAATGTACCAGCGAAGGATGGTCTGACCTTTAGTCTCTGGTCTTTCAGGTGGCATGAAAAGAAAAGAGGCTCAACAAGTCTCTCGGGTGACTCAAGTATTTATTTCCAATTATGCCTCAGTCCCAGAATGCATGGAATGGCTTTTGGGATGCCATTTTAAGATATATTGTATGTGCATTTATTCCATCACATGATTGCGCAGACTCCTCCCCCTTTCTGACCTTCACAGCTGCTAACTGCACAAAAGAGGCAGTGCTTTTTCTACCCCTGCCTAGTAGGAGACACCCTGGGGAGGACAACGAAAACTTTGCTGTGGTTTTGACATTGCTCTAGTCTGAATCTCTCTGATAATAAATATGATAGAATCATAGCTGACAAAAGACTTCCTGTTTCACCCAGCTCCATCTGAGTGCTGGATTTCCCCCTGTAATACTCTTGAGGGTTTTATTGTTGAACACTTTAGCTGTGGTGGTTCTGTAGGGTAGGGAAGGCTGTGCATTGTTGAATATATGGTCAACTGATTTGCTGCTGAATACTACAACTCTCTCTCTTTTGGGGAAGAAGGGAGCTAGAAATTCAATAAGCTCTCCACTAGGAATACAACTAAATAGTCATATATATTTCTAATGGCTGTAATGCTCCTTACTGCTTTGCTGCACGTCTTTCACTCGAGGACTTTAATGGTGGACCTGATTGTGTAATGTCTTTTCACATGAAAAGCCTTATGTACAGGGGAGAATCATTTTACACGTGATCACTTCTAGAACTCTAGCTTAATGTCTGGTATAAAGATAATAACGAACAGAGGTTTGGTCTGGTGGCAGTGGTGGATCAGAAATCTTCTTTTCATTCCCGCACTGTCAGTTTACCTTACATTGTCAGGACACATGTTCCATTTACTTCTCAGAAGTATTTTACTAGTACTCTTTTGACTTTGTGTAGGTCAGTAAAGGCATCCGTTAAAAAGAACTGTGATGCATTTACCAGCCCAAGCAAATTAAGGGTATTCCACCTGTGCCACGGTTCAATTGGGCTGACTTGTAGCAGCCTTCTGAATGGTTTTTTTTTTTTTTTTTGTGGTGGCTGTCATAGCACTGAACAGACTCAGGAGACATGGGTTCTATTCTCAGCTACACCTTGGGCAAGTCACATCACCTCATTGTGCCTCAGGTTTCCCATCTGTAAAGCAGGGATAACGACCTGCTTTGTAAGTCTTCTGATGAAAAGGGCTATAGAAATGCTAGATATTAATTATTTTAAAAAAAACCTCTAGCCCTTATGGTTGCAGAGATTCCATTAGGTGGACGCTTTAAAGGTGATGCAGTGATAGCTACACATACCCTGAAATGATAGCTGTGAGAGGAGTGAATGATTCTTTTGACTTCATGGAGGGTTGACTTTGATCTCCATTGTCAACTATTTTGCTGCTGACTGAAGCCCACAATTAAAAGGAGAGAGGATCATATTATGAACATTTGCACAATCTTGTGTATCATATAGGGGGAACTCAGTTTCTTGGAATAAGAGGAAGAGTTTGGTTTGTGGGCAGACCTCTGCCATATGCCCACAGCTATTGAGAATCAAATTAGGACCAAAGGAATGCAGCAGATGTCCAATGCTTTGATACCCTGAATACATGATTCTCCTAGGAATGGATGTAATTTGCAGTAGATTCTCTCTTCTTCTCACACACCCTGATCTAAGATGCTTGTTGTGGGGGCTGAACAAGCCAACCAGGATCCACCTGTGAGTAGTTAATTACCTGGAGGGGTGGCAGTTAATTAGCTTCATGGACACCTGGACCTTATAAGAGACCTGGCAAAGATTAGCCTGGCAATTAGAAACTCAGGGAGTGAAATGGCTTCTGTGGAAGGCCCTGAGCCAAGGTCTGCTGAGGAAAGGGTGCTCCAGGGGAACCAGTGCTCTATACCAAAAGAGAGTTGTAACCACAGGGAGCACGTAGGCTCTGGGCCAGGGTCTGCAGGGGAAAGGTAATTCCCAGGGAGCTGTGAGACTCTCAAAGTAGCCCAGAAAGGGGCTAGAATCAGAGGGCAGGCTGAAGAGAAGCCCCAAAGGGCAGAAGAACTTTTTGTTTTGTTGGGACTTTTTAGTTTGGATTTTTGCCACCCCAGAAGGGGTTACTTAGTTTGTGAGTTGGCTGGAAGGCTTAGCCACATCTCTGGCATAAGGCAGTGTCTGGAGAGCTGAGGACACTCACCTTGGGGTGGGAAACTGAGTCAGGGAGTGCCTGCCTGCCATGCCAGGCTCAGCCAGCAGGGGATGATACAGGGTGGCAGTGCCCCATGACAGCTCTTTTATGTAAATACTAAACAATGCTACCGAGTAAATGGTTTGAAAACACATCTTTGGTTCCAAAAGGCCTGCTATTGGATCCCATATAACCCCTTTTTACAACCTTCCTAATATCTCCTATTTTCTTACTATTTTCTGTATATTAAAAAAAATCTTATTTTTCTAAACTCAATCTTATTTTTGAAAACAGCTCAAATAATAAATAACTTATTAACCCAGCATGCGTTAATGTACAGAATCTTAATATAAAGACTATGGTAAGTAAACACATAACATTTAAAAAAATCATGTACAGTTATTTATCCTCGCCAAATCTTCTCCCCCCGAGTGAATGCAAGCTGTCTCTTTAATAATGCAAAGGAGTAGTAAATTTCAAGCTGAGGACGGGCAATAACAAGGAGAGTTATTTCCACAATGCCCTAATGTCAGTTGAGTGGCTTAGGAGCACACCTTATTAGTTCTAACAGGCTGGTTAGCATTGGGTCACCTCTGTGGCTCCATCTCCCCTCAGCAGGGTCACTCATCTCCAGGCTATATTTGGGGAGGAGGGGGAAGGGAGGTGGTAACACATTTAGAGCTTCTCTCATCTCACAGACATTTTTGAGCTGTTTATTTTTATTTGTTACCCATTCCCTCTTTTTTTATTCTCTCCCTCTCTCACCCTCTCTCCTATCCAGTACATCTTTGCAGCCTGCATAAATTCTGTGCATTGAGTAAACCCCTCCCACATGAGAGCAAATTAAAGCAGAAACCATGTCTTTTCAGAAGAGAAATCATTCAAATTAATTTTGGTTGTGCCTGTGTGTGGACAAATAACCTAATACAAGAAAAATGTTTAATGCAAGAAAACCCAACATGGTTGCACATTCAATTAAGCATGACTGTCCTGAATGAATGCATGAAAATATATATGTATATGTAGGTAAACACAGCAAATACTATTCCAGTGTTGAGAGATGATAGAACACACTTGTTTTTTTACATAAGCAAGTTCAAGACTCTTGTTTAATGAATGACAATCTTTTTCCCAGCAAGAAGAAATTTGCTAAAAGCTCTGCGTTATGGAAATGTGCATGTAGGTTTCTTTTTTGTGTGTGCCTACCACCATCAATCCTCTTTTCTTCCCCCTCTTCTGTCCGCCAGTTCCCATCCAAAAATGAATGCAAAGAAATACTATTAGGCTGTCTGGTTATGTATTTTTTATGAGGCCATACAAGACACTGCCTGACCCTGTGCAGCTCATGTTATAACCACACTGAAGATGCTTTTCATTTGGGTTCTGCTTTTCAGCCTGGATGACCTCTATTAAATAAGAAAGAAAGAAAGGAAAAAATGGCCTAATATGTGACCCCCGGGACTAGTCGCTTCAAGGATTACATTTAATTCATATGATAATATTGAAATATAATGCTTCATGTCTAATGTTTTAGATATTTTTCTTTTCTTTCTCTTTATTTCAGGGACTTGGTCTTATCATAGGTATTTTTCATCAGTTTTGGGTGGAGGACAGTAACTCAGGTTCTGGTCAGATTCTTAAAATTACCTTTTTTCGTTAGGAGACTGGATGTGAATACAAAACACTGCTCTTCCTGCTCTCTCTGAATGAGGAGAAGAGACACATAGGCAGAGAAATTAATTTTTCTAGGAATATGTGTCTGCCAAGAGCTCTCTTTCAAATAAAGCAAATGCCAAAATAAAGCTTGTTTCTTAACCCATTGTTAACAACTGACCCCCCCGCAACTTCGCCATCAGTGTGGCTGCTTTCCTGCTTCTATTGTTTGTATTCCCACCATTGCATTCACAGTTGTCAATGTGCATGTATTTATTGTACATACACACACAGAGTGTGTCTGTCCATGCTTACGCACACTTATTATTAAAACTGCACTGTTCATAGCCCTAGACTACGTGTATTTAATGTTCCATCGTTTCTGATGAAAGCATATATCTTGGGGGTTTATAACTTGGTTATAAAAATGCACTCTGGGATGAAACATGATCTACAGTATTTCACTTTAGGAGCATATTTTCAAAAATACATTTGGACATTTCTAATTACTTGGTGTGAGAATATTTAATAAAGTTTGTTTTTTGTGTACTTTGGAATTTCACAGTCAATCCATAATCTAATCTAATAATTTGTATTTTGAAGCAATGCAATTCTCAAAGCATTCATGCTAATGATAATTCTTGAACTACTACTACACGTATACATGAGATATTTTCCAACAAATATTTAATTTAGGGTTCTTAGAAGGTGGATTTAATCTACAGCCATAGCAGTAGGTTTGATGCAATGGATGTTATCACTTCTGAGGAGTCATTACAGTCTATTGATAAATAATGTGTGTATCAAACTGGATAACAAAAACTGTCTCTTTTAAAACAATAGGCCTGCATATATATTTATTCAGTCTCATAAACACAGAGCTGCTGTTGTGATAAGTTTGCAGGTTAGATGTGTTTTTCTGTTTATTATTGTCATTAGAAAAATTAAATAAAAAAATCACTACCACAAAAATACAGTTTAAATAACACTGAGGTTTTAGTGGCAACAGCCCAGAGCCAGAAATTCATAGTTAAGACTGAACCTACATCCTTAACCGTTATACACAAATGCTGCAAATAGTATATGGTATGTAAAATCCATCACTCTTTGGATACCCATGAAGTGAAACAACAGGGTAGCTTAAGAACAGAGTTTCTGTATTAACTCTGAATGTCACTGCATTTGTTTGCGTCCTAGGCTGAACAGTATTCACATTTTTTTGGTGAAAATGTAATGCTCTGTAATAGATACAGGTGGGCTATATAGACACACACGTGCAGCTCAGTATTTTGTGTGTGATATTTTAAAAAATATATACCGGCTTTGGGTTCCCTTTTGTAAAGCATTAAGCTGTGACCCTCCCCTCCTCTTTTCCCTCCCCCTGCAGCCCTAGACTTCATGATGCCTTGACTGCTAGCTTAACATGGAGTTGTCTTTTTTATTTTTTTTATAAACCCAGTCACAACACAGAAAGAGGAGGAGGAGGAAGAGAGAGAAAGAGAAAACTAAAAACCCTGAAGGATGGTTCTCAAAAATTCGAAAGGAACCACAGGGAATTCCTTTTAAGAGCAACAGAAAGCGAGCCAGCTGAGGTAAGGCGGTTCGAGCTTACCCTTTCTCCCCCACCCCCCTTTTGGTTATAAATTGCTGCTGCTTTATGGAGTGGGGAGGGCAGGTGGGTGGGGAAGACACCTAACTTCTTTACTGCTTAAGCAATCTGAGCCTAGAACTCATGTGAATATGCAAATAGGGCTGGCTGGGCTGCGTTGCTGACACGTGTATGTGTTGTATCCTTCTCCCCACCTCCCTGTCTTAGCGTCTGATCTTCAACAGATTGCTGTTGTTTCTTGTGATCACCAGCCCTGCGTGCTGGGCCGGGCCGGGGGGGGCATGGGGGGCTGGAAGGCATGGAACCATGACATGATTGCTGTGACTTTTTTCTATTACTGTGTGCCTTTTTTCTAGCTCATTTGCATGTCAAAGTGGTGGAGGTGTGAGGGCCGAGATTAGTATGGAGATGACATAATAATGCAATGAATTAAATGTGATCACTTCTGTGAGCAACCGAGGAGGGTGTGTGGGGGGGGGGGAGAGCGAGCGGGGGAGAACGAGAAAGGCTTCTGATTTTTCACCACACGTTGATTGATGTCAGGGGCTAACAGGATGCATCTTTTTATTGTTATGATGATGATGATTGCAATGATTATACTGATCATTAGTGAGAAATTTAAATTTTAAAATGGTCAGTGCTGGATATTTGGTGTGCATGCATGTTTCGAGCATCAGGGTAAATCCCCTTACTACAAGAATTTAACTTTCTTCTGTTCAGAAAGACAGCATGCAGGATTCAAAAGATTATTAATTTATGAAATATAGTGGGTTGAATTACATAGATTCCTAATGCAGTTCTGGTTTTATTGAAAATATACAAAAAGATCAGACATTTTTGTTTATTAAAAGAAAATCTTTCATTGGAGAAATGGTTTAGCTATTTACAGTCAATGAAATTTGATTTTTATCTTTTGTTTTGCTTTATCCACATTTTAATAAAACAGCTATAAAGCATAACCCTACCACAATGATTGCTGAACAAAGCAGATTTTCAGGCAGTTAGTTTTGGGTCTGAGTGTGATTTTAAAATTGTGAATATTTTCTCTAAGTCTTATTGCTGTTTTGGACATAATCCCTGAAAAGTGTAAAGGCAGTTAGAGGGGTGAGAGTATTTCAGTGTAACCCAAATAAAAATGTAACTAAAAGAGATTAAAATATTCAGTATACTTGAACTATTTTAACAGAATTCAAATTAATTTTTGTCTGCAGATATGCTCATTTTTCTGATAATCAGTATATACCTGTCTGTTCGAAATAAATGTGTGTATATGGGGGGGGGGAGGGTGTATGTGTGGCATACAGAAGTTTTGTACTGATTGTGATGCCTGCCAATAACCTTGATGCTATAAATGACCACTTTCAAGTCAACAGACTATCACTAAATTTAATTCATTGAAAAAGAAAATCCAAAGCCACGCCATTCGTTTTTCTTAGTTATTACTGGAGACTTTTTAAAGGGATATACTAATTGGACAATTGTATTCACTAGAATACTAAATAAACAGAAAAGAAGATCTAACTCTTGGGTGGGGGGAGTTGAATAAAAATCCTGCATAGAAATTATTGGATCGATCATAACGTCGTAGGCTAAGAGACAACGAGACAACAGAAAGTAGAGAAGCAAAAAGGCAAGTGCAGTAAGACTGGTGTATACCCCTGTTATAACTGTGCACAGGAGAAACCCACCTGTCCAAATTCTCTGTTGCTAGAACAGTGGCTGTCATCACTACCTTCTTGATCTCGGCAATACTTACATTCTTGCACCTTCTTTGAGTTCTCACAGGAGTCAATGACTTTTTTATGCAGTTCTGATAAATGTTAGTTTTTGTTCTGCTAATCTCATTATTCATGTATTCTGAATTGTCCACAAACTAATGCAGAACATTAGGCCATTTGTATAAAGTCACTGTTAATCCCGTCTCTCACAAACAAAGGTGTCAGTAGAAAGTTGTTTCAGCATGAGCTCATTTCACTTACATTGCGTGCTGAGGTCCCCCAAATTCAGCAGCTACTGTTAATATCATGTAAAAGGACAGATTTACCAACACTGTTTATACCTCTTATGACAAATAAAATTGCATGACAGCCTTGTCTTTTTGGCCACCCTTTCAGGGGACATTTTGATCAGATTTTACAGCTTTACATCATATATGAACACCTGTATTCTTGTTCTCTCTCTGTGCACCTGAAGTGCTATGCATGTATGTGTACTGCTTTCTCTTCACCTCAGTCTTCTGTCCAATAAAGAAGAAAGGCAGGGATGAGGATTGTTGCTATTGATCTGCCCAAGGGGATCATTAGGCATCAGTATCAATCTACAAATCAGTAGGCCTGTGTTACTTGCTTGGGCAGTCATTGCCAATTTGTTCCTATTAGATGGCCGAGCCCGGAGGTGTTTGATGAGCAGATTGGGTCTTTATCTCAGCACTGGAGAGCTTGCAGACTTGCAGAGAGACAAGAGAGGGTTAGGGGATTTTTGTTGTTTGTTTAGCTTTTTTTACGAAAATCTGGTTGCATTTTACTGTACTGTAGAGAGAGGTTCTGTGGGCAGAATGTGTTTCTAGTTAAATTTAGTTTTCCACATCATATTAAAAGTATTGGGAGTTAAGGAGAAACTATTTTTTAAAATAATCTACTGCACTTTATTTGGTATATTTACCAGCAGTGCACCATATAAACATATATATTCATGCCAGGTTCTTTTGTTATCAGTTTCAGGTTACACATCGGAATAATTGTAACACAATGTCTTTTCTTTCGTTCTCCCTGTGCCCATTCCTAGAAGTTCATGTAGTTGCTGTGGATGAGGTGACCATAATTGCTATATCTTTGTGGTTTAATTAGATAAAGTGAAAGTAAAACATTTAGATAATTTTATATTGGAAAATATTATTTACATTTTGCCCGTGAAAACTAAATAAAAACGTAAACTAGATACTGTAGCTGGAACTACATAATTTTTTAAAAAATCTTGTTTTTAAAGCAGTGACCGTAGGCTGTTAATACAGATGGTACTAGAACAGTCTCTCCCCTAATCTGCATATTGTTTTTATTTTGTAATTTTTCAAACATATGTGTAGAAATGTGAAACAGGTAAACAAAAATGTGATATTCTGGGGGAATATAAAACAGGAGGAAAGAACGAGCAGTTCGAACAAGTGTTATGATGCAACATTAACTCTTCGTTATTGCGTGAAAACCTCAATTTCCACCTGTGTTTCATTCACTCATGACATGAGCATCATGCACAGTTTAAATCTCTGTCCAGCTGTTGGTGCTCACTGATTGGATTTCTAATTTCCAGATTTTCTCAGGGGGATTAACAGACTTGTATGGGTGTTGGTACTTTCCAGTGAGTTTATAATTTGTAGTTTGTGCCTATTACCTGTGACAATCAAATCATTTCTCAATATTTGTCAAGTAAAAAATTATACACAAAGCACTGTGGACTTTATTTGTCATGCTATATATATACAAATACAAGTGCAATAAGTAAAACCAATGTAATCCTACATTTACACAGCAATCACAGCACCTGCTGTATAAAACCAAGTTCCTTTGAGTACTTTTTGGTTATATGTCATATTTCAAGTAACATAAAATAATGAATGCTTTTAGAAATTAGAAGTATTTTTAATTCTGATTATTAATATTTTCTTTTAACCTTTTACGTCCCTCGGCTTTGGGGACAGTTCAGTTCCTGCACCTTGAGAAAAGAATTCACCTCATTCTGGTCTGACAAGAAGTTTTGTTGTTGAGCTTCTACCATATCTGTGTAGAAATACATCTGTGTGTGACTTTTGGAAGCCAGACAGTGTTTGTTTATCATAATCTACATACAACCAGCTAGCTTTAATCTCTATGTTGTGTGTATAGAAATCAATTTGGAGTATATTCAGAGGGATTTTTTTTTCAGAAGGAGTTTGTTGTACAAATATTTATGGACCTTTTCCTTTGTAGTAGAGATTTCAGTTGAAATGACCATCATGCCATTAATGGCAGATTTCATCTTAAGGAAAATGTTGCCAAAAGATATTATTTGTTTTAAACACATGGGATTTCAAATTGAAATTTGCTTTGCTACTACGGATAAAAATGCATGATCTTTGAGAAGAAATTCCAGATCTTTTTTATACTGAAATAAAAGCAGGAGGAAACACCCTCACCAAATTAAATGTAAGAATGTCTCTGTATGGGAACTTAAGCAACTTTTAAAATGCATGCACATTCTGGCTATCTCCAGTTCAGGACATTTGTAGTTGTGCATGCAGAAATGTTATGTTTTTGTTTTTAATCACAAATCTTTCTTTTTCTTTTTCTTTATTGCTGTAACTATATATTGGATCTTTTCCCTGTTTTGTTTAGTATGGTTTCTTTTGTGAAATTTCTCCATGAAACAATTGATACATTCTCCGCACGCTGTGGCGAGTGGAAAAAAAAGCCCTTAGATTAATGGTCAGTGCCTCATACACACAAATTTGTGTTACGATACTACAGAGAAGCTGCGAATTACTGACAAGATCTAGAATAATTCCTAATGCTGTCGAAGGCTTCATTCTCTCCCCCACATGATGGATGAGACATAAGAAGTGCTTTCTGAGATCATTAATGTGCATCATTCTGTTAAGTGTTATTAAAGTCCGTCAGTCTTAGGCAGCAAAAACTATATCTTATCCCTTATATTGCTTCTGTTTTGTAAAATTATAACTGCAGGTCCTGTCTCTTCCTAATGTGGTCTTTTTGGTACTCTTTTCCAAATGGTGGGTTTATGCCATAATATTTAATACATTTTTAGGGTTGTATATTTTCTTCTATTCAAAATATTTGATTGCTACATGTGAGACTACATGTAGTTTCAGGATTACATTATTTATAACCTTTAAAATAGAATAAAGCTGGAAAGCATCCTTACTAAAATAATTATTTAAGGGGTGAGCTTAGAACTGAATTTTTATTCTGAATTTGTGCCTGTGTTAAACCTGTGTGAAGCTAGTTGGCAATTCAGTCCTATATGATTCAGTTTAAATTAAGCAGACTGCCTTGTAACCTTAAGAAGAAGAAAAGGCTTTCCATTTTTGTTCTAAGTACACAATGCATAAGATGACATTCAGTTACATACACTTCCATATGCAGACCATTGGATTAATTGTTTAAAAAACACGGACACTGTTATTTGAACCTATAGTAATCAAGATTCCTTGTTTGAGAAGTAAACACATGCAGAGCTAAAAATGGAGATACACTATTATATACAGGAGGCAAAAACTTTTGCAGTTTTGTTACATTTAGACAGAAAACCATCCTGTATATTGCTGGTTCTTGTACTCTTCCCCTCCTCCCCAATCTGTTGTCTGTAGCACTTGACTTTTTTGGGGGAGGGGGACGGAAGGGGGAAAGGGTGGGAGGTAAGCCAGGTAGAGATTACAGATGGATCATATTAAATCAAAAGTAATTTTAACCAAACAGGAGAATTCACTTTAAACGTTTTTAACCTTTCTTAAGAGCCAATTTTTCCCTAAGCCCTGTGATAATAAAATACAATATAATTTATAGAGCGCTTTCCATGGATACACATTCCTAACTCTTTTTTTTACAGTCAGATAAAATGTTATCCAACCACTGGGATGATAATCAAGGGAAAACAAAAAGCAAGTGATCATAAAACCATTTAGAAATGTAACATTCCTTTTTAAAAAGATTCAGACATACTTGGAAAGGCTCACTTATATACTTTTAATAGAATTATAGAAGTTTGAGGCACAGCTGGTAAAAGCTCAGTCATCCACAGCACAGCTAGTTTTTGAGCATTTAATTTTATATTTGAATAATTCTCCAGATCAAGCTATAATCATGAATGTCGTATAAAAAGATTTTTTTCATAAATTACATTATTTCACAGATGTGCAAATACTTCTCAGAAAAAAATTACATTGATCAGTTTTTAATACCCCCCTGTCTCACCCTTCAGTCAAAGGAAAAAATAGCTTTTTTCCCATCTTTGTCTTCAGAAAGGTGCTAGATTGTAAACATCTGAAGGAAATGAAAGGGTTGGCCAGTCCACCCCAAATTCTTTCCAGATTTTAATTCCTTTCACCAGCAGCCTTCTGTTCTTATAAGAGAGGGAGGGACAGAGAAAGAGGGAGAGAAGATATCTCTGTTTCTTATTAAAATTTAAAGTGAAAAGCACTGATATAATTTACTAATTTTGAATCTGCTAATTTAGAGGGGGGCTTGAACAGCAAGAGGCACAGTTTAGGGAACGTGTATGCTGGCAATTTGGCAAGGTAAAGCATTTGAAGCCAATTAAGATCTAATTCTGTACGGAAGATATGGACAAGAGACAATCTAGTTTTGTTCTGATTTGTAGTTTTCAAAACAAGTGTTTGGAGTTGATTTTTTTTTTCTGATAAGCTATAGCGCAACTCATGTTTGTATGAAGACGTAATTATTGTACTATGAACACTTTTGATATATAGTATGTTCTCTTCAAGCTTAATCAACATTATTTCCTTTCTGTTGCAAAATGTTTAGATATTTCGGGGAAGAAATGTTCCAATTTAATGCCATAGTAGTTTTTGCAAATGTTCACCTCTGTTCCTGAAATGTCATTAGACTTTAGTGAAAGAAACAGGTGCTTTTTGCATCAGAAGTGCACAATTGAATTAAAACTTCTGAACACATTTTTCTACATAATTCTTTATCTGACATGAACATTTAATTGAGCAATAGTTCATAATACATATATTGTTATTGCCTGATTATATATTTGAATATATTGTGTATTGTTCTGAGTGGAAAATATTGTCTTTATGTTTCATTCATGGATGACAGTCTGGATAAAATGTATATTTCAAGGCTTCCTCATCCAATATATGATTCAGTCACTCTTTTAGCAGAAAAAAGTTAAAAATAACTTTATAAAAATAAAACAAGGTGTTATACTGTGACTGTTTGGCCTTAAATTGTAGTTGCCTGTTTGTCTTTCAGGACATTTAAGTGCCAGATGCACTGGGAGAAAGCAATCTAAACATCAGAGTTTATTTTCAATATCCAAGTGGTATAAAAATATGCAAACCCTGATCACAGTGCTATGGAAACTACTCCACAAAAATGTGGAACGAAAGCTGTTACTGTAAGTGTGGTTCATGTATTGTAACAGCTGTGACAGCCTGATACAGTTTAACACTTGTTCAATTATAAGGAAAATATTCAAAAGCAAACGTGATGTATATGAGGTTTGTAATAATCTTTCAAATTTACAAAAGAAACCAAAACCAACCTCCATCCCCTACAATGTTTTCCCTCAAAATTAATGTTTCAGTTGAGTCTTTGAGATTTTGGAAATGTTCCTGTCCCCTTCCCTCCAACATAAAAAGTATTTTCAGGACTTGTGTTACAGCTATTTGCAAGTTATTTTAGGCCTCTGTTCTTTTATATCCACTTAATAACTTCAGAAGATGATTTCAGGTACAGACCACACTTTGTGTTTTTAAGAGGGGGGGAATGTGTTAAAAGTGAACATACATTTATGACACGTGGATTTCAATTTACTCAAGAAAGCTTGAACTGATTCTAGGACGAGCCTTGTGTTCTGGGAATGTGGACATCTACCCCTCTGCTTTCTGTTAACCAAATGCTTAAATTAAATGCGGCAAACATATATTAATACTTAGCTGTGGTAAAATGTGGTTAATATATAGTACGTACAACAGATCTTTAAATGGACAATTGGTTTTATTTTTGGTGGATTACATCAACCTTTATTTGTTTTAAGTGTTGAAAAGGAAGTTGTTAAAAACATTTAGCTATTTAGATCATTAATAAATTGCAATGAAGATTCTTTTTATTTTTTATCCTTACCAGAATTAATATAGACTTTTTCATAACATCCCAGACTTTCTGACTACAGGGCATGACTGACATTGATGGAGGTGTCGTGCATGGAGAGTGGACAATAGATCCCCTTCATTTTCAGAGTTATGCTGGGTATAACCAAACAACTCATACTGAAATAATAGAAGTTTTGTGGCTAAATCTCATGCAACATATTTACAAATGAAATTTAAATATTAAAACTTTTCTGTGGCTTCAAGGAAAGTTGTTATGAAATGTCTGACATGTTTATGTACACCTAATTGGAGGTGAAGGTGGCAAGAATAGAAAGAATTCAGAGAAACTTCTTTTTCATTTTGCTTTGCTTGGTATGGGCAATTCATAATGGGATCCTAGTATTTCCAGACCCAAACTCTCATTTTTTAAGTAATTGCTGTTATCTGGAATAAAATGTTGCCTTAGAAATTATTGACATAACAGTCCCCATGGGAACTCCATAGCAGTCAAAGTGAAATCCAACAATAAATCCGGGGGCCACCTGGCTAACTATCATTAAACAGCTTTGTCAGTGGAAAAACTCTTTCAAAGCTTAATTCTTCTTAAATGTAAAGTTCAGTGATCATGTTTGTGTGTAACTTTAATAGAATTTTGTCTTTTACTTTTATCTTTGTTTAAATAATCCCTCAAAGCATCTTCAACAGCAAAAATGCTGTGTTTCGCACTGATGACATAATTCACTAAACTCCAGCTTAGTTGAAAGCGAAGAGGTTACAAAGCATTAAAATTAAAAGGTCTTCTCATGTCACTAGGCCTGTGGTGCCCAAACGGGGGTTCGCAAAATGTTGCAGGGGGTTCTCAGGAAAAAATTCCCTAATGGCAGGCAGAGCTGTCCCTAGGGACTGTGGGCAGCATGGGGCCAGCAGCCCAGAGCCCCTGGACTTCCAAGAGCTAAGCAGATCAAAGCAAGCATATTTATTACACTGAGGAGATATAAACTTCAAGACTCCTTATAAGAAATGGAAAGGGAGGTGGATATTTTTTGCTGTTTTTAAAAGTAAACAGGCAGCTAGTATAGTTTTTAAAATTATTATGAAGAACAAGTTGAAGCTTTGTTGTAACTTGTATTGTTTGCCTGGACTGCTCAAGACCTGAAGGCTTGTGCAGGAGGAACTCTTTGAGTTGGCTTCTTAAATACCTTCCTGCTGTTTCACATTTGATATTCCTTGATGAAACATAGGAGCCTTGTCTTATAACAGGCTTGTTCAAAGTGATACAAGCTGCAAAAGTCAGATCTTGGAAGAGGGTTGCCATTTTCATAAAGTAATAAAAATACTGTATTGCTAAATAATAATAAATAATAGTGTGTAATAAGCATGTCAAAAAACAAATTTTATATTTCCAAGATCACTCCTTTTATAATTTATACTCAGGTAAAGGAGAAAATCCCTGGAAATATTTATTTTCAGGAGCGGGTTCGCAAGACTTGACATTTTAGTGAAAGGGGTTCACAGATTGTTAAAGTTTGGGAAACACTGCACTAGGCCTAAAAGTCTTAGTATGTAAAATGGTTTTCAGTAAATGTTGAGAACAAACAAAAAATGCAACTGTTTGTAGTTTTCAATATTTTTAAAATTAATGAATCCTTGCCAATTAACAAGATTATTTAAACCTATTTTCAGCAACTGAGAAAAGCTAAGGTCCAAATTTGGTAGTTCCTGTTTGTGCCCTGACCCTGCAAAGAAAACTTGCATGAAAAGACTTGCATGTGCAGGTCTGCTTTTAGTCTTCACTACTATTTAAATCAATGGCAGTGTTGTCTGAGGTAGCACTACAGGATTTGACCCACTTGATTACATTCTAGCCTTATTCTATATATGGAAATCCCATTGAAGTCAATTTGAATTTTGAGCAAAAATTGAGGGTAGAATATGCTTTAAACAATGGGGGAAATGGTAGATTTAACAACTGATACTTTGGCAACGGAAACAAAGACTGTAAAAAGTTATCACTTAAGAGCATTATTCTGATCTCAAAGTAATGTAAATGAGGAGGGATTTCACTGGAATCAGTTGACTTAAAATAAAAGTGAGATCAATTTGGACCTCAAACTATTTTAAGAGATGCTCTTCAGATAATACTCATAGATAACTGAAAGAAAACCACGCAATCTTATTAAACAAACCAACTAACCCCTTGTTGTCAGATACTTGACAGCTTTTTTTATTGGATATAAATAGGCAAAGTGTTACGTGTTCACATGTAACTTTTGGGTTTGCCTTTATAAAATGATAAGTGCTTTATTAGGTAAAAGAGGTGTCGAATACCTCCGTGAGTCAAACCCTACTTTAGACCCAACGCTTTGTCAACTTGATCAGTGGGGTTATTTACATGCATTTCTTTCTTTTTTTTAAAAAAAAATTAATAAATACAAAAAACCACCTGTGACCAATGTGGTCTAATGTACAAAAGTGTCCTGGCAAAAGAGCTCAGCTTTTGAAAGTGAACGTAGAAGTATCAAAGCATCTTCATGTATATTGTGACAAACTGAAGTTTTCAGAGTCCTTGTCTGCTCTGCAGCTCATCCATTACATGAATGACGTGAAAATAGTTGTTTCTCTGAGATATCAGCAGGCTGCACAAACTCCGTTACTTTAAAAATACTGGAGGCTAGCTCATCTATAGACTTCTTCTGAATGAGTATGTGTGGTCCAGCTCATTGAAAGAAAGTAAGTCACTACAAAAGGCACTGGAATTACATACCATAACATAGTACCACTGGCTATATATTGAAAACACAATGGCTAAGTTGAGACATTTGGGGTAGCTCACTTCATGTATTCATTTTTAAAGTGTAGTTTCAGATGATTGGGAACCATTAAGTTGCATACCCAGGTTTGTGTGGCCACGTGTTCTTAAACTGTTCTTCTTCTTCCCCTTCTCCCGCCTTTTGTTTACTATCTTTTTGGTTCATCTTGTCTTTAGTTTGTTTGTAAGGTCGCTGGGGCAGGGAATGTGTCATCCTAACTGCTTGAGCAGCACATAGTACAATGAGGTTGCCATCATATTTATGTGTTAATGAAGTATAAATAATATGTGAACAATCATCTTCTAAATCCTAGGTTTTCAAGTGAATACTAATGTCTTGAAATTAAAAATATTAGACAACAAACAGCAGTTTGTTCCAGGGCAAATTCTATAGTACAGTAACTTATTGTCAAAAACATCCTGGAAATTAAGGGGGCAGAAGAAAGATGCATCACCTCAGTTTTTCATTATAATTATCTGTTAATTTCAGCAAGTATATTTCTATGTTCAATAAGAACTGTCCAGACAATTGTGCTTTGATATTTAAAAAACTGAACATTATTGCAAAAGACAGTTTAAACTGATTTCAGAAATACAGACTTATATTTAAAGTTGCTGGAAAAATAGGCTATGTTTTTCTATGGGTATTTAAACATACCCATTTTACAAATCTCCCAGTTTGATACTTAAAAGATAGAGCTACTGGTGAGTAATCAAAGCTAAAATAAATTTATATTATTCTAAGTTAAAGATATTTGTGTAGGTATTTAAAGATGAGTTTATAGCTGGTATTATAATACATAGTGTAGGCTTTATTTTTTCCATTGGTCATCTCCAGATTTCTAATACCTTAAACATATCTACTTTTCTTATACTGTGACTTTTTTTTTATAAACAGGACAAAATAATTTCTGTAAATGTTTTAAATTTGGAAAAGTAGATTTATGATTTCCTCTTCCTTTGCTTGTATCAATATAATGATATCCTTATCACCTTTATCTTTTTTCTAGTGCATTTTGTTTTGTGTCAACTTTTTAATTTCAACTTTTTTACTTTTTAAGAGAATTCTATTGTTTCAGGGCAAGTCTACCCACCCCACCCTTGCAGAAGTGTATAAAGTACTGTTCTTATGTTCTTTCAAAAGGAGTGGTATACAGTAATACATTGATTCAGGAGTAGAAATTGTGATTGACCTTAGCGGTGAAATGCTAGCTCCATTGAAGTCAGTGGCAAAGCTCCCATTGAGTTCAGTAGAGGCAGGATTTCACTTTGAAGGTAGGCCCTTTATTGACTAGCCTTAATATAATTGGATTCTGGGATATTGTTTACCCTTTGGCCATAGAATGGTCACTCTCCCTAAATACATTCAGGGTTCTTGTTTCTTCACAAATGTTTACTGTATGATAAAAAACAGATGCAAATACAAATTTAAACTTTTTCTTTATAATTTGGATAAAAACATCTACATTTTGGTAAGATACCAAAACTATTTCAGGAACATTTTCTCTGTATGGGGTGCTGATTTGCTGTAAAATATATTCCAGGAGAAACCAGATTTCCTTTGCAAAATAAGAAACCCAGTAGTTGTATGTGGGCCCTTATACATACTCTATCTTTGTGCAGAGATTGATGGTAGACTATGGCCCATTCGTTTGTACAATAACAAGATGTGTTAACCCCTAAAACAATGAAGATGAATAAACTTGTTTCTGCTCATTCTCTAACTGGGTGTCCTCACTTCCTTTCTGTTATTGCTACTTCCATTTTCCTCTGCCTACCAAAACAGGGTCTTCCCACCTCCCTTTTGACCTCTTCTACCTGCCTCTCCCTGCCAATAAACAACAAACACTCTCAAGCCAAGTGAACCAATCATATCATGGTCCTCACTTGCTGCCTCCTACCTGGCCATCCCACCTCCTCATTCTTCAAAGGTGCTGGGTCCATATTGATTCTTCCCTGGCCTGAGCGCCTGATGTTGACCCACTTCCCCTCTGCTGATTCCTAGACGGAGGAAATGACAGCGAATCAGCCCGGGGAAAGGGGGTCGTCCCAGAAAAACAGGAAGAGAAGTTAGGTGGGTTTTGCTCTTTCATCATGTTTATTGGTCAGCTGCTCTTCAGAATCACCAGAAATCCTGCCTGCCAGGCAAAGTGAAAGACAGGGGTGGCTTTCTGGTTAGGTTACTGGACTGAGAATTGGGAGACTTAAATTTGGTTCCTGGCTCTCCCACAGATTACCTGTGTGTTCATGAACAAATCACTTAATCTATCTGTGCTTCAGTTCCCCATCTATAAAAAGGTGACATTCTTTTCTTTCTCTCATCTTTTGTTTTGTTAGTTGGATGTGCTTCAGGACAGGGTCTGCCTCTTACGATGCACGTGCACATTGGTCATGGCCTCTAGGTGCAACTTGAGTATAAATAATAATGGGTGCAATATATAAAAGCACTTGCGTGATTTAGGAGCACAAGGCCCGTTGAGTTGGGCCTTGTGCTTTTAACTCACTCAGTTGCTATTGAAAATTCCACTTTATAATAATAGTTAATAGTGCCTCAGAATGGGCACAGAAAATCCTTGGAAATCGATCTGGATCTAGGTGAAAGGCATCTGGGAGTTAGCTAGTTTCCAGAGGGGTTAGTATATGCAGTGAAGGATCTGAGCAAAGACTGTATGGTCATCTAGTGCAAAACTTATGATATAGCCTAAAAATGTCAGAGATTTTTATTACATCACATACGTTGCACAAAGCGTCACAAACAGTGCCGTGACATCAAGGAGCAAGCCCTGAAATATGAGAGCAACATACCTCTTACTATTTTTGTCCTTTCCACTAGAGATTCTGACATACACGACTTATAAAAATCACAGGCTGGAGATTGCAGAGGGGGACACCAAGGTCGTTTGCTGCTAGTGATTATTTTTCTGGGTGGTGTTAACTTGTTACTCAGCAGTAGTTGGAGGGAGTTGAAAAGAGGCTTTAGCTGGAAATTAAGAAGGAAAATGCTGGGAAGAGATTTCAGAAACAGAACATAATGAACTATAAAAGAACCTGATGTTTCAGTGACAATTTTTTTTTCTTTTTCTTCAGTGCACAAAGTTGGATTGAGCATTTTTCCAGTTAATTCTCCAGCCTTTTGAAACATGAGCTTTTAGCTAGAGTTTAACTTTCCTTTCCCAGTAGATGGCATTGTAGTCTGTCCAGTAGATGGTAAGAAGCTCTCCTAACCTATAGGACATACTGATTCATTTTTGTTCTGAGCTGCTTCCTCCTCCTCCTTCCCCCATTAAATACCATCTGTGTGGTCATAAAGAAGAATCCTGCTTTTTGTGGTTACCTGTAACTCTGAAAAGAGTTGATTTCTTTTAAATATTGTTCACTAACTAATCTAAAGTCAGTGTCCCAAACAGGAAAAATATAGAAATAGTAATGACACGTAGCTTAATAAATGTATGGACATTTTAAAAATATAAAATTCCATAAAATAAAAGCTACTTCTACC
Source organism: Gopherus evgoodei (assembly GCF_007399415.2). Lineage (NCBI taxonomy): Eukaryota > Metazoa > Chordata > Testudines > Testudinidae > Gopherus > Gopherus evgoodei. The sequence goes on from NC_044333.1 coordinate 42,165,147, forward strand.
TTTAGTACCTTACTAAATACACATTGGGCCATGAATACCAATACCTGTGGTATTTCTCTGTGTCTCTGTGCAGAGCTTTTCTTTTTTAATTTCAGGAGTTTTGCTCACAAAATATGTGGTCCATGACAGTAACCCTTAAAGCTTCTAATTAATTTGTGTTTACTAATCATCCTGAAGGAAAATGTACACTAAATTTAAACCAAAGGGAAAAAGAGTATGTTTGAAATTTTTAATATGCCTGTGTGTGTGTATAAGAATTTTAATTTGTTAAGGAATGGGAGAACCCCTGTGAAACCTTTCACCCCATCTCAGATTTGGAAGATGCACAAAACATTCAGTGGATTTCTGATGGGGGTATACGTTTTCTGGTTTGTATTTCTGCTTCTTATATTTGTGTGTGATTTTCATGGACTATTTTTAATACCTAAGAGAGCCATTAATGCAGCCTTAATAACAAGAGATCTGATGGTCTCATGGTATTTCAGTTTCTGGTTGCTGGAAATATCCTGAGAACACCAGATCTCACGTTATTTTGGCCCCATAAGTAATTCTCTCAGGAATAAAAAAAATACTGAGATATTTGAGTTCCTATGGAACTCAAGTGCATAGCCCTGTTTTCTATCAGAGATATCAGTTAGCACCTTTTCTTACCTTCAAGCTTATACATCCCCATCATTCAATGAAATTACTATTGCTCTTTCCCCAAAACTGTTGTTAGAATATTGGGCTACTAGGAAACTTTTGTGAAGCAGAAGAAAATTTTAGTTTCCTCTATATCTGTATATAAATAAAAGATTATCCTGATGATTTTATTTCTAAATAACAGGTTATATAAAAATAAAAAAAAATATATCAAAGCTGGTTTTATTTTGTGGTTGTCTTAACTATAACCATCAATTTTATAGTTAGTTGTTATTTATTAATCGAGTAAATGGTTTCTTTAGCTCTTAAATAGAACAAGATAACCTCCCAGTATCTGGATTAAGTTTTCCTCGGTATCAACTGGCTTAAAAATACCAAACTTGATTCCTTTTGAATTAACTGAGCCTTATTTTATTTTTTTCAATATCACATATCACCATAGTAACCACTAGCTGTCAGTTCAGTTTCTGACATTTTTCTCATTTGGTAAGATTTCAGAATTGCCATCCTCGCTGCCAACATGTCATGAACAAGAAAAAAAAAATTGCATGAAAAATCTAATGGGTGTCTGGTCTGATTGTCCTCACTTGTGGCAGGAAAGACAAAAACTGATGAATTGTGAAATGTATTCAGAGGGATTCAAGAAAAGCAAGTGTCTAGGACCCCCCTCCTCACCAACACCACCTCCTTTTCATCTTGTTTTGCTTGATGCTCCATACATGCTTGCCCTGACACTTGGGTTTGTAGAAATTTAAGATTAACAGTTTTTACATTCACCCTGCTGATTTCCACCCCCCTTTTAAAGTCATCATTAAAAATAAGGTTAGCGGGGCTTATATTTAGCACTGTTTCCCACTCAGATTGCTGACATTTCAGCACCTTCAAATTGGTTTCAAACATTTAAAATGTTTCGATTGCAAACAGACAACTCTGTTTGTTTCTATGTTTCTTTGTCCAGCTGTAGATTTTTTGCCTATTAGAGAGAAATCATTAAGCAGACCTCATATGTAATAAAGAAAAAAACGAATACTGGGTAATTTATCAGGGGATTGTATTAGTGAGTAAAAGTACAGTAAATAGCAATACTGACTTTCTCTTTTCCTTAATCAGGCAGTTTATCGATTGACTTACTAAAAATTATATAAACTATTTTAAAACAAAAATATCTGATTGTTTTCAGTTTTGAAAATATTTGCTTCATGAAATAAACAGGTAGAAATGTGATTATTACTGTAATAGAGAGGACAAAGTAACAGTCTGCTTTGGCAAAACAAATATTAAACTAAATATTTCTAGGTGTGTAATATATATGTTATATAATGTCCACAAATGCACACTGCATGTGTGTGTTATGTTTGTGTGTGTGTGTATATATAATTTGTGTGTATACAAATAGAAACAGTGTTGATAGAGAAAGTGTAACTTAGATGTGTTTCCAGAGGTTTTGTTTTTGGCTAGATCAGTCTTAGCACGGTATATTTTTTCCTGACTGCCTACAAATTCAGGCTCAGCAGCAGGAACTCATTTCAGAAACATAAAACTGATTTGATAAGCAGCTGCAGTATTCAGTTCCTTTTTACTAACGGGTGGACAACCCTAGGATTTTGAGTGCACAGCTCAGTACTGTTTCTGTTTCAAATTTCAGATGTTGTTGCTCAGCCTGTTATGAAACATGCAAAAAATAAATGAAAATAACTGAAACAACACTAAACATTATAAACATTTGGGAACATTTTTTAGGAATGTATACCTGTAAGTATGTTTGCACACTATGCATACATGTATGTGTATCTGGAACAGAAATCTCTGAAGATATATTTCTGTAAAATAAAAATATATATCTATATTCAAAATTAAACCCAAACTATATTGTGGCATAATTTTCTCTAAATATTGGATTTTATACTGCTAAATTCACATTTTGAATTTTTATTATATGATTAAGAAGCGTTGTTCAAAATAGTGTGTTGTGTGTTTGCAGACACTCCTACGTGCTTCTGTATGTTATTTTATATAAACGCGTACGTGTGTGTGGTGTGTGAGAAATGTGTTAGAAAATTAGGTAGGTTTCTTAATAATTTAACTTAAAAAAAAGTAAAATTAAAAATAGTTGAGGAACCGGTAATATGCGTTCCTAATTTTATTATGAGCAGATATAATCCTGGAGAAATATTTTCAAAATTATTACTGAATTTCATTGCATGTTTCAGACCTGTATTTGGTAAAAGATAAAATGTTTTTAAAAACTTGTGCATAATTTTAGTTCACAAAGCTAATAAACTGGAAAGGTGCAGTTCTTTTTAATTAAAAAAAATTGTGTGCTGTGTTTGAAAAGAAATGGTGTAAACAGGATGAACTGTAATTTCTTCATGGTTTATAAGATTTATAACAATAATCAGCAAAACATCGTAACATTGTTTGCACCTTGTGTGCCCTTAAGCCATTGGATCATTCAGTTAATTGTATAAATTCCATATATTATGGGAAACAATGATGTATTGTTTATATTCAGCTTGTCAGGTGTATAAATATTAAAATATATTAGCAAAAAATGGCTGATTATCCCTCAAACGTTTCGTGATAAATCTTATCTTTTTATGGTTTTGGTGGGAGGGGGCACCAGACTAAATATTTTATGTTATTTGAAAATATTCTTTGAACAACCTAGATTTATTATTAACATTTTAAACATTTATAACTGCCTTAAAAATTCTGAAGCTTGGTCCACTTTACAGTCCTGTATGAAGGTAAAGTTATTTTTGTATGAAAAATACACAGTTGATAGAGATTATACCATTTATCCAGCATAATATGTACAATTTATGCATATTTCATCTTTTTTTATAAAATATAAGCCATGTGCATAAACGTAATCATAGCATACAAGACTTGATGCAATAATATTGAATGTTAATTTATGTGTAAGCATGCTTTATATTAGTCATGTATACACTTTGGTTTGGTTAGTTATGTACACAGACATACAGTGTATATGTATTTGCATATATCTGTACACACTGTAATTCTACTGAAAATGTATTTTTAGTTTTATATGTGCATGTCTCTTTCTCTGTGTAAATATATTCCACATAGCATACTGCACGCTATCCTATGTAGCATGAATGTAAAGACTGTACAAGGGAATGTGAAGAGAACACAGTGATACACATTTGTTGATACAAATATATCTATTTAATGAATAAATAAATACAGCATTGGACTGTGTCGCAAATGTACTTGGCAACTAGCCCTATCCAGTGAGTGTGCACAGTACGTTTAGAAGGGAGAGGAAATGTCAGAACAGAGTCTTGTAAATACATGCGGCTGGAAAGAATAAAATAAAAAATGATGACTAGCACTGACAGGCAGACTTGGGGTGTATGATATACTTTGTTCATTTGATTCTTAGAACTCAGTCGGGGGTTAAATTGGAATCCAGACATCAAAGAATTCTTCCACCAGACCCAAATTCTGTCCATATATTTTTTCTTACAGTTGTCATAATTTTAGCTAATTTCACAGTGCAATAAATTTTTGCTGTTTGAAGTATTTTTCTAAATGTACATATAATATACAGATGGAATATCTTCTCCTATATAATATGCAAACAATCTCTCACATGTCTGTACATACAGAACACTATATATAGGCATGTGAAACCTCTCTCTTTGTGCATGGTGTGTATGCACACACACGCATACAGTACACAAACATGAGTCTAATTCAGAGAGTCTCAGGGAAGAAAAGGCTAACTAGTTTAAACAGCAACACCTTGGTTTCTTTTTTGCCCCGACTGTTGTCTGAAAACGCTTGAAGCATGTGGTGCTGCATATTTCGTGGGTTTGCAGATTTTCTGTACGATTTTTATCTGAAGGTCAGGGCTGTGGAAATACATCAGGTTGCGATTTGGGATGTTTGCCATTTGCCATTTAGCCTCACTCCTCCTTATCAGATTGCTTTGTAACATGGGCCTAATAAAACAGGGAGCTGTTAGATGGAGAAGAAATAAATATTGTTCTATTTTTATGCGATTTCTTTAGCTTTACAGTGCATACAGTTTTAATGCATTTGTTTAACTTTATCCATTTGTTATAGATTTGTTGACCTCTGGCACTATGTTTAATGGTGGTTATTTATAATTTCATTGGAAATTTGCATATATGCAATAAAAAATTGAAAAAAGGCTTTACATTTCTTTCAGATTTTTAGAAAAGGTTTGCAGATAGGAAGGCAACATTAGAAAGAAAGCCACTGCTAATCACTTCCGCATGTACACTCTATCTCAGTTTAAAAACACAAATCTCTTTTTATGACAGTTTTCTTCTACATAGATTTTACTTGAAAATTTAAAAGCTTGCTCATAGTCGTCCATTGGCCCTGTTTTCCCTCTTTACCCGTGTGTAAGGTTGGTTTAATTTGTCTGCAATACCCTGTTCTAAACAATACAATTAAACAAGATGTGGCTAACATATCACTGCATTAGTATTGTTTATGGAAGCTCCAGATGGTGAGAGAGGGCTTTTTTTTTTTTTTTTTTTTTTTTAATATTGTGAATGGCAGAGATTAAAGTCATTAAAGCTAACTGTCCAATTTCCATCACTTTATCATCCGGTATTCAGTCTGTATGTATGTAAGAGAAAAGGGTAATTTTCTGTCCATGAGAACTGGGGAAAGAGCTTCACTTTCTGCTTATACCTTGAAGGGTTGGAAGAAAGGAGTCACTGGTAAATGAATAGCTCTAGGGCTGTACAGTTTGTCACGTTGATCATGGCTATTCAAAGAGGGGTACCCAGCACACATAACCTACATCTCTTTATGCCTGTTGACTTATTTGTAAATGATGGTTTTAATTTTAAAACGTTCAAAATATCATCAGTCTACAATTAAAAATTAAGAGAGGGAGTGAGTTTGTCAGCCAGCTAAAGACGAGTGCAGTTCAGCATCTTTGTTTAGACAGTTGATACCTATGGAACAGTCTAAGGAGACACAATGGCTTTGCAGGAATTCCGGTGCACATGGTATGTCTCGTCAATGTGGATGCTGGCAGAATGGCTCAGATCAAGATTCTTTGAGGAAACCAAGTCTTAACGTTGTTCTGAGTGTACATACACAGATAGTTCAGGTAGTTTTGAAATTGTTTGTTGCTTCCAGGCAGTTATTAACAGTTCCATTTGCACAAAGCCGTCCCAGCTGTGGTCTCAGCACAAAGTGCTTTGCTTATTACTGCCTCATGGCAAAAGCCTGTCCAACACAAGGAGTTTATTTTTTCCTTGAAATGGGGAAGAGGGGAAGAGAGCTCACCACAATCTTTACAAAAACAAGCTTTTGTTGTTTTAATCTTTGTTAAAGATAAACATTTGCTCTCCATGTTGATATTTTTGTATTTTATTATTTTGTTACTAATTTATCTAACCATTAGCAAATTAAGGTAGATTACTGCTTGGATGCATTAAGAGCAGCACCAAGGAGTTGCAGTCCTTGTGGCTATTTCGGGCAATGTCATAAGCGTACTTTTTTTTTTTTTATTGTCCTCCCAGGGAGCAGAATTTGAACTTAATATTCCATGAAATAAGCCATTGTAATCACGTTGGGTTAATAGAAGAAGTAAAATTGCCTCTCCTCTCACAAGACATTAGAGCAAGGCTGCATTATTAAAGTTTTCTTGCGGACAGGCGGTTTAAAATATATCCTCAGTGGCTGACGCAAGTCTTTTCAGTGGGGATGACAGCTTTTCAGATCTTAATAGGCTGTTCATTTCTGGCCTACGAGTTTTCAGCATTTCTTCTTTTCAAGCCAGGCTGTGACATGATGGCTAAAAACTGACATAAAGAAGTGCCATGTACTGTGAAAACCTTTATTCACTAAGTGGCTCCATGTAAATTGGTGCCAATAAGCAAACAATTAGAACTTTAAAATTGTTGGCTTAAAACCCCTTTTCTTTTAATTATTTGACCTAAATTTCTTTTTACTACTTTGGATCTGCAATCCACTGGGGAAAATAAACACAGACAGAGTGTTTAACAAGTTAGAGTAGATCAGATCTTTATTATAAATAGGTGGAAGAATGATTTAGTCAAGGAGAGTTTGTTGTTAGAAGCTTGGGTTTCTTTCCTCAAACTGAATTTTACACTAAGCTAAACTCTGGTGAAAGGAGAAGGAAGATGCTGTTTTTTGCTTGCTCTCTTTTCTTCCCCAAATAGCACTGTCCAGGGTTTCAGAAACATACAGTGTAAGCAGCAATAATAGCTCACTGATCCTGTGAGTGTCGCTAATTTTGAGAGGTGTGGTATTGTTGTCCACTAGGAGCCATAAGAAGCCCAGGAAACTTCTCTGGCGTTCAACCCTTTTCTCTCCAGCTTTGTGTGCTGTAATGTCTTGCAATATGCTGCCTGAAGATTGTTTTGCTGAAATTATTTGCACAAAATAGACTTTTTGTGTCATTAGTAGTTAAGAAATATATGAACATCTAATGTTTTGCCTGTTCCTCGGCTGCATGGAAGAACTCGCAGATGAGCTTTTTGTGCCTTTGTTTTAATTTATTATTTTTTCTTTTCTTTTCATAACTTCCTTCCTTTTTCTCTTTTGTTCCTCTTTATGCCTCTTGCCTTTATCTGAACAAGCAAATGAACAGCCTGCTCTGGTGGCTCGAAGGGGCGGCTGCAGGCAGTGCTTTCTAAGTGGTGTAGCTCTTAGTCTTCTTGAGACCAAATGTATCACTTTCACAACTTGCTCCGTGCCGGCTGGTCTAGAGGGAAGATACTTTGGAGTCTCCCGCATTAAGAAGCTAATTGTGCACTTGGTCTTAGTGGGCTGTCAGGGGGGAGGAAGGGTGTAACACTGCAGCCTTTCACACCAGGTGCGGTTTGTGTCTCAGGTATCGTAGTGAGGCTTTAAAAACTTGCCAGTTGCTTAAGCTAATTAAATGATGTTACTTTAGTATTTCCAGTATTCTAAGCATTCCCTCTATTATGCAATATGAAGGAAAGTATTGGTAAGACTGCAGAAATGGAGGATACCATATCTGTTTCTCTAAGGCAGAATAGGGAAGTGTTTAAGGGTGGCCACTCTTGTCCTATGCACAAAAACCAGCCTGCACTCAGTGGAGATTTGTACAGAGTGCATTTTGCGCCCCCCATGTGCAGGGATAAGTGAAAGCACAGAAGCACCATCGGTCCGTGCCTAAGGCCCCTGCTTCAGGAATCATGTGATTACATCAGAATCTTAGCTTTTATTTAAAAATAAAGTTTCTAGCTCTCAGAAGTGTGAAAAAAGCTTGACAATATGACCCATGTAACTGATGGAGGGATATCTGCCTGAGACAGTAGCTGTTAATGTGTATGAACTTCCCCATATCAATGAGGCATTAGCTCCATGATCCATTACTCCTGGTGGTCCCACCAACACCTAGCAGAGGACTCTCTGTGACAGAAGGAGAAGAGTGCAGCAGGCCTGAACCATCCATCCTAGCTTCCCTGATGCTGCCCCTTTACCTCTGGGAGGGAGGCTTCCCTGCCATTCCAAATGGGGCGATGGGGATACCAGTGTGGAGTCCTGGTACCCCGGGTCAGGGGATGCCTAGGGCCTTGGAGTGTCTTAATCCATCCCTGTCAAACTCCAAATTTCACCATGGCAAAAAGGAATGAAAAGGGCATGGTGTGGGAGGAGAGTAGGTGTAAATGTGACTGTGTGTGCATCTCCTTATTCATGGTCTCACAGCCAAAACTCTGTTGTGTTGAAGCCAGGGCATTATGTTTGTTTTTTCTGAACCTGCACAGGAGGAACTGTAAATATACAGCTCAGAGAAGAGGTGGGTGAGATGGGAGAAGAGCTGTCACTTACTTAAGTTAACTAAATGCACCACATGCCAGCGGAGCGTAGATGTAGTGGAACTCTGCTCCTCCATGCCTCCAACATGTTCCTCCTGTCCCTCACATAATCTGTGAGATAGGTATATCTCCATATAACTGGAAGGGGCCCTGAAAGGTCATTGAGTCCAGCCCCCTGCCTTCACTAGCAGGACCAAGTACTGATTTTTTGCCCCAGATCCCAAAGTGGCCCCCTCAAGGATTGTACTCACAACCCTGGGTTTAGCAGGCCAATGCTCAAACCACTGAGCTATCCCTCCCCCTAAGCTCCTGGGCAGCTGTCTCCGGATCTTGCCCTATCAGCTTTACCCCAGCAGGGAGTAGCCCTGCACCCTATGGATTCCCTGCTGGCCATTTATGGCCAAATTCTGGCCAGTGTGCAAGAGGTGGCATCTCATTGGAGAATCTGATCCACAGTCTGTGCTGCAAAGGCTTTACAACTGTGGTTCACCACCAGGGGTACATGTTTCCCTGGGAGTACACAGATCTCTTCCAGTGGGTACATCAGCTCATCTGGATATTTGCCTAGTTTTACAGCAGGCAACATAAAAAGCACTAGCACAAACTAAAATTTCATACAGACAATGGCTTGTTTATACTGCTCTGTATGCTATACACTGAAATATAAGTGTAATATTTATATTCCAATCAATTTATTTTGTAATTATATGGTAAAAATGAAAAGATGGCAATTTTTCTGTACTAGTGTGCTGTGACACTTTTGTATTTCTACATCTGATTTTGTAGGAAAGTAGTTTTTAAGTGAGGTGAGACTTGGGGGTATGCAAGACAAATCAGACTCCTGAAAGGGGTACAGTAGTGTGGAAAGGTTGACAGTTACTGCTTTATAGCACACGTAATAAAAATCCTTGTTCCCACTGTCCTGAAAATCAGAGCTCTCCTTTCTAAGGCTAGCTTTTTTATTAATATACTAGTAGCTCTTCCAGCGTCGTCGTACACATATAGTTCTTGGAGTTGGACTCTCTTTGGCATAGGTGAATCCTGCAAAATGGAACTTTTTGTTTCTGGACACAAATATTTTGATATTTTTAAAAGACAATACTTCAATGATGGCTCATGAAAAAACAAAGAGAAAAGGACATGACATGCTAAACTCAGCATGCTGTGTAGTCACAGTGGTGGGGACTGGACTGTAAATTTATTTTTAGATGAAACAAAAATTGTATAAGCTCAGCATTAATTTTTGTACCTCAGTGTGAAAAACAACTAATTGCAGCAAAAGTTCTCAAGCAAAAGCTGTCACTAAGGTCAGTTAGTTATGTGTGTACCATAAAATAAGTTCTTCTACTCAAGTGCACTTACAAAGGCTGTACAATGTTTCTGCCCCCAAGTAATCGTACTGAAAGGTGATGTAATATTAATAACCAGAGAGAGGCTACAAGGTAGATTACTTGAGCGGCATCTACTCTGTATGGTCATCTCCAGTATATGGTCAAACATAGTAAGACAGTGCTTATTTATGAAAGGTAAACTTTTATGCCAAGGATATTATATGAAGAGGATTGTAAAAATGGGAGTAATACATATATTCTAAAGGTAAAACTAAGAGTGGATATGAATCATATTGATGCTTATGATGACAGTAATACTTCACATGTACCTAGCATCTGTCACCGGAGGATTTCATAGTACTTTACAAACATTAATTAATCCTCATAATGTCTTTATATTTCAGTTTATTATTCCCATTTTGCAAATGGGAAAACAGAGGCATAGAGCTGCAGTGATTTGCCTGGGTCCCAGAAGAAGTCCATGCCTGCAGATCGAGGGACATGATCATTCCCCTCCATTCGACATTGGTGAGGCCTCATCTGGAGTACTGTGTCCAGTTTTGGGCCCCACAGTACAAATAGGATGTGGTAAAATTGGAAAGAGTCCAGCAGAGGGCAACCAAAATGATTAGGGGGCTGGAGCTCATGATTTATGAGGAGAGGCTGAGGGAACTGGGATTGTTTTAGTCTGCAGAAGAGAAGAATGAGGAGGGATTTGATAGCTGCTTTCAACTACCTTTCAGCCTGACAGAGGGTTCCAATGAGGATGGCTCTAGACTGTTCTCAGTGGTACCAGATGATAAAACAAGGAGTAATGGTCTCAAGTTGCAGTGGGGGAGGTTTAGGTTGGATATTAGGAAACACTATTTCACTAGGAGGCTGGTGAATCACTGGAATGGAGCCTCTGGGAGCTTCTCTAATATAAATAATGAAATCTATTAGTAACAATAAGTGCTGAAGCCCATGCAGTGAAAGATCAGTAAATAACTTGGAGTATGGTTAAAAACCATTTGCTCTGTAAATAAAAATGTAGTTAATAGACTCTAAACCAGGTAGATGCAGTAGATACATGCACAGAGCTCCCATTGATTTACCTGACAGTTTTGGGCACAAATACAAGGTATTGTGCTGTATGGACCACAGAATGTATCTGATCTAAAATCCCAATAAACCCCGTGTATTGCAGACACGTTGGGTGAAACCTTGACCCCCCTGATGTGAGTGACAAAACTGTTGACTTCATTGGGGCCTAAGGTTAAAAGTATTAGTTGCATGACATTAGCAGTTTAAACTTAGCAAGTCATTGTGTACGTTAGAAATATTATAAATATGAACATTTGAGCCTGCTTGAGTATTGCAATAAAGGAACATGATAGGAAATAGGCAGCTTTTGAACGGAGATTTTAAAAAAAGGAAAAGGCTGAGTTTGACTGTCAGTTTAGAGAATGTACGTGACAAATGGTATCCAGCAATTGCACCAAGTTAGAGAGTATGAATAAGAAGAAAGATGGTAAATATTGATGACAGAAGTTGGCAGCTGAACCTGATATTCAGGAGCTGAGATCAGGGTAGTTTGTTGATACTCACTTCCAGGGAAAATCATGAAATAATTCTGTTCAAGAACTACCCAATTCAAAGTTTTCAGTTACTGCTGTTGCTGAGATGATATGGAAGGTACATAAAAGAGACCCCTGATCTGTTCTGGATCTACATTTTTTTTCCCTTTTCCCTTTTTTTTTTTTTTTTTTTACAAAGATATTAGTGAGATTCCCCTATAAAGACCATAATGGATCCATGTGAATTGTACTATTAGACAAGAGGTCTTTTACTCTTCATACGATACATTAGTATTAGAAACACATGTTGCAAGCCAAGGTAATTTTCTTTACAGACAATGAAGTGTATGACTAGTTTTAACAAATTTTCTGTTCTTAAATAGTTTACCACTCTCCACAAATGCATGGACTAGAAACAGCATAACAAATTTTAAAATAAAGCACAAACTTCATGAAAGGTTTTGAAAGTTTGTGGAAATAAAGCAGCAAGAGGATCCTTAAAAATGCCCAGGGAGCATTTTATTTTATTCAGAAATGATTATGCTTCTGGGGAAGTTTTTGGTTATAGTCCAATCATAATTTGAAAAAATATCTATCATCTGTGACAATTTTCAAGTAATTTGATAATTTCTCAAGATTTGGTAATTAAAAAAAAAGATTGCTGTTATTTTCACTTTTCCACTTGAAGTGGTGGACAATCAGGCATCAATATCATTTTCAAAGATTGGCTACCCTGACCCTAAATGTGTGTGTGTCTCGCAATTTTTAGCAATGATCAAGGCAGTGTCTTTAAATAAAAGTGAAAAGTTATGTGACCTTCACTGTCAGACTAAATTTAGACCATGCTGCAAACACTTTGCTTTTTCTTTTAAATTATCTGTTACCATCTTTTGCAATTTGTCTATAGGATGGAGGAAGCATGAAAGATATAAATATAATGGGATGTTTTTATTTTAAAGAGAGATTTCTCCAGGCTAACAAATAGATATGAGCAATTTTAGGTGCCTTAAATTGTTGCAAGGCAGTTGACCCTTTTTTATTTTGTTTGATTGATTGCTGTTCTTATGTAAAACTTTGGTTAGTTCCTTAATTTCTCCTTTTTAAAAGATTCATTTTCCATTTATAAATCTTTGGGTTCTGTCTACTGCCATTTTTATATGTCTTTTCTCATTCCTTATTATCTTGGTTTCAGATATTTATAGTACACTGGCTAGTATCAGAGGGGTAGCTGTGTTAGTCTGGATCTGTAAAAGCAGCAAAGAATCCTGTGGCACCTTATAGACTAACAGACGTTTTGGAGCATGAGCTTTCATGGGTGAATACCCACTTCGTTGGATGCATGTAACAAAGTGGGTATTCACCCACGAAAGCTCATGCTCCAAAATGTCTGTTAGTCTATTAGGTGCCACAGGATTCTTTGCTGCTAGTACACTGGCTAGTTGCACAGTAAAAGCACTGGTTCCCCAACCCTTGTTTCCATATTAAAGGTGGTCAGGACAAAGATTGTCAGACTGCAGAAATTCTTTCTTGTTTTACTGGAAATCTCCCTGACTCCTCCCAGCCAGGAATATATTATTGCAGTGGGACCCAGACTTTTGATTGAAGTGATCATCACGTTCACTTCCCTGTTGTTTGCACCTGCATCACATTCTTGTGGCAATATTGACTGACAGTCACCTCTTGCTCGAAACAAGTTGTCAAAGGCTGCATCAGTGCAATCTTTCCCCTCTTGGTGGCTGAAAGAAACACATCTGTATTTCCAAAGCCCCTCCAGTGTTTGTTTCTCTTTGGAAACACTTCTGAAAATAGAGCTGTACAAGTGCTCCCAATTCCAGTAGCCCTGTAGCATTGTAAGTACTGTTCTGCTCGGCTTCATTATTTTTTAACAGATAAACTAGTTGAGTTCAATGAAACAACGTGCAAGCAAACAAGAGCTAGAAGCAAATGCAGCCTAGGAATTAATGCTGCATCCAGCTACCGAGCTTTGGAAGGGGACATGGCCAGAATACAGTGTTGTTCTTTATCCCTCCTTCCCCTACCTTCTCAGATTTTATATGCGGTTTTAAAAACCCCTGAGCATATTGCATTGCATTTAGAAGTTTGTGTTGTGGCACATTACATTACTCTTGTGTATCCTGAAATTACTTTAAAATTATTTTGTGTTTGTTGTTTTGTATATTACAAAGTACAAAATTCTTATATTTCATGGGTGAAATATCAAATTAGTCCTTTTATAATATACCTTCAAAAAGCAGTAATCCAGCCATTCGATGTGAGAGACAATGTATTACAAAGGATTTTATGTTGGTATAACACCACTGTGCAGGTTGCTAAATTGCAGTACAATACAATTTACGGAGCATAATTATTTCTTTTTATAACAGCAATGCTGTTTTTAATGCAAAAGAACATGGCCAGGGCTGTTTCTGTGCATAGAATCCACCTGTTTTGATCAGGCCATCTAAAATACCAAATCAAGAACAACAGACTGATGAGAAACATATCACCAGTATGGCTTATGCTTGTATAGCTTGTTAAAAGTTTCTAGGTGCCTTTGGTGTAGCATTAGCCTCTACTTTTTTTTCTAATTTTCAACTGTGTTATCTTAGTACTAGAGGTATGCACTGGCCTTGTATCTGTTTTGCCAGTAGAGTATGAAAGCATACACAGCGGTATATAATGCAAGGGGACAGACATTGTTGGGCTACCTACTCCTCTTCTGAACATTTTATTCCTGTATTATGGTATCAAAAATGAGTTTTAATACAATACCACAGGAAACTAAGGGCCCTGTTCAGAGATTACTTGCACCCCATGGAAGGGTGCTTTTCATGTACTGGAAGTCTGATTGAAAAAACCAGCCCTACATGACTCTCCTGTATACTGTAACTTACACAAAAATGGGTAGTTCTTGAGGTTTCCTATATTAGTATCTGCTCCTTTGACATGCTTGGCACAAGCCCAACAGGATCTCATTGTGGCATTTTTATTAAGAAAGGGGACTTGGATTCTTTTTTCTCCGTCAGCTGCTGAAATAGGAAGGTTTTAAGAACAAAGGGAAAACTTGTGCCAAGGAAAGAGACAAGAGGATTATCGCTTCCTAAAGAAGGGGGATGTCCCACACACCAAACGATTTACCATCCTAATGAGCAGACAGTTTTTCAGAGGCTGGTAAATATATTTAGAGAGAAGTACATTTGGGTGCCATCCTTACTCATTTATTCTTCAAATTGTAATGCTGCACATTTTGGGTTTCAGTATATTGCATTTTAAAACTAATGATGCATTCATTCTCAGAGCAAATCTTATTTCTAAGCCCTAATTTAATAGAATTAAACTCTAAGCTGAATTGGTTTTATGAGATAAAACTCTGAAGTTGATAACTGCATTTAGGAATAGTTCAGGTATTGAGTTTCTAATTTGCTTCCTGAGCATGGAAATCCCTCAGATAGTCAATATTGACGACCTTTAATTGGTAGGAGAGGCTCTTGCTGAGTTTTCTCTCTTCTGCTGAAGGGGTAGGTGCTATACAAAAGACTCTGTTTCTATAGCTGCAAAGGGTCATGCTCTTCCTGGCTGGTCACAGTTTTACAGGTTTGAGTTTTTGAAACATTTTAAGCTTGGCACCAGTTTCCAACCTGTTCACCATAGTAATATTCTGTGTCAGTAATAACTTTTTCCATCTGCAGTGAGACATAGTCATCTCCTTTCCTTGAAATCCATCTGTGATGCAGAACCTATGTTTAGTTTGTGTTTAGTTCTACTTATTCCATGTTTGATACTTGAGTAAGTACAGTTAGTGAGCCCATCACACCACATGCTTTGGTAGAGAAAAATGAATTCTTAAAAATGAGTAGGAACTGCCTGACAGAGCTGAGATTATAGGAGTTACAAAGGGATCTCACAAAATTGGGTGATAGGGCAAGAAAATGGCAGATGAAATTTAATGTTGATAAGTGCAAAGTAATGCACATTGGAACACATAATCCCAACTATAGATCCAGGATGAAGGGATCTAAATTAGCTGTTACCACTCAAGAAGGAGATCTTGGAGTCATGGATAGTTCTCTGAAAATGTCTGCTCAATATACAGTGGTAGTCAAAAAGTTAACAGACTGTTAGGAACCATTAGGAAAGGGATAGTGGAGAAAGTGAATAAGGAAGTGTTATTTATCCCTTTACATAACACAAGAACCAAAGGTCACCCAATGAAATTAATAGGCAGCAGATTTAATACAAATAAAAGGAAGTGCTTCTTCACACAACACACAGTCAACCTGCGGAACTCATTACCAGGGGATATTGTGATGGCCAAAAGTATAACTGGGTTCAAAAAAGAATTCGGCTATGCCTCCACTACAGAGCGTACAGCAGTGCAGCTGTGCCGATGTCGTGCTGTTAGTGCAGACGCTCTAAGCTGACGGGACAGAGGTCTCCTGTCGAATTAGCTGCCATCGCTCAGGCGGGGTGAAGTAGTTATGTCATTGGAATAAACTCTCCCGCTGACATAGTGCTGTCCACATGGGCACTTAGGTCATTGTAACTTAAGTCACTCAGGGGGATGTCTTATTCACACCCCTGGGTGATGTAAGTTGTACCTCAGTAAGTGGTAGTGTGTATGTAGCCTTGGATAAGTTCCTGGAGGACAGGTCCATCAGTGGCTATTAGCCAAGATGGCCAGAGTTGCAATCCACGTTCTGGATGTCCTTAAGCTTCTGACTGCTGGGAGTGGATGACAAGAGATGGATCACCTGATAATTGGCCTGTTCTGTTCATTCCCTCTGAAGGGTCTTGCACTGGCTGCTGTCAGAGACATGATCCTGGGCTAGATGGACTATTGCTCTGACCCAGCATGGCCATTCATATGTTCTAATACTGATCATTAATTTAAACAGAGGTATTTGAACAGAGGAACAGCTTTTCAGGGTATGTACAAATCAGGTGATGTGGTGATTCTAGGACATTAAATTTTTTTTAGCTTTATAACTTTTTAGAACAGAAGCCATGTAATTTGAAATGGTGAAGGTACTACCTGCAAATCATTTTGTGCAAATCCTGAGAGAACAAATGATGTTCAGCAAAACTTCTTTAATTTGGGATGTGTTACTTGTTAAAAATGTTTTTTCTTCTCTTTATGCTTACACCACCATTTCCCCCAAGTGGAATGAGGCTTTTTCATGAGCAGCTGGTGCATTATTTAATAGATGTGGAATTTTACCAATACCTGAGTACAATTTGATTTAACTTTGATATTCAGATGTAAACCAGGTTTTAATTCTGTTCTTTTGAAGTATATGGAAAATACAACCAGGAATGCCAGCTGCATGGGAAGCTTTAACTATTAATATTTCAGGTCACTTTTTGTTTTTGTTTTCTGTTCCAAAGTTCTTGATCGCACAGGTGAAATTTTCAGTCCATTTTTATTATTTAATGACTCTACTTTAGGATGGCTGAGCTTGTACGGGCTCTGTTCCACTAAACAATCTTTCTGTGCATTTTTTCCCCTACTGAAGACTAGATTTTCAAAAGTACTTGGAGTAAATAATCGCAGGCAAATTAATCTGTAAATGTGTACCAATATTCACACATGCCTCTACGAGCATAGGGGATAGTTGTGCATGTTGTTTGAAGCCATTGGTGGTTTTATGTGAAAATGTGCACGCGAAGTGTGCTCTGTGAGATGCTGTTATACAAGTGTGTTCATTTGAAATGGCGGTGCCTGTTCATTCAAACACTTCTGTTGGAGACCTGTCAGGTCACTCCATGGTATCTCAGCTAAACAGAAAAATCCATTGTCAAAGCTGAGGGACTAAATTTGGTTCAGGTACCTCTGACCTTAAGTATTTCCATTCCAGGTCCCAGCACTTGGTCTGTCCGTGCATCGAAGTGATAGGGACCCACCAGCTGGATTCAGCACCAGAATGTCCTTCTCCCAGCGCAGCACATGATGATCAGAGAACCCTTATATTTTTGGCAACAGAATACTTGGTCCCTTCCGTGAAATTTTCTGTTTTATTTTCCATTATTCACTTTTTTCTTTACTTAGTTGCCTTCAACTTGTTTACCTGCCACGTCCACAGGTTTGGCCGATCGCAGCTCCCACTGGCTGCGGTTCGCCGTCCCAGGCCAATGGGGGCGGTGGGAAGCGGTGCAGGCCGAGGGATGTGCTGGCTGTGGCACCCCCATTGGCCTGGGATGGTGAACCGCAGCCAGTGGGAGCCGCTGTCGGCTGAACCTGCTGATGCAGCAGGTAAACAAACTGGCCTGGCCTGCCAGGGTGCTTATCCTGGCAAGCCGCGTGCCAGAGATTGCCGACCCCTGGTGTCTACTCCTCTGATGGGAATGTGGGCATGACAGGCAGCAAAAAGCTAGCATGAACTTTAGCAGCCTTTGTCTCTTAAGCCACAAACTTTCTTGGCAGAGCATAACCAGCAAGGAAAATCTACCCTTTTCCGCTTATTTAACAAAAACAACAAAAAAGCCAACCTGTGAGTCAAAAGAGAGCCTGCTCAGGTGCATTCAGTCCAGAATATTTGATCCTCAGCCAAATAGGGTCTTTTCTCCATAGAAACCCTTTGCTTGCTTGTATGTGCCATTAGTATTTTGCACAGCTCTGAAATTCATTCTGAAATGCAGAGAAGAGTTCTATAGGTCACAAAGGGGGCCAATCAGAGGGGTTATCTAACATCCACAGGAAAAACTGTAGCACACCTTAAAAATGAGGGAGACACTAAAAAAATCTCTCTTCAGGACCATCCACACCCCCATTATTCATGGCATATTGAATCTGGAATTGCATCAATGAGGATTACAAAGCAAAAGTCTTGTGTTCGTTCTCCAGTGTCATGGCATAGCGGCCCTGTTCTGCATCTCTCTGTTCTGTGCTGAAAAGGTGCCGCTGGGAACATAATGAACGTTTTTAAAGTCCTATAAAACAGACACGGTCCTCTGCAGATGCAGTTTCTGAGTGTGTTGGCCCACAACTGCTTCACTATCCTTAAACTCATTCTTTCATCTCCCATGTTTCTTACACTCTGCTTCCTTTCTTCCACTTTATTCTCCAGCTTTTTGAAGATCTCACTTGCAGTCACGTCCCAGCTGTACTGGACCAGAGAACATGTATTGAAGGAGAAAAGAAAATGCCCTTGCCTGTTCATTTCATTTCTCTCAAACAGCTTGTCCTCTGCTCCAGGCCCACCTTCGTCTTGTTAGGAGTGGTATCTTCCTTTCTCTCAACATTCATCAGTCTTCATTTGTTTTGTACATAGTTGTTGCAATGTGGCTACCATTTGATATTTTATGCCCTTCATGTTGGTATTAACTGTGTGCTCAATTACAGCTCCTGGCACAAAGGGGCCTGAATTGGATCAGGGCCTCGGGGTGCTACTGTAATATAAATATTTATAAGAACAGTCCTGGAACTCAGCTCCGGGGATAGCAAAGAATCCTGTGGCACCTTATAGACTAACAGACGTATTGGAGCATGAGCTTTTGTGGGTGAATACCCTCTTCGTCAGAAGTATTCACCCACGAAAGCTCATGCTCCAATACGTCTGTTAGTCTATAAGGTGCCATAGGACCCTTAGTCTGGATCTGTAAAAGCAGCAAACACGGCTACCCCTCTGATACTTAAATCAAGGCGTGAGTTCCTTTCATGGCTGCCTCCAAGCTCCTGGAAGGGGGACACAAGCAACTATAGTGTATCACAACACGCCGTTTCTAAGAAACATTTTCCTTTCTCTCTGCTAAATTTCCTTATAGTTTTCCCATGGAAGAGTGTTCTTCCCTTCTCAAAACTCTGCTATGCCTCATTGCTGCTCTTCCGTTTAGAGAGGTAGCTGCCTGTTAATGGTGAGTGAACCATTTACTGTTCTTACTGTCTGAGAAGCACCTGAGGAACTTTCAAGGTGAAAGGTGCTACGTTCATGTAATGTGTGTATGTTAATTTGTTTAATATATGCTTTTGTTTTTAAATGGCTGGTCATAAGAAAGGGCACCAAATTTGGGATTAATTTGGAGTCATGTTTGACATGCATTTCTGCATGTGCCTTTAATTATCTATTCCTTTACTAGACTGCATTCTTCAGAGGCCGCTTGCAAAAGCCTCCCACCTGCGCTCATGAGAAAGAGGTGAACAAAAGCAGGAAAAAAAAGAAAACAGATTGGATAAAAGCGAGCCACGTTTTGTTACAGCGAGACGGATATTAGCTCCGCCATGTACTTTGGTACAGTGCAGCTTAACTGGGCTTCTTACTTCTGTTCACACTTTGTTTTTGCTAGGGACTGAATGCTTTTTTTCTTAGTGGCAGCTCCCCATAGAAAGGGGTGAAATGGGAAGAACTGAGTGACGTGATGTGGTATATATTCTGTTAGAGAAAGTGCTCCTCTTTTGCAGATACCGGGTTTTGTTATTACGGGTTAGTGTTATTTGATTTTGTGTTTCATTTTTCACTACAGCTTTATTTTCACACTGAAAGAACTCACAGTTTGTTTTCTCATGACAGGTCTATGTATAGCTACATTCAAATCTCAGGGGGCAGAATCTTATGGTGACAATTCCCTAATTCCTAACCTGTAAAGATTTAAGACAGTAGGCAGAGATGCTCACAGGAAAACTTGGCTTCCTCATTATGTTAATGAGATTTATTGTAATTCTCCACCCATTGCTGTGGGTGCCTTTACTAATTTTAAAACACACCCTAAAGATTGCACTAAATTAAATAATCAAAAGACCGCTATCTCCACCACAATCATACCTGCACCTCTGCTGACCATCACATCTCCCGTTCTTTCTCCAGACCTTTCAGTCTGCCCCCTCCTCAGATACTAGGCCTGCAGACTAAGAGTGGAAACAGCTTCCAAAGAGGAAGACCATTCACAAGACCATGCCCTGCTGCCAGCCCTCGTGCTTACTTTGGTTATAATGTTTAAGCTGATTGGAACTGTGGGCCAGGGTAACTGTTGCAAGATCTGCAGCTGAGAGAAAAGGCCCCACGCGTCATCTTAGGTGCAGGTGGAAGAAATTTGCTTTTGGTCACTGCTGCTCCTGGAGCAGTTTGAGAGCCTACAAGATTTTCGTTTATGCCCCTGTGTTGCAGATGGCAGGCCCACTCCCTTAATCAGAGGTTACAATTCTCAGCAGTTCTTCCAGTTGTTTCCCTAAACAATCCAAAATTACCTCCCCCTTCTCTGGACTGAGCTTCCACCAGCTACATTCCTGCAAACCCCAGGCTCATTCAGATCCATTGTTCTGTTTTACTTTGTCTATAGGATCCGAAGTTACAGAGACATAGTTCTGTGGTGGTAGCAGACTAGACATTGCAAACCATGTATCCTAACTAATTCTCCCAGTGGCTTCGTATGCACATTGAACAGGCACTGACTGGGGTTATGGATGAGAACCAGTTGCTGTTTCCTGCTGTAATAGGGAGTTCCCAGTCTGCATTTTCCCAAATTAAAGTTTATTTTCTGCTTGAATATTATCATGTCTTTTGTTTAGCTATAAACAGTTGCAAATGATAAATAAATTAATATTTGTTAATGTTATGATGCACTAGCGTCTATCAGATACGCATGGGATGATTTATAGAGTACAGCATTTCAAGCCTGACCCTAGCAGGTCTCAGAAAGCACTTAAAAAATAAATTTACCCTGGCCTCTCTCACCCCATTTCAAAAAGGGTGACAAAGATGAAGTAATTTATAAGTCACACTTTTATTAATGCTTTTAACTTTCATATACTTGGCTTTGTTGCCCTCCGAGCAGCATAAGTGTATCTTCTGGTCGTATGGTAACCTTCAGTGCTTTGAGGGGGCTTTGTACAAATGATCAACTCATAACTAGGTGCTGCGCTCCACATTATCCTGCCATAAATTCACAGGCCCGTTCAAGTACATCAAGAAAGAGCAACTTGAACTAGGCATTTTGCTCTGAGTTTATAGACTAATGCAGTGCTAATGAGCAGCTGGGCAAAGGGTTTCCAGAAGCATGCCTAATGCTTTACATTGTGATACCATGCTTATTGCCTGGCTGGAGTAGATGTATATAAAGCAGGAGTGAAGTGGACGATACAGTTCCATTTTAGTGACTTCAGAACTGCAACCCAAGGAAGGCTCTTTGAGTGGAAAAACATGGTCTGTCTTGCCTGTGATGTTAGACATCATTAGGATATTTGATGTAAAAGAAAACCAAGAGAAACTTCAAGAGATTGTAACAGTTATTTGCTCGAAGGCCATGTTGTTGAGACTTTCAGGGTTAGCAGCATTGGTCTGACTGCCCACCAGCTTTTCAAGAATCTCTTGTGTATAATAACTATGTGAAAGAATCTGGGGTCAAATTCTGCCCTTCTCCCCAAAGTCTGGGTTCTTGATCTCTGCACAGAGAATTGCATTGGAGTTGTATGGGAATGTTGATTTGAATACAATGATCAACATCCCTAGTATGTTAAGAGGTTATAGAAATTGGATGAGAATGGCAAAATGCACATGGGTAGCAGAATCAAACAGAGAGACAGACAACTTCTTCCAAGCAGTGACGGGAAAAGGCGATAGTGTGTACATGGTGTCAGACTTCATTGATAAATTATATACTTTTAAATGAGAAACAAACTAAAAAGTAGAATATATGTGCTTGAATTTGGAGCTTTAACCTCCCACCCCAAATTGATTGGAGGAAATAACTGAGACAGTGTACACGTTATATCTACATCTGTATCAATTATAGCTACAGCAAAATGACATCAGTTATGAAAAGTGTTCAGTGTTGGCCTAACTCTGCTCTGATTTAAATCAATGGTAAAACTCCTTATAAAGCTGTGGCTACATTGTCAAGTTAGACGGGGTTCAGACAAATAAAGTATTTCTTTGGTTTAGATTACATGCGTACAGCTAATACAAGATTTTAGCAAACATTTAAACAACACCCCAAACAAAGGACCAAATCTGGCCTCAAGGCAGAACACACCCACAGGAGAGAAATAAGAGCTGCTTAAGCACGTGCCTTCTGTCTTTCTAGTGGCCCCTTGAATGTCAAATAATGTATTGTCTCTGAGCTGTTCTAATGACTGTTGGCACTATGAGCAAAGAAAAGATGCAATTCACTGGAAGAAATTTGCATATCTAAGTCGTTTTCCAGCTAGCAGGGTAGAGTTGTGAGGTAAAAATACTTTTCCTTAAGGTGTATCTAAAGCTTTTGGTAAAAATACTCAAATTAGTTAAGGAAATCTTTATGCTACCAAGATATGCACAAGATATAGTTCGTCTGGATATTTTTTTGTGTCATGGTAAAGGCAAGAGTTTGCAGTACAGTTAGATATTTAAATTAGCTCAGAGTTATACCTGCTATGAAAAGAAATAATTTTTGTTCATAGATAGTTCAAAATTGACAAAATCCTTGCCCCAAAGAAGTCAGTCAGAATATTGCTAGGGACTTCATGGAGTCAGGATTTCACCCATTAAATTGATCCTTTCCCGATAATCTTCCAGCAGGGTTATATTATTGTCAGGGGACGATCTAGCATTCCCAGGTTGGGAGCATCAAGAAAAAATGTATGCACTTGAGGAAAAATAATAGTTCACAAAGCTCAGGCTGCTGGTGCTTTAAGCAACCCACTCTTCTAGCATGAAGTAAATAAAGACTAGAGCAAGCACTCCTGGTCAGTCTGATTGATCTGCTGCTGATTTAGAACACCAATACAGCTTGAGTTTCATGGCTGTGCAGGATGGAGGGCACCACCGAAAGGCTTGGGTTTGACTAATGCTGGAACTGGTGGATTTAGGAAAGAGAAGAAGGAAAAAATCACGTTTGAAGTGTTCCTGAGAATTCTCCAGAAAGGAAGGGAGAATAATGCTTTTCGTCTCTGTGGTGTGTTTCTGGAAGAACTGGCAGATTAATAGAAGGTCCTTGAAGTCATAGGATACCATTGATCCCTATGCCTGGAGGCAGACTCTTAATTTTGGTTCAAGGAGCTGTGAAATCCAGGGATCCTTCTGGCCTTGAGAGCTGTGTTTTATATAAACTACTTCTTCCAGGGGCCTCGTTCAGTCTGGAACCTGCTTATTCATATGAGAGCTTTCGGCATGGTTTCCCACAAAAGGAACTGGTACTCAGCACAGCTACATGATGGTACTGGAATTGTTGCCAGACCCTCTGCCTCTCCAGACTAGGTAGGAATAGAGCCTCAGGCGACATATCAGACACCCCATTGGAGCAGGGCGGTGAAAATCTGATGTGCTGGATTTAAGGAGCCTTGCTGGTGTGACACCACATTTTGTACATAAAGTTAGTTTTTCTGTTGGAAACAAGGTAAGTTTGGCTTTTCCATTAATGTTTCCTGTTTAAAATGAGAAAAAGCCCCATCCAGAGTTAAAGTGAAAAGCTGTTTTAATTTTAAAAGGTTTAGAAGAAGTGACTGCGTGTGGTCTAAGTGATCCATGTCTAGGTTTTGAAAGTGTTGGTTGTGGTTTCCTATTCTCAGCCAGACCATCATTTGCTGACATCCTGGAATCTCATTTCCAACCCTTGACAGAGCAGTAGGAAGTGGTTTTGCAGACAGTCAAGATACTTAGGAAGATTTTACTGGATTTGTGTGCTGTGCTTATATTAGAGCTGGGATAGCAAGTTTGATTTGAAAGTTATCAAGCAATCCTGAACCCTCACATCAGTAAGAGACACCTCAATACTTACCAGTTACCAAATCGTCTTTGTGCTTATCATGGTGAGTGAATAACGGTGCCAGAAAGTTTCTCAAACTTTTATTTTTTCTTCCCTCCTCCATTCAAGTGGAAAGTTTGATTTTTTAAGACATTCATTTTAGTATTGTGTTTGGAAACGTCAGCATCTGTTAACCCTGAACGGCTGTCTCTTCAGTGGTTGGTAACTGACTCTATGAAAACTCTTCTGTGCCTAATTTTAACCTGCGGCTGCTGGCTGTGTGGTTAGTTTAATATAGTGTTTCAGGACACCTGAAATAATTGAAAGATGTTGTATTTTTGCATGACAGTAATTTCTCTTTGCAAGGGTGACCTGTACCATTAGTATAGTGAAACCTACATTGGGCCCCTACCCAGTGATCCAACAGAAATGGTCACTTGGGGGAGTTAGGTCTTTAATGAGATTTTACTTGAATAGCTGCGTAAAATATTAAAGTGTACTGATTTGAATAGAATGTTCTTTATAAAACACAACACAAACTTGGAAGTGCAATATGAATAAAAACTGGTTTGAATGTAAAGATCGTTTTTCTCTGAAACATATGTCTGCCAGTTACTCTAAACAAAGGAGAGATACTGAAGCCAGAAGACAGCAGTTTTTATGAGTACTTAAAACCGAACACAGAAGTATGCAAAGTGCAGAATCTCCTATGTACAAACTCTGGGTGTACTCTGAGCACTGAATTCTAATTGAGTTTGTCCACTCTCTTAGGGGAGACTATTGTTATATCTGCATCAGTTCTAGGTTGCCTATTATGATATTAGTTAAATGGTCACTTAGTACTGGTAATATATCATTGTACACTGCTTGGAGATACCTTGTGGTTGTCTCACAGGGCAGGGGAAGGGTTAACATAGGTTTAATTATAATTGTTTCCCACATACTGTATTTACCTCAACTAAGGAAGTCAAGCAAAAGTAGAGAGGAATGCTGTTTGGAAGATTATGATTGCCAGTGGCTTCTGGGAATTAGAACATATTTTCTTTTCTTTCTGAATTGTTGATTGCGGCAATGCGGATGTTCCCCACTGAAGGGAAATGAGTTTTTCTGATGAAGAGAAACCAGAAAGTCAATGTGACTTGTGCGTCTAAGTCACCCACTTTTGGGAATCCCACCCATGACCATTGTAAGACTTTGCCTAGTTAGGACTCTCATATCCTGTAGTACATAATTTCACTACTAACATTATTGTGCTATTATGCAGTACAAGGTCGGATCTTTTGTCTCCCCGGAAGCTGTTATGCCGTATTGCATAGCTGCACAACACCATGTTCCAGTGTTCCATAAATGCTTTCCAGTACCAGCATTTCAAACATGCAGCAGAGCTCTGAGATTGCAGTGAGGTCGTCCAAGAAGTGTCAATGTTTAGTGCACTTTGATGCACCTTCAGGCAGCCAAGGAAGACCAGGCTACTGAGTTAAATGAAGGCTCCTGAATTCATGCCAGGACATTTGGGGATGATTAAAAGGTTTTCTAGCCTTTTTTTCTTTTGTGCTAACATGAAAGAAAGCAAATTAAATAAAAAAACCCATCAGCATTGAACAAAAGCAAAGGCTCTGAGGGAAACTGACGTTACTTCTGAATTTCTGTTTCTCTGGTCAAGTCAACATATGTCGATATTTTTGTATTTTAAAGCCTCCTGTTGCAGAGGCTTCTCAGTCAGTGTATTTCCACTGTTGATAATTTAAATGATGAAGTGGACTGAGTGAGGACAATAGCCATGAAACAGATAGAACTGTGTTCAGTGCAGGACATAAATCCGTGAAAACTCAAGGCTCTGCTGCTGAGCACCTGAGTGGATTGCCAGCTGCACAAGGAAGCTCTGCTGCAGGTGGAGACATTTACTTCTAGCAGCAAAGCAGGAGCATTTTACTGATATCACTTCAGTTTGATCCTCCAGGTCTGTCTCAAAAAGAAAATAGCCTAAGGAATGCAGTTCTGCCCTTTTCGGCTGTGCATTGCACCTCAAGCCCTGTCTGTCACATCCTTGCAGAAGGATTGGGTACTTCCAAGGAAAACTCACACACTGTAGCCAGACTCAGGTCCCTCTTTATTTATTTTCCGTTAGCCATATCATTAGAGACTGGGGGCAGATCCTCAGCTGGCATGAATTGACACTGCTCCATTGACTTCAGATTGGGGCACTTTCAAGGTATGTCTGTACTAGAACTGGAAGGTATAAATCCCAGCTTGAGGACACATAGCTGCACTAGCTCTGTAGAAGTGTAGCTGTGGCAGCAGGTGGGGCTAGCTGCCCCAAGTACCTGCCTATGGTCTTGGATGGCATCAGGCTTGGAACTGCTGGCCCCTGCATGTGCCGCAGCTACACTCTGTTGTTAGTGTACTAGCATGGGTGTATCTCCTCCAGCTAACATGTGTGCCTTCCAGAGTTAGTGTCGACGTTACCAAATTTAGGGTATCACTGGTGGGAGATTTGACTACATTCCTGGCAAAGCCAGGAACGTCTAAACTTTAATCTCACCCTGATGTACGCTCCCCTTTGTAGTCTTGGAAAACTTACTTATCCTCTCTCTCTGCCTCAGCTTCTTGAGCTGTAAGATGGGCCTAATCCTACTGACGTGTTATGTGAATGCTGGGTGAAGAGTGGAACAAATGAGCCCTCATTTAGTACAAAATCAAGATGTTAAGAACAAAATTAATCAAAGGACCAAGGGATGTGAAGAGAAGAAATTCTTTAATGGCCTGTGCACCAGTGTGAGGAGCCTGAGTAAATAAACAAGAGGAATTGACTTGCTCATTTATGAGCATAAAGTTGCAGTAGTTGGTATTACTGAAACCTGGTGGGAATTGTTGCATGAGTGGAATGTTAAAAACAAAGTTTACTTTATCTGTTGTTGAGTCACTGACAACTCGGAAGTGAATGCTTATGGATGCTTATGAATCAGTGTTCAACAGATAAAGCACAAGATGGGGTATTAGTGAGTGACCACCAAATCACGCTAGGGAAAGGATGACCTGCTCCTTAAGCACCTACCTGTAATGTATATATGTATAGAAAAAAAGCACATGATCATGGGGAACTTCGGTCTGGATAGGCTGCCAGTACTAGAACACCCTTGGAATTTCTAAAAATTATAGATGATTCTTTCCTAACTGAAAAAATGTTGCATTCAGCACGGGTAGTTCTACGTTAGACCTTATCCTGATAGATAAAGAGGAACTGATCACAGAACTAAAATGGGTGGTTGCACAGGTGCAAGTGATCATGACTTGATTACATTTGTTACATGCAAAAAGAATAAAGTCCAAACCAGTAATGTATGTACTTAGTGCTTTAAAAGGGCCAATTTCACAAACCTGAAAACAATTATGAGACAACTCAGCTGAGAGAAAGCATTTAAACAGAAAAATATGAATGGTAATTGGGAACTGTTTAAGAGCATTTTATTAAATTCCCCCAAAGCCACAACTGAGAAAGAAGGCTACATTGGGTAAAAAACCAATGTGGCTCAGGTGGGAAGTGAAATCAGCTATACAAAATAAACAAACAAATATATAATATATAAACAAATGGAAAAAAGTGGAAGTTGGTAGCAGTGAATATAAATTAGAAGCTAGGAATTGTAGAAAAATTCATAAGGAAAGCAAAAGGACACCAAGTGAAATGTCTGGCAGCAGAGCTAAGAACAATGTGAAGGAGTTTTAAGTAAATTAAGAAAAGAGAATCTTAACAATGGCATTGGTCCATTAGTAGATGGAAATGGTAGAACTGTCAATTATAATGTCAAAAATGCAGGGTGTTCAGTAAATACTTATGTTCTATATATGGGAGAAAGCCAGACAATGTATTTGTATCATATGATGATGATGAAAAAATACTTTTCATTCCAGTAGTAACTAAGGAAAATGTTACACAGCAGCTACTGAAGTTTGACATTTTTCAGCAAGTTTGGATAACTTGCATGCAAGAGTTTACAAAGAGCTGGCTAAGGAGCTCTCTGGACCATTACTATTGATTTTCAATAAGCTTTGGAGCACTGAGGAAGTTCTGGGGATTGGAAGAAAGCTAATGTGCCAACATTTAAAAAGGGTAAATGGGAAGACCTGGGTAGTTATGAGCCTGTCAGCCAGGCATCAGTCCCAGGCAAAATAATGGAATGATTGATAACAGGACTCGATTAATCAAGAATTAAAGGAGTTTAGTATAATTAATGCCAAACAACATGGAAAATAGATCTTGTCAAAACTAACTGTATTTTGATGAGATTGTAAGTTTGGTTAATAAAGGTAATAGTGTTGATGTAATATACCTAGACTTCTGTAATTGTGTGCAGTGTTGTAGCTGTGTCGGTCCAGGATATTTGAGCTTACACAGAGCTCTTCTTCAGGTCTGAGTACGTTTCACAGACCTGAAGAAGAGCTCTGTGTAAGCTCAAAGCATATCTCTCTCACCAACACAAGTTGGTCCAATAAAAGATATTACCTCCCCCACCTTGTCTCTCTAGACTTCTGTAAGGCATTTGATTTGGTATACCACACAATATTTTGATAAAGAAACTAGGATGATACAACAAAATCAACATGGTACTTAATAAATGGATTAAAAACTGTCTGATCTCAAAATGTAATTGTAAATCATCGAGCAGGAGTATTTCTAGAAGGATCCCACAGGGATCGGTTCTTGACCTGAAAGAAAATATAAATTAATTTCTGATAAAGTTTGCAGATGACACAAAATTGGTGGAGTTCTCTATTCTGGTCTGTCAGCTGAGCCCAGGACAATCTGCTTCATTGTTGCTCTGTAGTTAGGAGCTCAGTTCTGTAGGTGCAGGACATTTGCAGTATGGTGTACTCTGTGATAGTTTTCACTGTTTGGTCAGTATAAAGGATAGACCTCATAGTCCAAATAGAATTGGCATAACAGATCAGATCAGTGGTCCTTGTAGCTCAATATCCTGTCTCTTGATAGTGGCCAGTACCAATGTAAGAAATTATGTAATGGACAGTTATGGAATTACCTGCCCATAGAGAAAATATCTTCCTTACCCTAGGTAGTTAGTAGTTCACTTATGCCCTGAAGCATGAAGGTTTATATCCCATATACATTTTTTATTTTATCTAATCTAGCTGTGGATGTTTTTATTAATAATAAAAGCATCTTCTTTCAATCTTGCTGAGCTCTTGGCTTCAGTGATATCTTGTGACAATTGAGTTCCAAAAGTTATTTTTATACACAGTGAAGAATTGCCTCCCTTTATCAGCTTTAAATTTGCTGCATTTTAATTTCATTAGATGTTCTCTATTTCTAGTGTTATGTGGTGGTAAATGGGAGTTCCTGATTTGATGCCTAGGTCTCTTTCCTGAGCAGTTATTTTAATTTAGATCTTTCCAATATGTGGAAGAAATAATTTGAGTTTTTTCTAATATACATCCCATTTTACTAATCTGCATTAAATTTCTCTGCCATTGTGCTGCCTAATCTTCTAGTTTAGTTAAGTTCTTCTGCCTTTCTTTCCAATTTTCCCCACTCTTGATTGTCCTGGATAATTTTGTGTCATTCGCAAATTTTGCCACTTGGCTATTCATCCCTTTTCTACACAATTGTAGGTGGAGCTGGTAGCCCCACCGTAGTTAAGGTTGCATGACACTTTGCATTATAAGGCCCTATTTTCAGTTGCTTATACCTTTGCCAAACTTTATTTGGTTTGAAATTTCCCATGCCAGGTGTCTGCCTCAGATTATTTTTTAGAAGTATCAGCTAAAATGGTTCAGCTGTTTCAGAGAATGTATTTAATGAAAAACACATTGTTTTGCCCATGTTAAAAAATCCGTACACCTGTTTAATTGAGAAGCTCTAACACCACTGGGCTTTGGAGCTAGGACTTGAAAGTAAGTGTGTGTGTGTCTGTGATATCCTGGTGCCAGGATGTGCCTTCTGCTATCCCCATGAAAATTCACCCAAATTATAAACCTCAGAAAAATCTCAGTTTGCACATACTCAGTAAACACTTCTTGAAGTTTGGCAGATAACGTCTCCAAAGATTTCACCTGCACTGGGCATGCTTCAGCCCAGGGTCATGTTGCAGCAGCTGAGTCCGGCTTTCGCTGTAATTGTGTCTCCTGACTGCTGGGAATGCTGAGGTTCCAGGCCCTGGAACTGAGAGCAGGAGTCTGCCTATCCTGTGTTCTCAGGGTTCCTCCTAGTGATGCCCAGGCAGCATGAAAGAGAGGAAGAAGCAGCCCCATTGGAACGCAAAGGGGAGAGATATTGGGGGAGAACGGAGAGGGGAAAAGAGGTTGGAGGAGCCAGAGGGTGGAGAGGAGAAGAGAGGGCAAGAGCAGGAATTAGGGAGTGCAGAGTTTGGATAACAACCTTAATTCTGACATTTCCTCACCTTTGAGTGCCTAACTTTGCAACTGTAATGTCTTAATGTAGTTTTTGGATGTAATGAATAAATATTTTAAGCACTGATCTTGGTATAGGTACTGGAAGCCCCTTATTGTTGATGTTTTGTCTTGTTGCGAATTGGCTGTGTGCTCCTAATCTTTCTGTCTCTTGGTTTCTACCCATTCCAGAACTTTATTTGATTTTTGGCACCACCCAGAATGCAGTAGGCATGTTCCAAGCACAGAAGAAGACACAGTCCCTGTCTTAAGAGTGAATTGCTGAAAAAGGCAAAGAAGAGGAGGGGGAACAGTCTATAATTAAAAGGGGATCAGGATGATGACAGCTCACTTCCTACCCCTTTCCTCCACATAAACGAGTAGAGAGGAGAAATAAATGGTTTCTTGAGGCGTCATTGAAGAAGTGGATCTTGAGGAGAGATTAAAATGAGGAGGGGGTGTTACTTTGTAGACTAGTTCAGGAAGGAATTTCCATTCATTGGGAGAGGGTGATTTGGAACTTTGTCTTTCCTCTTGTCTACATACGTTTGGGGTTTGTAACACCAACAAACAGTATCAAAACCATCTGGAGTACCCAGGACACACAGGCATTGCACTACCCCTCTAAAGAGGGCAGAGTATTCTTTGTGTGGCCAGTGCACTCTGCCAGCTGGTTTGGAAGGGGGTGGCAGAGTGACCATGACCTCACCTTACTCCTATTCCTCTGTCCCCTTTGGGCTGGCTTGTGGTGCTAACTAGGAGCAGCATTAATGCTCAGCAGGGTTCCAGGACTGAAATGAGCACCAGCCTATTTGCAAGGAGTGTTAGAGGGGGAAAACTCTTTGGATACTTCCCATTTCCACCTGTGCAGTAGCTGGGCACAATTTGGCCTGCAATGTTTATCTGAGATTGCGCCTGAGAACAATAATATTGAGTCAGATATTTCTATTTGTGAAGCTCCATCTACTCTTTTATGCTGTGACCAACCCAGCGGACTCAGAGCACTTGGTTTAAAACGAGTACAGGCTAATATGATCCATCAATAATAATAATAATGAGCAAAGAAGTGCTTAGCAGTTATAGTACTTAACATTTATTAATCCTTGCAAATCCATTTGAAGTAATCAATGTAAATTTTATCATAGTTGATGTGCTTGTAAAGCTCCATTATCATATTATCTAGCACCTCAGAAACATTCATGGAATTATCTTTACAACATGAATGTGAGATGTGAGTTAGGGAAGTGTTGTTGTGGCTCAGGTCCCCATCTGTAAAATGGGGACCTGAGGCACATCTCTGGCTCAAGATAATGCAGGCAGGCTGTGGCCAAGCCTCAAGCTGAATCTGGGTTTTCTGAATCCTAGTCCAGTCCCTTCAACACAAGACACTCTTCGGTTTCCATGTAACAGGAGAAGCTCTGCGAGGGTAAATGACTTTCTGAAGGCTGAACAGCAAATCAGTAATTGAACTGGGATTTCCAAAGGAATCAGGATCAGGATCAGTTTATTACTGCCTCTTCTTTGGTCCCTGCCAGCTGTCGATTGAAATGAAATTTGTAAATGCAATTTTACAATACTTATTCTCGGTTAAATTATATCAACCTGAACCCGTTTCAAACCATATTTAAAGCTATTTCTACTAATATGGGTGTAAATGAGGCCTTTCATGACACAGTATTTTTCTAGATCTTTTTAGAATGATAAGCACACACTCATGCGAGGTGGAGAAATGCCACAGCGCTAGTTAGTTTTGATGATATGATTCCATTGTATTTGTGTCAGAAGAGATGTCTAAACTGTTGCAGGGAACCGAGGGCTTTGGTTGTAGTGCATGTTTGATGGGACTTCCTGTTGAGACCTGTGGAAGCTCCAGGCAACGTGAGATGCATCTGGCTCTTGTCATGTGCACGAATAGAAACCTTCACATTACCACAGTTCTTTTCTACTTGCCCTGACTTCTTGTCAGGGAAACGAGGAAGGACATCATTTGGTTATGACATGCAGAGAATAGCATGAGGACTTTTCATATGGCACAGGTTTGCATGCCTCTCTCTGGTCTGTGTCCCGTCATCAGCGACCTTGGAGCTAGACCAGCTTTGCAGGGAGGAACGATTAGAAATTGCTACACAAGAGTGCAGGTCCCCGGAAAGGTTCTGCTCATTAAAAAGCGAGTTAGTACTTCCTGAAAGCAAACGGTGATTTTCCCCACACAGGGAACTACAGCATAGCCACAATGTTCAAAGAAACGAGAGGCAGGCATCAGCTGGGCATGTCCTGCTCCCTTCCCTTTGGAACCGGAGCAGAATGTGTTTGCTTTATTTTTTTTTAAACACCTTTTCTTAAATGTTCAACTGAAAAATGTTCTTCATGTTCTATGCTGCAGCAGTGGCTGCTGCTGCCGCTACAAGAACATAATTGCTCACTCATTTAAAACAAAAACAAACAAACAACTCCCCCCCAACCAGTGTTAACTAAAAATAAACTGAATGTTTTCCAGTGTCAATTCATTACCGTTATATTCTCCTGCTACTACCGTAGACTGTGAATCATTGAAATGGGTCTGGAGATGTGGTAGAGGTTCTTTGTCATCCTGGAAGTAGTTGCTTTAGAATTTTTTAATCTATCCTGCTCCCATGTATATTCTGGAAGCAGGCAGGGGGCATTGAACAGTAACATTCTCATGGCCAAATCTTTCCTTCAGTTGGAAGCAAAACCAAACCCACAATTATATAGTAGAGATAACTGGCTACCATCTGAATCCATGAGCATCTGTGGCAGTGGTTTAGCTTCTGAGCTTCCAGACTCTGGCAAAAGACAGCTATTTTCACAATGTTTCCAGGGAGTGCCTGTCATAACCTAGTCCCAGATTTGGACCTTAGCGTCCAAAATATGGGGGTTAGCATGAAAACCTCCACGCTTAGTTACCAGCTTGGACCTGGTACTGCTGCCACCACCCAAAAAATTAGAGTGTTTTGGGGCACTCTGGTCCCCCCGAAACCCTTCCCTGGGGACCCCAAGACCCAAACCCTTGAGTCTCACAACAAAGGGAAATAAATCTTTTCCCTTCCCCCCTCCAGGTGCTCCTGGAGAGATACACAGAAGCAACCTCCGTGAATCTAAGCAGAGGGAGTCCACCCTCTGTAATTTCAGTCCTGGAAACAAAAGCACTTTCCTCTTCACCCAGAGGGAATGCAAAATCAGGCTAGTAAATCTAACACACACAGACCTCCCCCTGACTTCTTCCTCCCACCAATTCCCTGATGAGCTGCAGACCCAATTCCCTGAAGTTCCCCACTAAAGAAAAACTCCAACAGGTCTTAAAAGAAAGCTTTATAGAAAAAGAAAGAAAAATACATACAAATGGTCTCTCTATATTAAGGTGACAAATACAGGGTCAATTGCTTAAAAAAATATTAAATAAACAGCCTTATTTAAAAAGAATACAAGTCAAAGCACTCTAGCAACTATAAACATGTAAATACAAAAAAAAACCCCTACTTTGTACTCACAACTTGGAAACAGAAGATTAGAAAGCAGGAAATAGAAAAAATCCTTCTCTAGCTGAGAGAGATTCAGGCAGAAGACAAAGAACTCAGACACACAATTCCCTCCACCCAGAGTTGAAAAAAATCCTGTTTCCTGATTGGTCCTCTGGTCAGGTGGTTCAGATTATTCCTTTCCAGATGAAAGAGACTTTAACCCTTAGCTATTTGTTTATGACAGTGCCACTTAACTTGAATTTTGCCCAGATTTCTGTGTGCATCATCATTTTAACTAGGGTGTACCACTGGTATTAAAGATTGTATCTGGCAAATTTATCCAGGTTTTCTATGCCACTGTGATGCTGGTGAAGACTTTTGCATACCTCTTGGCCCAACACCCCCCCCCACACACACACCCCGCTCAAGAATGCCTATATTGGAAATATTATCGAAGAGAAACAGACCCTGATGTCTGGAATCAACTAGTGCAAACTTAGGTACTTTGATCATATCAGGCATGGAGATAGAAATAACCTTAAGAAAGTTATCATGGAAAGAATGGTGGCATGTCTTTGTACTGGGGAAGACCAGTGAAGAGATGGATATATGGTATATACGAGATCAATGGGAGGTCAGGTGTTGAGTGCTCAAAACTAGCAATGGATCAAGAAGGTTTCCAAAAATTCTTCTATGATGTTACCAATATTCAGATATGAATAAATGGATATCCATTTACTTATTTCCATCATACGGGAATCATTCACCCAGGGTGTTTTACTGGATATTGCATTTGCTACAA